>NC_061119.1:155766809-155773684 GCF_002878395.1 Capsicum annuum | reverse complement strand
CGAATGAAGTAAAATCCACAAGTGGATTTTACTTCATTCGATCCGGTGATCCAATTTGCATCACTATATCCTTAAAGTACCATAGGATATTTATTATAATGCAAAGCATAATCTTGAGTGTATTAAAAATACCCCAAAACTCTTTTCATTGCCATCCAATGAGTTTTGTTGGGATTACTCATGTACCGACTCAATTTACTGATAGTGCGTGCTATGTCTGGTCGTTTACAGTTCATTATATACACTAAACACCCCAATACTCTTGCGTACTCCAATTGCGAGTCACTTTCACCTTCATTCTTTTGAAGTGCAAAGCTCGCATCCAATGGAATCTTGGCAATATCGAATTCCATAGACTTGAACTTGTCAAGTACCTTTTAGATATAATGAGACTGTGACAGTGCCAACCCTTGTGGAGTTCGATGGATTCTTATACCTAAGATTACATCTACAACTCCAAGGTCTTTCATCTAAAACTTGCTCTCGAGCATTCGTTTTGTTGCATTTATGTCAGAAATATATCTACTGATGATCAACATATCATCCACATATAAACGTACAATGACTTGGTGATTTGGAGTTTCTTTAAAATAAACACATTTATCACATTCATTTATTTTGAATCCGTTTGCCAACATAGTTTGGTCAAACTTCGCATGCCATTATTTTGGTGCTTTCTTTTGTCCATATAATGACTTGATAAGTTTACTCACCTTGTTTTCCTTTCCTGGAACCACAAAACCCTCAGGCTGTTCTATGTATATTTCTTCCTCTAATTCTCATTTAGGAAAACGGTTTTCACACCCATTTGATGAATTTGAAGATCATATACCGCCACTAAGGCAATTAAAATTCGAATCGATGTTATCCTTGTTACTAGCGAGTATGTATCAAAGTAATTAAGGCCTTAATTTTGTTTGAAGCCCTTTACTACAAGTCTTGCCTTGTATTTGTCAATAGTGCTATCCGTTTTCATTTTCCTTTTGAAAATTCATTTAGAACCTAAAGGTTTATTTCAGGGAGGAAGATCAACCAATTCCCATGTATGGTTGCTTAAGATTGAATCAATCTCACTATTGACTGCCTCTTTCCAAAAAGATGAGTTCGAAGATGCCATTGCTTTCCAAATTGTTTGAGGCTCATTTTCTAAGAGAAATATTACAACATCCGATCCAAATGAAGTAGACGTTCTTTGATGTATACTACGTATTGTATTTTCTTCATTATGTACATTCTCACTTGGTTCATCTCGAGGTCGTTTAGATCCTCCACTAGATTGTTCATGTCTAATTTTATATGGGTAAATATTTTCAAAGAATTCAGCATTGTCTGATTCAATTACCGTATTTTTATTAATATCCGTATGTTCAGATTTATGAATCAAAAATCGACATGCTTTACTACTTTTAGCATATCCTATGAACGCAGTCCACCGTCTTAGGTCCTATCTTAACCTTTTTAGGCATAAGAATTTGGACCTTTGCTAGACACCCCCACAATTTGAAATATTTCAAGTTGCGTTTCGTTACTTTCCATTTTTCATAAGGAATTGATTGTGTCTTACTATGGGGATCTGTTGAGTATACGATTGGCTGTAAGGATAGCCTCCCCCCATAAGTTTTGCGGTAAATTAGAACTTATAAGCAAGACATTCATCATTTCCTTCCAAGTTTGATTTTTCCTTTCCGCAATTCCGTTAGATTAGGTGAATACGGGGCCATAGTTTGATGGACGATTCCATTCTCTACAAATATTTTGGCAAAGGGAGATTCATATTCTCCACCCCTATCACTTCTTATCATTTTTATCTTTTTATCTAACTGATTTTCAACTTCAATTTTATATTGCCTAAATGCATCTATTGCTTCATCGTTACTATTTAGAAAATAGATATAACAATATCTAGTGCAATTGTCAATAAAAGTTATGAAATACTTTTTCCCACCACGTGATGGTATTGACTTCATATCACAAATGTCAGTGTGTACTAAGTCTAAAGGATTGGAATTCCTTTTAACGGACTTATAAGGATGCTTTGCATACTTTGATTCTACACACGTTTGACACTTTGATTTATTGCACTCAAAGTTTGGCAAAACTTCTAAGTTAATCATTTTTCGTAATGTTTTATAATTAACATGTCCTAAACGTTCATTCCATAAATCATAAGACTCAAGCAAATAAGAAGAATTTAAACTTTTATTTATTTCAACAGTCTTTATATTCATCTTATAAAGGCCCTCGGTGAGATAGCCTTTTCCTACATACATTTCTCCTTTGCTAATTACAATTTTTCCAAAAATGGTTACACATTTGAATTCGTTCTTATCTAGAAGTGAATTACAAATTAAGTTCCTACGTAATTCTGGAACATACGAGACATTGTTAAGTGTTAAGACCTTGCTCGAATTCATTTTCAAGCACACTTTCCCTGTTCCTTCCACCTTAGCAGTAACATAGTTAGCCATGTAGATCATTTCTTCTACTTGAGCCGGAGCAAATGATGAAAGCAACTCTTTTTTGGCATATACATGGAGAGTGGCACCAAAATCCATCCACCATTCATGAAGATTCCCCACCAAGTTGCATTCTGAGAACATAGCACACAAATCATCGCATTCTTTATTGGATTCAATCATATTTGCTTGATCTTTTTCTTTCCTTTTTTTGGGGCACAACAATCCATGGACTTGTGGCTAATCTTTCCACAATTGAAGCATTTTCCCTTGAATTTCTTCTTGGGTTGACTGCTTCCTTGTTTATCTTTCTTTCTTTTCATAGAATTGTTTTGATCATCTTCTACAATATGTGCTCCATTAATTGTAGAATTCTCTTTTGACCTTCTCTCGACAGTTTTATTGTCCTCTTCAATACGCAGTCGGACAATAAGATCTTCAATAGTCATCTCCTTGTGTTTATGCTTCAAGTAGTTTTTGAAGTCTTCCCACAAAGGTGGTAGCTTCTCAACTATCGCTGTTACTTGAAATGCATCATTCATAATCAAACCTACAAAATAGTTTATCTGAGTATTAAGAATTTTTTTTAATTTGTTCAACTAAGGTATTTTTCAAAGATATACCTTCTACTAGGAGATCATGTTTGATGACTTGCAACTCCTGGACTTAAGAGATAATCGATTTGCTATCTATCATTTTAAAGTCCAGGAACCGTGCAATAAGTAATTTCTTAATTTCCGTATCCTCTGTTTTATATTTTCGTTCAAGTGCCCCCCGTAATTCCTTTGATGTCTTAGTTCCACTGTAGACATTGTAGAGGTCGTCTTGGAGACCACTCAGAATATAATTCCTGCAAAGGAAGTTTGAATATTTCCAAGCTTCTACAATTAAAAAAAGCTCTTTGTTCAAGGTTCCCTCGGGCACCTCAGGAGTGTTTTCGCTAGTGAACCATTGCAGACACAAAGTGGTAAGGTAAAAAAATATCTTTTGCTGCCATCGTTTAAAGTCAGTGCCCGCAAATTTTTTGGGCTTCTCCGCCGGTGCCATTATAGGCGGAGCATTTGTGCGACTTGATATGGCAATATTAGTTGCCCCCACAGACGTTGCCGGATCTTGTATTTGACTATCGCTTGTCATGTTTTTTGTCACCACAACACAAAAAATACTTAGTATTTTCAGAATACTACTTATAAAGTTAAACAACTTTAAACTTTTCTTCTTGTTTCTAGTTGACCATGAAGTTTTTTATGACTTCCAATTGTCAACCAAATGATCTTTAACTTATGATGAAGTTTTTATGACTTCAAATCACTAGCTAAGTTCAGGCAGAGTAGAAAGTTAAAACTTTAATCTCCAAAAACAAGCTATACGAATTCTGAAAAATAATAAGTTGTTTCCTTAAGATTGTTATTTCCTTCTACGGATACACAGAATCTGTATATGCAGAACAACAACTTTAACTAGAGTTCAAGTATAAACAAGAACACAATGAAGTATATCAAATACCCTCAACACAAGATCAAAATAACCTTTCCAAGAGGTGAATTTTATTTTTTCAGAAAATAGATAAAACAGAAATGAATAAGGCCAAGTCGTCCAAATTCACGGAGTTTCCTTAAGGAAACAATTCCCCTCACTGTACCCAAGGTTATGAAATTTTTCCTCCCAAGATAAAATATCCTTCAATCCAAATATAGCGGTACCTCAAATATCTAGACTCGTCGAATGCACTCAACAGTTTGAATGATCACACAGAATTTTTGAAGAAAAGAAGAGTATTTTTTATTCTGAAATTTCATATCAAAACCTGTGGAAGAAAGCAAGTTTTTATAGCCATAACATGCCCCTTCTAAAAAGAGGCAATGGTTCATGTCAAAGGTTACACATGTTCTGTAAATTCATGTCTGTTCATTCAAAGATTACATCTTTTTCTGAACAGTCATCTCTCTCCATGCATCAGTGTGTTCTTTTGCTGAAAGATTGCATCCTTCTAAAATAACATATCAGTTCAAAACAGTGCAACTATTTTGAAGCATTAGTTCTGTTCGGAATTACAGAAGCATCAGTTCAAAATTTCTAAAGCATTGTATCTACTTCTGCATGCATGCATAAATGGAGAATACTGTTGCATTTTGGTAGATTTGGATCATCAAATAAATTTTTTCCAAAAATATAGATCTCATTGATCGATCATTTTTCAAATCCAAATTCCAAGTCGAAGTTGAGCCGAGCGATGACGATGACGACGGCATGAGGCATCTCTTATTCCTTGCCTTACTTTTCTATGTGGGAGTGTGTTTCATAATATAAACACTTTAAAGCTTCTTTCTTCTACCAATGTGGGAGAATTTAGTAAGCTTTCCTATTTTTGAGTACACTTTCCAGATTGGTGTGATCTCAATTCTTCCACTTGGTTTTTCTCCATTTTCCATTCACACCACTCATTTACTATGAACCCAACAATCCCCCACATGAATGGGGAATGACTATTTTTCGTAAAATTTTTACGGACAAGTATGTGATCATCAAACAAAGACTGATTGCATCTGGATAAGTGGATTTTCCTTTGAACTTTCCGTAGTGAACATGCATCGAATGCACTCGATCAATCGGTAGATTTGATATCTTTGAACCGTCGATCTTTAATGTACACCTAGACAACACGTCACACAACCAGCCTTTTACCGTTTTATAGTTCTCATGGTTTTGTTCTTCTCAGCCATGAACATGTCTCGGTTTTATGAGAGCTTAGAGAATAGGCCTTTACTAACATTCTCCTTAAAGTGGCTTCCACTTCGCCCTCACATAGGTAATTTATAAATGTTCAATCCTATATATTAAACTATTTGGTTAAATCTGTCAAATTTAGATAATCATTAAAAGACTTTTCACTTTAAGTCTTATCCTTGATTACTATACGTTGTCTACATCATGAGAATGGGTTGGGTAATTGACAATGTTAAACCTGTCAGACACAACTTTGTTTGATCTCCTTGAACCTAGCTCTTGGGATCTCCAGTTTGCTTGGTAGAGTTACATCCATGCTGACTTCTTCTAGGGCTTAAACCCATTTTCTTGGATGTCCTTTCCACTCCTTCTCTAGATAGGTCTTTTGTAAGTGGATCCGATATATTATCTTTTGACTTTACATAGTCAATAGTGATAATTCTACTAGAGATAAGTTTCCTAACGGTATTATGTCTCTGTAGTATGTGACGAGATTTACCGTTGTACATCATACTCCCTGTCCTACCTATTGCCGCTTGGCTATCATAGTGTATACATACTGGTGCCACTGGATTGGTCCAATAAGGAATATCTTCTAAGAAATTCTGGAGCCATTCTGCTTCTTCACCGGCTTTATCCCATGCGATAAATTTAGACTCCATTGTAGAGCGAGCAATACAAGTCTGTTTGGATGATTTCCAAGAGAATGCTCCTCCACCGATAGTAAATACATATCCACTTGTGGATTTTACTTCGTTCGATCCGGTGATCCAATTTGCATCACTATATCCTTAAAGTACCATAGGATATTTATTATAATGCAAAGCATAATCTTGAGTGTATTTAAAATACCCCAAAACTCTTTTCATTGCCATCCAATGAGTTTTGTTGGTATTACTCATGTACCGACTTAATTTACTGATAGTGCATGCTATATCTGGTCGTTTACAGTTCATTATCTACATTAAACATCCCAATACTCTTGCGTACTCCAATTGCGAGTCACTTTCACCTTCATTCTTTTGAAGTGCAAAGCTCGCATCCAATGGAACATTGGCAATATCGAATTCCATATACTTGAACTTGTCAAGTACCTTTTAGATATAATGAGACTGTGACAATCCCAACCCTTGTGGAGTTCGATGGATTCTTATACCTAAGATTACATCTGCAACTCCAAGGTCTTTCATATCAAACTTTCTCTCGAGCATTCGTTTTGTCGCATTTATGTCAGAAATATATCTACTGATGATCAACATATCATCCACATATAAACATACAATGACTTGGTGATTTGGAGTGTCTTTAATATAAACACATTTACCACATTCATTTATTTTGAATCCTTTTGCCAATATAGTTTGGTCAAACTTCGTATGCCATTATTTTGGTGCTTTCTTTTGTCCATATAATGACTTGATAAGTTTACACACCTTGTTTTTCTTTCCTGGAACCATAAAACCCTCAAGCTGTTCCATGTATATTTCTTCCTCCAATTCTCCATTTAGGAAAATGGTTTTCACATTCATTTGATAGATTTGAAGATCATATACCGCAGCTAAGATAATTAATATACGAATCAATGTTATCCTTGTTACTGACGAGTATGTATCAAAGTAATCAAGACCTTCTTTTTGTTTGAAGCCCTTTACTAAAAGTCTTTCCTTGTATTTGTCAATAGTGCCATCCGCT
>NC_061119.1:155659908-155763809 GCF_002878395.1 Capsicum annuum | reverse complement strand
CCTTTACTAAAAGTCTTTCCTTGTATTTGTCAATAGTGCCATCCGCTTTCATCTTTCTTTTGAAAGTCCATTTAAAACCTAAAGGTTTATTTTCGGGAGGAAGATCAACCAATTCCCATGTATGGTTTCTTAAGATTGAATCAATCTCACTATTGACTGCCTCTTTCAAAAAGGATAAGTCCGAAGATGCCATCGCTTCCCTAAATGTTTGAGGCTCATTTTCTAAGAGAAATATTACAACATCCGATCCAAATGAAGTGGACGTTCTTTGATGTATACTACATATTGGATTTTCTTCATTATGTACATTCTCACTTGGTTCATCTCGAGGTCGTTTAGATCCTCCACTAGATTGTTCATGTCTAATTTTATATGGGTAAATATTTTCAAAGAATCCAGCATTGTCTGATTTAATAGAAATATTTCTTCATTTCTAGTTTCATTCTTGAACATGTAATATTTTCAGGTCACCCTTTCGGTCTGTTCAAAAAGTAGTAGATAGATTTATCCGGTAACATTTTTCCTTTCAACTTTAGGATCCAGAATTTCAAATTTCCCCCTCTAGTATCCATGATTTTTTGTACCATCCAGCTAGCTTGAATAGGAATTGGAATTTGTGCTAGGTTTTGATCCTTTATATAGTAATTATGCACCCATTTAATCCATAACTTATCTTGCTTTTTCGCCAAATCTCAATAACTCTTGGAAAGAACAACTTTGTTTTAAAGCTTTAAATTAATGAGATTAAGGTGCCATGTTGAAACCAATGTTTCTATTATATGGAAAAGAAAAATATATAATACATATATCATACAATAAAATACATATCTTATACATACTGACAATATAATACATATATACAATAGGCTTAAGTCATCGACAACCACTTTAAGTTGTCCCGAATATTCACTTAGACCTCTCAACTAAGGCCTGTACCTATTTAATACCTTTATTGTTGGTCTTGTACACATTGAACACTTTTACTACTTGAATTTGAACTATTTAAATACATTTTTAATAATCAGCTATAAATGTAAATGTGTGTAGTGCAATTGCAGTGACGTGGCAATACAACAAATTAAATGATGTCATTTGGCATGTGACTCCAAAAAAATATTAAACAAATAATAATGGTGACAATTTACAATTTTTAATTAAAAAAGAAAAAGAAAAACAACATTTTCCATTACCTCCCCCCCACCCTCCCGCCCCCCTCTTATCATCTTATTTTCCATTTGTGTAAAAAAAAATTCAATTTTTTTACCAATCTTATTTCTTTAGCAATCCAATTCATATTTATTGCTACTTTTTCTTCTTCTTGTGTTGTGGGTTCCTTAGAATTTGAATTCATTAATAATATCAATAAAGTAATCTCAGATTCATATCAAGTTAGTCGAAAAAAGTGGAGTTTCGCCGGAAAACTTTTTGACCCAATCTTCACAATGTTGAGAATTTCCTTATCAGGGATCTTCCTAGTTCAAGAATCAAATTTGCTGCTTTTTTTGTTACCAAAATACTATGCAAAAACAAGACTACTAAGATTTAAAAAAAAAGAATTTACAAAAGTTTGGATGAAGAAGAAAACGACTGAGAGACGAGGAGGGGGCGAGGGAGGCGCCACTACTTTCCTTTTTTCTTAATTGAAAATGGTTAATTGTATTAACAAGATTGTTGAGAATTTAAAAAGAAAAAAAATACAGATGAAGAAGATGGCTAAGAGAGGAGGGGGGGGGGGGGGCGAGGGGAAGGAGGGGTCCTGCTTTTTTTTTTTTTAAAATTAAAATTTGTCATTATTGAAAATGTATTAATAAAATAAATTGAAGTGTGATTTTTTTTAACAAAAATAAAAAAAAATACCATTTGGGACTCTATTCACGCTCCTAAGGAGTGTGAATGACACTTTCCTTGCTGCATCAGCACTTTGTGCCTGATAGGTATAGAATTGAATGGGTTAGGGGCCTAATAGGTACAAGGTTGAGGGGTTTAAGTGAATTTTTGGGACAACTTAAAGTGTCTGTCGATGAATTAAGCCTATAAAATATGATACATATTAATACAATACAATACATATCTGATACATACATACATACATACATACATAGGGATCATGATCTAATCAAAATGTTCCTAATCGACATTCAATTATCATCCAATGATTCACGAAGTCTCTAGCTAAGAGTATTACACATTTTTTCTGTCATTTATATATAAAATTCTCCTATTGTCTTCAAAATCTTAAATTTAACCCCAAAAAAATGGTTGAAAATTGTGAAATCCAATGGCTAATTACAACATATCTCTTTCTCAAATAGAGAAAAACACAAGAATAAGGTTATTGCATATATTTCATTATAGTAAAATGTAAAGTATCTCAGCTTATATCAAAAAAGTAAAAATAAGAATGAAAGGACATAACTAAAGCAATACCGGAGCATAGTTTATTTTCAATTTGAGAATGATAAATAATAAAACTAATTTATGAAAGAAGTTAAATTAATTATCGATAGGACAACATGTTCAAGCTCTTCCTTTATGTAGATAGTAAGAGTTTAGTTCAAATTATGAGTTGTTCTTCGAATATTTTAGAGCTCTTACTTTCTTTTCATATATTTTAGAACTCATATATTTCATGACATGTACTCTAAGTTGAGTGGGCTAAAAAGTTAAATGGTAGCACAAAAATAGCCTATCTATGCAAACTCACCCCACATGGCTATTTTATCAATTGAACTATATCCCAATGGGTTTGTTTTGAATAATTTTTTACAGTGACAATAATAAATTGCAATCACAAATAAAAACATGATTGTTTTTATTGATATATGATATGGGTACAAATCTGCTCCTCCCTTGATTCTTCTCTCTTGATTTTCTTCATAATTCGAGGGCCGTCAGTAGCGTATTTCTCGAACATAGGCATATTTAGATTTGATATGAATTTCTCCGTAATTCGAGGGCCGTTAGTGGCGTATTTCTCGAACGTAAGAATATTTACATTTGATTTTCATGAAAGAACGTAGGCATATCTGAATTTGATATGAATTTCTCTGTAATTCGAGAGTTGTTGGTGGCGTATTACTCGAACATAGGAATATTTTGATTTGATCTCCATGAAAGAATGGTTTGTGGATCTACTTGATGTATTTGACTATCCAGAAGAGAGAATTTTGATCTCTTTATGAATTATTAATATCCCAAGAATTTTTGAGATATTGGAGAATTTTGATCTATGAATATCCCATGAATTTGTGGGATATTGGAGATGCTTTTTAAGAGAATATTTGCCCCTCATCTTCTTGAGCTTTGTAAACTTTTATGTAGCAGTGAGCATGCTTTCAATTTGTCAGAATCTTAAAAACCATTATTATTGTAATCAGTCATCAATGTACTCCATTAGTATTCTAAATAGCCAAATTTTTCATGACATAGATGCCTCTTAATGACTATATATCATATATACTTTCTCATGATGTGCTTCGGTATATCGGATCACTGAATAAACTCTAATCAAATAATTTATCAACCTTGAAAACTTCAAATTCTCATCTATGCCAGGTGTTGATAGTGTTGTAACCAATGAGGAGGAGGTTACGGAGAAGATTATGGTACATGAAACACATAACACATATCATTGCTTGACAATTTGTAAATGGATCTCCTATATATTATTTAAAGAATATACTCCCCTTTCAAAATAAGTGGTGTTGTTACACACTGCTAAAAAACTACTCATTCAAGTTTAAAAGATCTGAGTAGAGAAAACAAAGGCCGACTCTTAAGAGGTCATTAGATCAAAAAGGGAAAACGAAGGTCCACTCGTAAGAGGTCATTAGATGCAAAGAGGGAAAACGAAGGTAAGGTGTTTTTTTTCTAAAGGATGTTAACTTTCTAAAGTATATATTGATATCAAGTTATCTAAATAGTGATCAGAAGCATTTGTTGATAAATATGGATTAATAGTTTGAAAAAAAAGAAATATATACATGGAGGTAGATCCATGATTTAAATTTTATTTGTTCTAGTTCGAGATTCAATCAAAATTCATTTGATTTATGGTTCGAAATCAGTTATTTACTTTTACTCATTTAAAATTCTTTATTTTAACTCATACAAAGTTCGAGCCAAAGCTAGGTTCACTCGAACCCAAATATGACCTTCTACGTCAATCCCACACATATATACTAAGTATTGTCTTATTTATCAAGGCTCAATTACAAAGCCTTTTTTTGGATTGTGACACCCCAAAAAAAGGACAGCAATTTGATGAAAGCCAACATGGCTAAACATGGGAATAAGTATTTATTGGCCGCTCGGTGGCATTTGTTTAAGCCGATTGGTCATATTTGCCCTATTCCCTAAAATAAATCCAAGGATTTTCAAGCACTTCATTCTTTCCAGTTACAAGAAACATACACTAAGCTAGGGTGTTTTTCGATTCGTCATGTGTTTATCGAGGCTCCGAAATTTGTCCAAAAAAGTAAGAACTTTGTTACTTAAAGTCTTTACTTCCCAAGTTACATGTACCATTCACATGTCATGGATATAACATTGGATCCAAATCTAAAAGGAATTGAATACGATTACAATCTCATAGAGGTTTCATTAGAAAAATCAAGCTTTGCGTGAAATTAATCAATTTATTTCAACATCAGGAATGTAATCTTATGCAATTTTATTTTATTGGGATCTACTACTGAAGATCAATAAATTTATATGAAAAATTTTGAGCAATCGAATAATGTAAGTATTAGATCGAGCATACAACCTTTTATAAGTGAATATTCGCATGTAGGTCATCATGTTATTATCTATATTCATTTAAAGAAATTTATATTTTATGCTCTTATGTAGAGTTACAATCAAAATTATATTTTAATAATATGAATATTATTTTACAGAATATGTATTACATGACTCAGCATACACGTGTAGCACATGTGCTATTGAATTAGTAGAAAAAAAATGTGGGAATGAGGGAAACCAACTATTCAAAGATAAATTGTACTTAAAGTTGGAGACGAGGATAATTTTGTTGCAAAAGTATAATAACGTATGAATTAATATAACTAATTTTCAATACAACAATAATAACAACATGCCCAACATATTTTTAGAAGTATAGATTTGACCCTTTTTTAAAATCATAATAAAATACTTTTAGCATTGGAGATATTGATCAGATATGTTTAAAGTATTAACAAATTATATGCCATTAATGTAATTTATATTTATTAACTTGACGAAAAAGTACGGTCACATCCACGTTTTATTGAGAAGTTTCTCTTCATCTTTTGCCTTTTTCTTTTGTTTTGTTTTTGACTTTTCTTATTAAATAATCTCCGTGTTTAACTTGATGATATTTGTATTAATAATTTTGCTGATTCCTGTATTCCTTGATTAATTAAGAAAGACTTATTTAATCTCGGATACCCTTTACTTAATTAGGGAATTGCTTGTTTAATCCTGGGAAACATTTTATCTTGGTAAAATAATTTCTTAGGATAGTGCTTAGCACAATTGAAGTATAACTAATATATCACTTAATATAATATTATAATAATATTTATTTAATATTCCGTATCATTAATTTTCTAATAAGTAATTATATTGTTGTTATAATTATTATATTAATTATAATATTATTATTGTAGTAGTAATATTATTATAAATTATTATCTTATTATATTTCTAATATTATTATTGTCATATTATTATTATTTTGCTGACAATTTAATAATATCGTTATTGGTGTTTTACCACTATCTAAGAAAGTATGACAAATAATTCTACTTCTGGTACTTCTATTACCGACGCAACTCCTAATACTCCTATTCTGATTGTTCTATCATATGCAAAGTTGTTTCCTGATATTTCAAAAATTGAAATATTTGCTAATGAAAACTTTAAAAGGTAGCAACAATGAATTTTTTCACTACTTGATTTCCATGGTATTGCATATGCTTTGTCACAAACACAACCTAATGCAAACATTGATAGCCAAATTTTGGAATAATGGCAATATGCTAATAATGTATGCTGCCATACTATTTTACAAACAATTTCTAATAAACTATTTGATGTCTATTGCAGTTGCAAAGAAGCAAAGGTCATTTGGGAAGCTTTAATTAAGAAATTCATGCCTGAAGATGAAATCAAACAAAAGTTTGTGGTTGAAAAATTTTACAATTGACAAATGAGTGATGTGAAAGAAATGAAAATTCAAAAAAATGAATATAAAAAATTACTGGAAGATTTGAAGGCGAAGGAAATCGCTCTATCATAAAAAATTATTGCTGGAGTGTTAATTGAGAAATTGCCTGAATCATGAAATGACTATAAAAGTTACTTGAAACATAAGCAGACAAACTTCACTATTGAGGAAATAATAATTCATATTTTAATTGAAGATACCAATAGAAAGGAATCATTCAAAGCTAAGCAGACTGCACTCAAAGCAAATTTAGTACAAGGTCAAAACAACAATAACAAAAGTATGGTAATAAGTCTCAAAGTTACAAGCCTAATGATCTCAATTTTAAAAAAAGTAAAGACACTTATTTTACTTATGAAAAATCAAGTCATTATGCCGCTCAATGTAGGCACAAAATTAGAAATAACAAAGAAATGAGAAATCCTTCCAAAGCTAATTTAGCTGAAGGAGATGAAATAATTGCAACTGTTATTTTTCTAGTGAATATGGTGGCATATATAAAAGAATGGATGGTAGACTCTGGGGATACTCGACATATTTATGTAAATCGAGAAGCATTTACCTTCTATACATCAATAGGAGATGACAGTAAAGTGTTCCACCTTGGAGACTCAAGAATCGCTAAAGTCTTGGGCAAGAGTAAAGTGCTCCTAAAACTCATTTCGAAAAAAACTTTAGCCCTCATTAATGTGCTACATTTTCCTACTATGTGAGCAAATCTAATTCCTGTGGTTTTGCTGAATAAAGCTGGAATGAAAGTGTCTTTTGAATCTAATAAGATTATATTGACAAAAAAAATAATGTATTTGTGCGAAAAGGCTATTGTAACCATGGACTTTATGTACTTAATATTATCAATAATAATGCATCAGCTCCTACTTATATGATTGAGTCTATTTTTTTATGACATGTTAGATTAGGACATGTTAATTTTAAATATATAAAGAATATGCAATCACTTGGTTTAATATCTGATTTAGACCCAAATAATTTTGATAAATGCAAACTATGTGCTGAAATCAAAATTACTAAAAAGTCATGTTTTTCAATTAATAGAGAAACTGAATTATTATCTTTGATTCATACTGATTTGGGTGATTTAAAATAAACTATGATTAGAGGGGGTAAAAGATATTATGTGACTTTTATTGATGATTTCTCTAGATTTACTAAGTTGTATTTGCTTATAAATAAAGATGACGCATTTGATGTTTTTGTATATTATAAATCTGAAGTTGAAAATCAACTTAATAGAAAGATAAAAAAGTTTAAATCTGATAGAGGTGGAGAATAAGTATCTTTAAATGATATTTGTGAAAAAAGGTAGTATTCATGAAGTAACCCCGTCTTATTCTCCTGAGTCTAATAGTGTAACTGAAGGAAAAATAGGACATCGAAAGGAATGCTGAATTCTATGTTAATTAGCTCTAATGCATCTGATAATTTATTGGGTGAAGTTATCTTATCTGCATGTCATTTGCAAAATAAAACTCCTCATAAAAGAACAGGTAAAACTTCTTATGAAATATGGAAAGATTATAAACCTAATTTAAAATATTTAAAAGGATAGGGCTGCCTTGCTAAAGTTCTTCTGCTTGAACCTAAAAAAGAAAAATAGGTTTTAAAACTGCTGACTGCGTGCTTATTGGATATGCTCAACATAGAGCTGCATACAGATTTCTTGTTTTGAAAAGTGATGTACTTGATAGTAATATGATAACTGAGACAAATATTTAAAAGTGTGGGATTGCCTTGCTAAAATTCTTCTGCTCGAACCTAAAAAGAGAAAAATAGGTTCTAAAACTACTGCCTGTGTGCGTATTGGATATGCTGAACATAGTGTTGCATATAGATTTCTTGTTTTGAAAAGTGATGTACTTGATAGTAAAACGATAACTGAGACAAAGAACACTGAATTTTTTGAACATATTTTTTCTTTATGTGATAAAATTTTTCATGCACCCATTGAAAGAAAAAACGAATCTACCTCTAATATTGAGGAACTGAGAAGGAGTAAAAGGCCTAGAAAAGAATATTTTTCTTATGGAAATGATTTTCAAACTTTTCTTGTCAATAATGAACCATCAAATTATTTTGAAGTCGTATCTTCTTCTGATGCTAAATTTTGGAAAAAGGCAATAAGAATTGAACTTGATTTAATTAAGAAAAATAATACATAGATTTTAACTGATTTACCTCCTGGTGCAAAATCGATTGGCTGTAAATGATTTTTAGAAAAGAAACTTAATTCGAATGGATCTGTAGATAAATATAAAGCTCGGCTAGTAGCTAAAGAATTTTTCTCAAAAGCAAAATATTGATTATTTGATACATTTGCACCAGTAACAAGAATTTCTTCTATAATGATATAATTTTTATACACATCATATATAGTTTCACATATATCTTATACATATATATATATTTTATTCAATAATTACACTATTTCTATACATAACCTATATAACTTTTAGCTGCAATAATTATTTAGATACATATTTTATACAATAATTAGCGTTTCTTTATATATATATAGTGTACAGATACATATTTTACATAACAACTATATAGCTTATGTACACATCCTCTCTCTCTATATAGTGTAAGGATATATAGTTTATACAACATTATATAATTTTTTTTTCACATCCTATATAGTTTCTACATATATCTTATACATATACGTAGTTTATACAATAAACATACAATTTTTATGCAATTGTAATTAACTGTTTTCTTAAAATAAAAAAAATAAAATTTTTAAATTAAAAAATTATATCAAAAAACAAACACTGAAACATTATAGAAAAATGGCCAAATAGTCCAAATTAGGAAAGAATAGAAAATGACTATTTTTAGGAATTAGAATGGTCGACTGTAAGGCTATTAAATGTCAATGGCTCAAAGGTGGACCATTTCTTCTAAGGTAGGCCACCTGGTGTCATTTTCCTCTTTTTCATTTTTTTTTTCTTTTTCCTTTTTCCTTTTTTCTTTCATTTTCTTCTCATTTTTTTTTTCATTTTTTTTTCATTTGTTTTTTTCTTTTTTCTTTGTAGTCTTTCTTTTTGTATATACTGTTTTTTCTTTTTCATTCTTGTTTCGTTTTGGGGACGATTTTTTATCCTTCTTTTTTTTTCCCTCGTCTTTTTTTGTTATTGTTATATTTTATATTTATATTTATTTTTACAATACTATATATTTTAAATAAATTTATTATTTGCATTTGAATATTTTAATCATGAATATATATAATTTATCATTTCTATTTTATATACAAATAAATATTTTAATTAATTGTAATTGCTTGAGGCTAAAATATACAAATATAAAATATTTCATTCAATGTAAATGTATTGTCACAACCCAAAAATGAAGGTCATGATAGCACTTGTCACGGCATACCTTGCTAAGTAAGTTTATCATCCAAACCGATACAAAAAAAGAAAAAAATAATAGAAATACCCCAAGGTAAGACTTATAGAACGAAGCCGAACATATAAGTAATCATAACAATACGGAAAGAACTTATTCAAAATATCAATCATGCCCAAAATCAGGTGTCAATAGTGTAAGAACTACTAACACAACCCAGAAGTCAGATACATTAGAAAAATAACCACAAAGGAATAATATCTGTCTTCGAATACTAATAAAGACATAACTATTATAGAAAGATAGAGGTGAACTTCGGATGCATGAATGTTCAACCGCTATCTTGGAAGCTCCAACAATCGCCCGAGTCAAGCAAGTTGAGCCGCACTCGAGCTAGGACCTGTACCGAAAGGGCGCAGTAGGCATGAGTACGGTCCACTTGTACTCAGTAGGTATCATAGGCCGACCAAGCAAAGTAGTAAATAAAGCATACAAAATATACACTAAGGGCACGTTACCTACAATAAAAAAATATCCCACAATGGTAGCCCACACCTCTTGCACTAACAGTTCTAATATATCTCACATGTATTGCAACATCACACTAAGATAGAACAAAAATACATATTATATCACATATAAGAAGAATAAGGGGAACATGCATATACAAGATCATCAAATACAAGTGAAAGAAGATACGATAAATACATAGATAACAAGTCAATATGGCAATACAATACAACATAACACAATAAAGTAAGTCCAATGTATATGATGATGATGATGATGATGCAAGAGGTCGTCGCACAATCCCCGTATACACCTATGGAGGCAAGCCTCCCAACGCAGGACCCATGGGGGGTTCGTCATCCTATATACAATCCATATATCTCCTTTCTCCTTTCTGGCACATCCCTCGAAAATGATTTTATAAGGTGTTACAATATCTCCTCCCCGGCACATCCCTTGGGGGTTTTAACAAGATGTTTCCAGTGTTTCTCAGATATTGCCACAGTGGTACCAATATTTTATAAATGAGTATGATATGAGGATGTAATGCTCACAACCAATCACAATGAGTATTTTCACAACCAACCACGATGATATATTTTTACAACCATGTGAATCAATATCCACTCATTATTTCAGTTTCATCCATGAATTTCCACATCTCATATGTTAAATAAAGTATGAATATAATCACAATACACCAATGGTACCATATTAAGCATATTAATAACACAATACTATTATTAACATGTATTTACGACTATTAATATCACATAGGACCCCACACGGGCACAACACATAAATAACTATTTTTCATAATTAGTTCCCATCTTTAACATACATTGTGTATCATCATTTACTACTCAACCCAGTCTGAAAGAGTTACGTCATAACCTACTTCAAAAGCCAAAATCAATCCGCTACACTTCGATCCCACGACCTTACCTTTCACGAATAATTTTAAACTCCACTAAAAATATTAAATATCGAATCTACGCATCAAAATAAAACCAACGACATCCATATTGACTACTTTTGGTTCAGAGTCAAAACGGACCCTCGAAATGGGTTTCCAAAAAAGAAAGGAAAAATTAAAACTTTACTTCGAAAACATGTTTTTCATATTTTTTGAAATGTACATCTGAAAATTCAAGTCAAATCGAGTAAAAAATGAGGTTCAAATTGAAGAAAAACCATTTTAAAGCTTTATCGGATAAAAATCTTTGAAATTCGGATTAAAAATAAGAATCAGAGTTGTTTTAATGGTTAAATAGATGAAAACTAGTAATTATAAGGTAAAAATATTATTAGTGAAATTGGGGTTTAAAATCAAGCCCTAAGATTTTCGGAGTTTTGAGAAATTAATCATGAAATTACTAAGAAAAGGGTGAATTCTTACCTTAAATTCGTAATAGAACCAAGAAATGGGTGTTAATCTAGCTTTTCAATCTCTCACAAACTTTAATTTTAAGTTCCCACACTATTTTAGGGTTTAAGTCCCAAGAGACAAGATGAAAATAAGCAAAATAGGTCAAAAAGAGGTGAAAATTTGAAAATAAGCAAAATAGGTCAAAAAGAGGTGAAAATTTGTTATTTATAGCAGATTTTCTGCAATATCTGTTTTTTTGTTCCATCGGACTTCGATGGGCTGCTCGAAATTCGTTCGGAGTCCGATACATGCAAACGAAATATGCAACCATACTAAATTCAACGTTCCAGACGCGATGGAAATATCAGATTTTTTTTTAAAAAATTATTTTCAAAAAGTTGACCCCAAAATCCGAAATCATAATTTTCCAAATCGAGGGTCAAAATGATATTTAAAAGCCATAAATTTATACCAAATATGATAACACTCTAAAATGAACATTCTGGACCTATTGGCGAAGTCGTATTTTCCATCCGAGGTCATTTCGATCAAATGTGAGTCCCACACCCAAATTTCTAATTTTTCAATTTTCTGATTAATAGGTCGAAATTAGCTCGGGTGCATCGGGACCCGAACCAAAGGTCTACCTAGCCTAAAATCGGTATTACAGAGCTGTTGGTGCAGTCCGTTTAGCCATCCATCGCACAGATCAAAGGATATCTATATAAATCCCAAATAATATTTTAGAAGCCATAAAAAACCACAATATTGTATAAATGATACCAAAATGCATCGGAAATCATGTCAATCACTCCCACACCCCAGAAACACTATAATGCATTACGGGGAGGGGTAAAATAGTCAAATCACATAAAATCACAAATTTCACATATTTCATCAAATTTTAGGTCGTTACATCATCCACCACTAAAAATCTAGTTCGTCCTCGAACTAAGGCATAAGATATCCTGAATCAACAAGAGCTCGGGATCAGAATTACGTATATCAGACTTGACCTCCCAAGTAGCTTCATCTATAGGTCGATGTCGCCACTGCACCTTAATCACAGGAATCACTCTAGAGCGCAACCGGCTAACATCCCTAGCCAAAAATAGAGATCGGCTCCTCAACAAAAGACAACTGCTTATCTAGCTAAACTGACTCCCAATGAATAACATGAGACTCGTCTGAAATATAGCGACGAAGCATAGAAACATGAAAAACTGGATGAACAACTGATAAATCAGGGGGTAAAGCCAACTCATAAGCCACATCACCAATAGTTCGAAGAATCTCAAACGGACCAATATATCTGAGGCTAAGCTTTTCTTTCTTCCCAAACCTCATCACACCCTTCATGGGTAAAACTCGAAGAAAAACATGATCACCAACACCAAATCTCATGGCACGAAGTCTACGATCAGCATAATACTTCTACCTACTCTGAGCCGCTCTAAGTCTATCCTGAATGACCCGAGCTCTATCCAAAGACTCGCAAAGCAAGTCCGTACCTCGAGGTCTCACCTCTGAAACATTGAACCAGCCTACTAGGAAGCGACAACGCCTACCATAGAACCCCTCAAAAGGACCCATATCAATACTGGAATGGTAGCTATTATTATATGCAAACTCTGCTGAAGCCAAATGCTGCTCTCACTGGCTACCAAAATCCATCACGCATGCGTGAAGCATATTCTCCAAAACCTGGATAGTCCGCTCTGACTGGCCATCAGTCTGGGGGTGAAATATTGTGCTAAGATCAACTCGAGTACCCAAATCCTCTTGAAAAGTCTTTCAAAAGTGAGATGTGAACACAGAACCTCGATCTGAAATAATGGAAACCAAGACATCATGCAGACGCATAATCTCACAAATGTAGATACGGGCCAACCTCTTAGCACTGAATGAGACCTGAGCTGGAATAAAAGGAGCTAACTTGGTCAATCGATCCACGATGATCCAAACACTGATAGAACCATGTGATGTACGAGGAAAACCAGTCACAAAGTCCATGGTGATTCGTTCCCACTTTCACTCAGGAATGGGTAACCTCTGAAGCAACCCACCAGGCCTCATATGCTCGTCTTTCACCTACTGACAACATAGGCAGCAAGCCACAAAATCCGCTATATCTCACATCACACCACCCCACCATTAATGCTTCCTCAAATCACGATACATCTTAGTCACACCTAGATGGATAAAACATCTGAAACAATAGGCCTCATCTAAGATTAACCTAATCCAGTCACCCACTCTCGGCACACAAACTCGGCCTCTAATCCACAAAAACTCCATCTAAATCAAATGAGGCTTTCTTAGCCTCCCCACCCAATACCTTATCTTGAATCAACCTCAATCCAACATCATCAAACTAATGAGCTCGAATCAGCTCCATCAAAGAAGATCTAGCATCCCCAAATGCCAAAACACACCCCGGTGTTGAAATAGCAAGCCTAACCATTTGGTTAGCCAAAGACTAAACCTCAAAGGCCAAAGGCCTCTCCTGGGTCAAAAGATGTGTCAAGATACCCATGCTAGTCGACTTTTGGCTCAAGGCATCCGCAACCACATTATCCTTGCTCGGATGGTAGAGAATAGTCAAGTCATAATCTTTAAGCAACTCAAGCCACCGATGCTTCCTCATATTAAGATCTCACTGGGTGAAAAAGTACTGAAGGCTATGATGATCTGACAAGATCTTATAATGAACTCCATACAAGTAGTTCCTCCACAACTTTAAGAAAAACACAACAGCGTACAACTCCAAATCATGGGTAGGATAATTTCTCCTATGAGGCTTCAACTAACAAGACGTATACGCAATTACCTTGACCTCCTGCATCAACCCAACAGCTAACCCAATTCCTGAAGCATCACAAAATATGGTATAGTCCGCGCCCTCATTGGGCAAAGCCAATATAGGAGTTGAAGTCAATAAATCCTTAAGCTTTTGAAAGCTCGCCTCACAAGCATCAGACCACTGAAAAAAATCTTCTTCTGGGTCAACTTGGTTAATGGATGAAAAACCCTCAATAAAATATCAATAATACCCGGCCAAGCCAATAAAGATTTGAATCTCGGTGGGTGAAGTAGGTCTAGCCCAATCACAAACCGCAACAAACTTGGCTGGATTAACCATAATACCTTCTTTAGTCACCACATGACCCAAGAAAGAAACAAACTCCAACCAAAACTCGCACTTATAGAACTTAGTATACAACTTCTCATCCCTCAATCTCTGAAGCACAATACGCAAATGCTCCTCATGGTCAACTTCAATCTTGGAATACACCAAGATATCATCTATAAATATGATAATAAAGGAGTCAAGAAAAGGTCAAAACACCCGATTTATCAACTCTATGAATGCGGTAGGGGCATTGGTCAACCCAAAGGATATGATCAAGAACTCATAGTAACCATATCGAGTCCAAAAAGTTATTTTTGGAATATCCAAAGCTCTAATCCTCAACTGGTGATAACTGGACCTCAAATTAATCTTCAAAAACACCGCAGCACCCTAAAGCTGACGAAATAAATCATCGATGCGAGGAAGAAAATACTTATTCTTAACCATTACCTTATTCAACTGCAGATAATCAATACACATCTGCATAGATCCATCCTTTTTCTTCACAAAAAAGAAAGACGTACCCCAAGGTGAAACACTAGGTCGGATAAATCCCTTATCCAATAACTCCTTCAACTGATTCTTCAATTCCTTCAAATCTACTGGGGCCATCCTATAAGAAGGAATAGAAATGGGCTTGGTGATCGGCTCAACATCAATACTAAAATCAATATCTCAATTCGGAGGCATACCAGGCAAGTTCGTAGGGTATACATCCACAAACTCACGGACAACACAGACAGAATCTAAGGAAGGAGGCAAACCAACACTAGTGTCATGAATGTGGGCCAAGTAAGATAGACATCTCTTAACCAATTTACGAGACTGAACATAAGATATAATCCTCTTAGGACTCGAATGAAGTGTACCATTCTAAGCTATCCTTGGCATACCCGGTGAAACTAAAGTCACGGTCTTAGCAAAGAAATCTAAGACAATATGATAAGGAGCCAACCAATCCATGCCTAAAATAACATCAAAATCGACTATATCTATTATAAGCAAATCTACCAAAGTCTCATACCCGGTAAAAGTCACAACACAAGATCGATGTGCCTGATCCACCATTAAAGAATCACCTACTAGGGTAGATGCAGGAATAGGCATGGTAAGAGGCTTACTAACATAATTAAAACCCAAAGAAAAATGTACAGACACATAGAAGAAAGTCAATCCGAGATCAAATAATACAGATGCAGGTCTGAAACAAATGGGGATGACACCTATAATTACAACATCAGAAGCCTCTGCCTCCGATCTGGCTGGTATAGCATAACACTGACCACGACCACCAACTACTTGGGTGGTCCCATGACCACCCACTGCCTGGGTAGCCCCACGACCACCCACTGCTTGGGTTGCCCTACGACCAACCCCTTGAGCTCCTCTACCTCTGCCCCTCGCACCTATGGTAGCACCCCTACCCATCATAGCTGGAATAGGAGTAATCCAAACCACCCAGCGGGGATAGTCTTTGGCCATATGCCAATCTCATCACATACATAGCAACCTCTACGACCAGTCTCAGCAGTAGAAGGTATAATTGAGCTCGAATGACCACCCTGAACTTCTAAACTAGAAGATCCACCACCTGAACTCTGTAAAGCCGCCTGCACTGGCCTACCATGGTATCCACAAGAACCTTAAAACTCTCTGCCTCAAAAGGTATGACTCCTAGACTTACCAAAATATCGCGCCTTCTTGGTGCCTCCCTGAGATGCACTAGGAATACCCTCTGCCATCTTAGCATAATCCATAATACTTTGAAAAAAAGACCCAAACACAACCACCTGAGACGTAACTAACTGAAGGGAGACATCCAAACCTTTCACAAACTTTTGAATCTTCTCATACTCGGTGGAAATGCTATCATAGGAATATCTGGAAAAGGCATGGAAACGTGCCTCATACTCAGCAACTGACATGGCGTCCTTTTCTAAATGATCAAACTCGTACCGCATACGGTCTCTCAAACTGAAATGAACAAATCTCTCAAGAAAAGCCTCAGCGAACTGATCCCATGTCATCTCAGGAGATCACGGGGTCTACAACTGACAAGCGACCTCCATCAATCTCTTACTGCATCATTTAATAGATAAGATACATAAGTAACTCCATAGGACTCGAGCAAACCTAATTTGTGCAAATTCTCTCGACAATCAATCAGAAACTTATAGGTATCCTCGCCCACCGCACCACCAAATCTGAGAGGACCCAACCTAGTAAACCTCTCAAACCTCTTCTGATCCTCAGAAGACATCGCTGTACTAGTATGAAAGAAGATATAGTAAATCTGGCAGGTTGTAATCCTATCTGAGGAGGTAACATAGATAACGGCTGAGCTGCTGATTTGGAACCCCATAGTCAAATGTCGGTACTGAAAGTGGAATAAGACTCTGGATCTGAGGAGTACCCAAACCAAAAGCAGGTGCAACAGAAGGATCTGCACTTTGAACTGGAGAAACACCCAGCATAACCAAAGGAGAACCCTCTAAACGGGTCAACAAACGCACTAACAATCCCTCCAACACTGGGGAAGACGAACTCTAAAGAACTAGAGTAGGACCCACACCTCTAACCTGCTCAACACGAGGCTCAGGGAAGAGTCCTTTAGCACTTCTCCTAGATGGGGTTGCACCACGGGGCCGTCCCCTTCCTCGAGTTCGTACATGACTCGAGGTTCACCCTCTGGGTAAAGGCTCTGTATAACTACTCTTGAGAAACCTAGCCAATACCATCTGCAGAGAAAGAGTAAAACACAACTCAGAGTACAATATATGAAAGAACTTTGCACGATAAGGAATAAAAATAAGAAAAGTTTCCTAAAGACATCCTATATCCTCTCAAAGATAGATATGGACGTGTACGCACCGATCCATGAGACTCTATTAGACATTCCGTTCTTACACAGTTGAGACCAATGAAACCTGGCTACTATGATACTAATTTGTCATGACCCAAAAATAAAGGTCATGATAGCATTTGTTGCAGTGTACCTTGACAAGTAAGCCTATCACCCAAACCAATACAAAAAAAGAACAAAAATAATAGAAATATCCCAAGGTAAGGCTTCTAGAACGAAGCCGAACCATATAAGTAATCATAACAATATGGAAAGAACTTATCAAAATACCAATCATGCCCCAAAATAGATGTCAATAGTGTAAGAACTACTAATACAACCCAGAAGTCAGATACATTAGAAAAATAACCACAAAGGAATAATATCTGTCTTCGAATACTTATAAAGACATAACTAATATAGAAAGATAGAGATGAACTTTGGATGCATAAATATCCAACCGCTATCTTGGAAGCTCCAACAATCGCCCGAGTCAAGTAAGCTGAGGTGCACTCAAGCTAGGACCTGCACCGAAAGGGCACAATAGGCATGAGTATGGTTCACTTGTACTCAGTAGGTATCATAGGCCAACCAACCAAAGTAGTAATAAAGCATACAAAATATACACTAAGGGCACGTTACCTGCAATCAAAAAATATCCCACAATGGTAGCCCACATCACTTGCACTAATAGTTCTAATATATCTCATATATATTACAACATCACACCAAGATAGAACAAAAGTACATATTATATCACATATAAGAAGATCAGGGGGAATATGCATATACAAGATCATCAAATATAAGTAAAAGAAGATATGATAAATACATAGATGACAAGTTAATATGGAAATACAACACAACATAACATAATAACGTAAGTGCAACGTATATGATGATGATGATGTACGAGGTCACCACGCAATCCCCATATATACCTATGGAGGCAAGCCTCCCAACGTAGGACTAATGGGGAGTTCGTCAACCCGTATACAATCCACATATCTCATATCTCCTTTTTGGCACATCCCTCAAAACGGGTTTTATAAGGTGTTACAATATCTCCTTCCTGGCACATTCCTTGAGGAGGGATTTAATAAGGTGTTGCCAGTGTTTCTCAGATGTTGCCACAATAGTACCAATGTTTCATGAATGAGCATGATATGAGGATGTAATGCTCACAATCAATCACAATGAGTATTTTCACAACCAACCACAATGATATATTTTCACAACCATGTGAGCCAATATCCACTTATTATTTTAGCTTCATCCACTAATTTCCACATGTCTCATTTGCCAAATAAAGTATGAATATAATCACAATACACCAATGGTACCATATTAAGCATTTTAACAACACAATATAATCATTCACATGTATTCATAACTATTAATATCACATAGCACCCCACACGGTCACACATATCACATAATAACTCAATTTCAATAATTACATCACATATAGGCCCCCACATGAGCACAACAAATAAATATCCATTTTCGCTGATTAGTTCCCACCCTTAACATGCATTTTGTATCATCATTTACTAGTCAACCCAGTCTGAAAGAGTTAAGTTATAACCTACCTCAAAAGCCAAAACTGATCCGCTACACTTCGAACCCACGACCTTACTTTTCACGAATAATCTCAAACTCTAATAAAAATATTAAATATGAAATTTATGCGTCAAAACAAAATCAACGACACCCATATTGACTACTTTTAATTCGGGGTCAAAACGGACCCCCGAAATATGTTTCTAAAACAAAAGTAAAAAATTAGAACTTTACTTCGAAACAACGTTCCCCATATTTTTAGGAATCTACAGCTAAAAACCTAAGTCAAATCGAGCAAAAAATAAGGTTCAAATTAAAGAAAAACCATTTTAAGCTTTACCAGGTAAAATCTTTGAAATCCGGATTGAAAGCAAGAATCAGAGTTGTTTTAAGGGTTAAATTGATGAAAACTAGTAATTATAAGGTAAAAATATTATTAGTGAAATTGGAGTTTAAAATCAAGCCCTAAGATTTTTGGGGTTTTGAAAAATTAATCAAGAAATTACTAAGAAAAGGGAGAATTCTTACCTTAAATCCGTAATAAAACCAAGAAATGGGTGTTAATCTAGCTTCCCAAGCTCTCACAAACTTTAATTTTAATCCCCCACACTATTTAGGATTTAACTACCAAGAGGCAAGATGAAAATGAGCAAAATGAGTCAAAAAGAGGAGAAAATCTGTTATTTATAGTAAATTTTCTACAATAACTATTTGTTTTATTCGTTCAGACTTCGACGGGGTGTTCGGGATTCGTTCGGAGTCTGATACATGCAAACTAACTATGCAATCATACTAAATTCGACGTTTTGGACGCGACGGAGATATCAATTTTTTTAGAAAAATTGTTTTCGCAAAGTTGACCCCAAAACTCAAAATCACAATTTTTCAAATTGAGGATCGAAATGAGATTTAAAAGCAGTAAAATTATACCAAATACGCTAACACCATAAAATCGATATTCTGAATCTGTTGGCAAAGTCGTATTTTTTATCCGAGGTCATTTTGATCAAATGTGAGTCCCACCCTCAAATTTCTAATTTTTTAACTTTCCAATCAATACGTCAAAATGAGCTCGGGTGCACCGGATCCAAACCAAAAGTCTACCTAGCCTAAAATTGATATTTCGGAGCTGCTGGCGCAGCCATTCAGCCATTCAGCCATTCAGCCATTCAGCCATCCTTCGCATGATCAAAAGATATCCACATAAGTCCAAAATAAGGCTATCGAAGCCATAAAAAACCACAATATTGCATAAATGATACAAAAATACATCAGAAATCATGTCAATCGCTTCCACACCCCAAAAATGCCATAATACAGCTACGGGGAGGGATAAAATAGTCAAATAACATAAAATCACAAATTTTTTATATTAATCAAATTTTTAGGTCGTTACATGTATCGTTAATATTTGTATGTCAAATTTATCATTTGTATTTGTATATAACAAGTATCATTTGTATGCGCTTGGTTCAAGTTGTATAAAATGTATCATTTAATACATATGTAACATTTGTATTTGTATAATTTAATAATTGTATTTACATAATTTATCAATTGTATTTATATTGTTCAATTTGTATCAATAAAATACAATTCGTATCAATTAATAGAAAAACGTGTTCATAAAAAGAAAAATAACAATACTTTTTAATTTTATTAAAACTACAAATGATAATGTCAACTACAAATTCAAATACAAACAAATGAAATTACAAATACAATATGCGGTCAACTTACAAATGCAAATACAAAACAGTTCTTAAAATACAAGTGCATCGACAAAAATAGAATAGAAATACAAATAAAATGATGCCGGAAAATACAAATACAATATGCAATCAATGAAAAAAATATAAATATAAAATAATTATTTAAAATATAAGTATGAATTATATAAAATATAAATAATGGTGCGAACTATTAAATACAAATACAAGTGTCAACTATAAAATACAAATATAAATACAAACGTGAACTATAAAATACAAATATAGTTGTATCAATGAATATAAAAATATAATTATTGTGTGAATAAATAAAATAAGTGATTGTGGTATTTTTATTATTATCCATGGCTTGTGCTTGACTTATTCATATTTTCTGAAAATACAAAAATAGAAAATAGAAAAAAAAAATGAGAAAGAACAAAATCGAAAAAAAAAATAAAAAAAAAAGAAAGAGAAATACAAGTTAGAGATAGAAGAGAAAAACCAAAAAAAAGAAAAAAATTATAAAAAAATTATAAAAAAATAACCAAACAAAAATAAAAGTAGGAAAAAATTTAAAACAAAAAAAATAGAAAAGGAAAAAAAGAAGAAAGTGAAGTAGAAGTCAAAGATAAAAGAGAGAAAAAAGAAAAGAAAGAATCGAAGAAAAAAAGAAAAAAATAGAAAAAATAGAAAGTTAAAAAAAGAGAGGGAAAAATACAAATGACGGTGAATATAAATACAATGAGTGGTTATGATGTTTCCGTCATCATCCATTACTTGTACTCAACGTAGCCATATTTTTAAAAAATACAAAATAAAAAATACAATCAAAAGAAAAAAGAAAAAAATGAGAAAGAAGAAAATTAAAATAAGTAAACTAAAAAGGAAAAAAAAAAAGAAAAAAAAAAGAAGAAGAAAGATAAGGAAAGGCTAGAGATACAAGAGAGAAACAAAAAAATGAAAAAAAGAAAGAAAAGTAGAGGTTGGAAATAGAAAAGAGGAAAAAAACTAGAATGAAGAAACGAAAAAAGGAAAGAAAAAAAAAGAGAAAGAAAGGTTATGAATTGTTGTTTTGAAAGTTAGGCTAGGGGCACTTTCATTTTGCTAAAAACCTAGACTATTTTCAGAAAGTGCCCCTATTTTAAAACATACTAGTTTAGCGTACGTGCGTTGCACGCGTATTAAATTATTATTATTATTATTAATAATATATGTTTTGATAAACAAATTAATGAATTATAATAAAATACACAAACAACATACCCTGTATAATCCTACAAAGTAGGGCGTGGGAGGGTAGAGTGTACACTTTACCACTACCTTAGAGGTAATAAGACTATTTCCAATAGACCCTCGATCCAAACCATCTCATCATCATTTCCCACATTTTAACATATATCGAGGTCACTCTATCTTGTCTTGAATATCTTCATTCCTAATCGTATATCTCCTAGTATGTATGCACATCTATCTCGTCGTCGTCATCTCCACAACTTTCATCTTTTGGATGTGGGAGTTCTTGACTAGCCAACACTTTGCTCCATACACATGGCCGGTCTAACTACCGATCTGTAGAACTTGCCTTTAAGTTTTGGTGACATCTTCTTATCACACAGGACTTTGGATACGAATACTAATTTCATCCACCCTACACCTATATCATGTGTGACATCATTATCAATCTTCCTATTTCCTTGGATAATAGACCCAAGATACTCGAAACTTCTTACTTTCTAAATGACTTGTGTATCATGCTACACTCCACGTCAACCTCAATTGTTGCGTCACTAAACTTGTACTCCAACTATTCTATCTCGATTCTACTCAACTTAACCCTCTAGAATCTAAGGTGTGTCTCTAAACCTCCAACATAGTGTCAAACCTACCTCAGATCTCGTCCATCATAATTATGTTATCCATAGATAACATACACCATCACACCTCTCGTGGGATATTTTGCGTCAATACATCCATTACCAACACAAATAGAAATAGGATAAGAGTTGATCCATGATGTAGCCCCTTCACAATTAGAAGGTGTTCTGAGTCTCGTCCTACTGTCTTTACCTTGGTATTGACTCCTTTATGAATCACCGTAATATATGTCATATGTAAATTTTATCCTCCAAACATAAGCATCTCCAGGGACTTTGTTGTAGGCATTTTTCAAGTCAATGAGCACCATATGCAAGTCCTTCTTCCTTTCTCTTAACTGCTTCATCACTCTCCTTATAAGGTGAATGGCTTCCGAAGTTAAGTGTCCTGGCATGAAATCAAATTGGTTCATGAAAATAATCATGTCCTTCCTTACTTTTATCTCCACCACTGCACCCAACACACAAAATCAGTGAAAAAAATTACAATCCAACTCTATCGCGCATCACCAAATAAAACTCATCTACATCTTCAAAAACTCATCTGAATCAAAGTTGATAAAACCCAACTTCTAACATAACTCTCAAATTATGACAAAATTGACTACGTAGTAGAGACAAATGAGACAAGAAGAATCTCAAACGATACAACAAAATTGATTATTTCAGTTGATGTTTTTTTTTTTCTTTTTTAGACAATAAATGTTACCATAAAAAGAAAACCTTTTCCATTCTCCTTAATGTAACCATACACCTTCGCAAAGTGATTAAATAAAAAGGGATATAAGTGATTATTATTAATTTTATCTTTTAAAAACATCTATTAAAGTTTAAAAGAGCTCCATTTTTTGGGGATATATTGTATACAAAAAGAAGAAAGTATATAATATTGCGTAAAAGTGTTTCTAACGTGTGTTTTTAGATAAAATACTACCGAGAACTAATTAGTGTTTGACGAAACTTTAAAATCGGCTTATTTTGAAAAATGTCCTTCCAATAATATTTTTTTCAAAAAAATAAAAGGTTCTTTGTGAGAAAAATTTGTATTTGACCAATTAATCTATTTTAAAGAAATTGAGAAGTAATTAGTTTTTGACCAAACTTCTCAAAATATTTTTATTGTATTTTTCTTCGAAGTGTTTTTTTCAAAAATAATGCTTTTACTGAAAATCTATTTCTTAATCTTTTGAAAAACAACTTCTGATACTTCCAAAAATACTTGCTTTCTCCCCAAAAATTTGATTAAACTGATACCTCACTTTTTCAAATAAGCACTTTTGACCTTTCAAACATTTGGCCAAACAAACTACAAAGAAAGATGAAAGTACTCGAGAATTTGATCTAATATAAAAGACACTATGAGAATTCACCTCTTTTAATTTTTTCCTTTTAGAAAATCTAAATTATCATATGTTTTAGGGCTCCTTAACTTTTAAAATATTTTTTTTTCATATTATATATTTTGCAACTCCTTAAATAATAATTTTTTATGTTTGCATGTGTTGGACAGTAAAATTTTGTGACCGAAAAAATAAATAAATCGGGACAAGAAAAATATTGTAACAATCGTTTTATTGATTTCAATAAGTGAGTTGATACAATCTCTATGAATCCTCTGATTCGCCTTTTCAAAAATAAATTCAAGGGCTTCTAACTTGATCTTGAATCTGGACTTCATTTGTGAATTTGAAGGATTTGATCTTGACTTGTGCTTAAATTCAACGGCTATGGGGCTTGTTCTTAAATCTTGCGGTCTTGATCTAGAATCTTGATAAACTAAATTTGAATGCTTGAGCTTTGTGAGAAATTGTGGTGTTTGATCCATGAGCTTTCTCTTGCTTCTTGTTAGAGTTCTTGGTCCTCTTTCTAAATTATGAGACCTCTATTTATAGTTGTGAAAATGGGAGGGTCATGGTGAAGATGAACTTATTTTGACTAATCAGATTCAAGTGACACATCGCCTTTCATGGGTTTTTGATTTCACTAGGCCTGCTGCGTCATTTTGACATGTGGCATGGTCCTATTGACTCCTTTACTCGACTTGGCATGCCACATCATTTGACATGTGGCATTCGATTAGGCCTCTAAAATATGATAGTATCTTGGGCGTAGCAAAGTGGGTTTATAATTTGTAGTCCAAATCAGTAGGCCAACCCAATAAAAATTAGACTTTAATTAAATCTATAGATATTTGGACTTAAATAATTAATTTAATTATATTAATCCACAATATGTATTTAGGACTAATATATTTTGAATTTAACATAACCCGAATTTCAAATGGATTTTAGTTTAATAAAATTTTGTTGCCCAATAAATGTCCACTACTTCAAGACTTGTTGAGGTATTTAATCTTTTGGAGATTACACTTGAAGTATAATTTATGGTTCTTTCATGCTTCAAAGACTTTCCGTACGTATGAACACTCCATTCATTAGTTGAGAAAATTTAAATCTGAACCATATTGATATTGCCACTAAAAAAATTTCTTATTTTTTTTATGAATCTCTACACGTAAGACCCATTGGTGAGGCATGATATCCAATTCCAAATAGATTTTGGAAAAACTTGTTGCTGCCTTACTTAACCAGGAATAAAACTCTTCCAATTTGAATTTATATTGGAGAAGGAAACAACCTTCAATTTGAATTTGAATGAAAGAAGGAAACACTCTCCAATTTGAATTTGTATTGGAGATAGAAACTCTTTCAATTTGAATTTATATTAAAGATGGAAACAATCTCCAATTTGAATTTATATTGGCGAAGGAAACAACTTTCAATTTAAATTTGTATTGGAGATGGAAGCTCTTCTAATTTGATTTATATTGGAGAAGGAAACATTCATCCTAAAACTCTATAAAAGAATGGATGTTCCCAATTTTTTCAATATCAATTTTGGGGTTTTCAAGCCATGAATAATGTTGAGGTAATTTCTTTCCCTCCTACTTTTCTTTATTTTTGGTCACTTTATTTTTCAGCACAACATGTTAGTGGTAGAAAATTCATATCTCATTGTAGGAACATCGAAATCATGAACCGTTGGATATTTCAGAAACTATACCTCGAGATCTATAATATATCTAAAATGTAGCTTTAAATTTATTCAATACAATTCTCGATAAATTTTTGAAATTAGCCCTGAATTTTATCATGCTGAAAATTGCAGATCTGCGCGTCTTTGCCAAAATTTTCATATCTTGAAGTAGGAAGTACGAAATTACAAGCCACATGATTTTTGTAAAATTAGACACAAATATATGTAACATAGACAAACTTCATAATTTAATAACTTCGAGATCTTTTCAGGTGTTATCCCAAAATCAACAGTGAATTTGATGCACCAACAGTTTCAGATTTGTACAGTGACACTAGAAAATTTATATCTCAATGTGGGAGTATCAAAATCATGATCCGCTTAATTCTATAGATGCCAGAAATATACATATATAGCATATATAAAATTTAGAATTTATAATCTTCGAAATTGTTCTAGAAAATTTTTTGAAGTTGATCCTAAATTTTGTCCGACAAAAAATTTTAGATTTTCATTGCCTCACCAAATAATTTATATCTTGATGCAGAAACGTCATCATCAAAGGTTATTTTGATTGTTTCAAAATAGATTTTGAGAATTTAATTCTCACTATAATATTTTATTACAATCCAAGTCGGTGATACATGACTTTTAAGTTCGAAACTTCCTTCCAGGAACCAATCTCTCTCCTACTTGTGTTTTCTTTGTGTTGTCTTTTTTTTTTTATCTTATGAATAGAAACAGATAACAATGTGCAACAATTGGTTTAGGGTGCGAGAGTTTAACTTTTCATCCGTACACTCTAAAACCGATCAATTTAACTTTAAGATGGTGGCTAAGCAATAATCGGCTTAGGGTGCGAGAGTTTAACTTCTCCTCCGTACACTCTAAGACCGACCAATTTGAATTCAAGATGGTGGATTGCAACAATTGGTTTAGGGTGTGAGAGTTTAACTTCGCCTCCGTACACTCTAAGATCAACCAATTTGACTTTAGGGCGCGAGAGTTTAACTCGCCTCTTTACACTCTTAAGACCGACCAATTTGACTTCAAGATAGTGGCTATGCAACAATCGGCTTAGAGCGAGAGAGTTTAACTTTGCCTTTGTACACTCTATAAGGTGACTTTTTTTCAAGTATGGACCCTTTCACCGACGCACTTATGCAATGGTCTTTTTTAAGTATGAGCCTTTTTACCGTTGCACTTATGTAATGATCTTCTTTAAATATGGTCCCTTTCACCGATGCACTTATGCTATGGTCTTCTTTAAGTATGCGCCTTTTCACCAATGCATTTATGCAGTAATCGGCTTAAGGTATGGTAGTTTAACTTTGCCTTCATACACCTTAAGATCAATTTATTTGGCATCAAGTTTCGGTAGCTTTACATAACAAATCCGTCAAAATGTCAGCTTAAGGTGCAAAGGGAAAAATATTGTCCACCTTAAGGCATGACAATTTCGAGATCCTTTTAAAGATAAATCCATAAAAAAGATCAAGTTAAGGTGCAAAGTGACAAATATTTTCCACCTTAAGGCATAGAAACTTTAAAATTTAAGAATAAACCCGTGAAAGGTCAGCTTAAGGTGCAAATGGACAAGTCTTGTCCACCTTAAGATATGAAAATTTTGAGATCCATTTAAGCATAAACCCGTGAACATGCAGGCTTCAATATGATGAATTTGAATATTCCAACATGAAGACTTAATGAATCTGAAGACTTCAACTTATGTGAACGAAGCTCATATTCCATTGGAGTTTTCCCCCATTGAGCCACCAATATTTGATGTAAGTCCAAAATTTAAATGAGAGATTTGCAAAATTTGTTGACACCTAATTTTTGCCCTCCACGACCAAGTTTAATTTCGAGTCTCTTCAAGTTTAAATAAAATTATGATATTTATTTTATCCGAATAAAAAGCTTTTCAAAGTAGTTATCTGGGTAATTTTGCCATTTTAAGTAGCGATTGTATATTATCGTATTTAATTATACGAAATTATATAATTTATCTACTTAAATATTTAGTTTACAAAACATCGGATTTTAATCTAGGCTTAACTTGAAAATCAATTCAAATGATTAAAAACTTGAATTAAACGTATTTGTTCTTGAAAATATTTTATTTAGAAAAATATTTTTTTGATTTTATTAAATCAAGAAGCCCAAAATTAAACAAAGTATTAATTCGTATTGAATTTCAATTTAATTTAGTCAATTTATTAAATTTGATCATAATTGAAATCAAATTGGCCATATTTGCAATGCAATGGACCAATTTAATTTTTAATTTGATCAAAATATTAAATTCCGCTAAATCCTAAATTTTAATTGGGGTTTATGTTTTAAATAACCCCCAAAATCTTAACAATTTCTATTACCAGTTAACCCAACAACTGCAAACCTTAACCCCAACCCAAACTAGCCCAACTCCATCGGCCCAACCCTTTCTTTTTTTTCCTGACCCGATCCAACTCTAACGGCCCAACCATTCCAGTCGCCGACCTAGCCCAGTCCCCATCACCCTTTTCCCCTTAACCCAATACCATAACAACAACAACCAACCCTTTCCTTACAATTTCCACCGCTCCGTCCCAAACACTCCGACCCACTTCGGCCCACCATCAATAACCTTTGTATCTCATTCAGTAAAATAATACGCACAATATAGCAAACATCTACAATAGCCATTTCAGCATCAACAATATTCAGTAGCAACGACCAAATCAACATCAACGTTCAAACCCACCAACAACCGTTTCAACCCGACAACAACCCAGAATTCGACAAACCGACCCATCAACAACCCGATATGGACACCCAACCCTCGTTTGAACTTCAAATGTCAAATTTGTACAAACGATTTAAATTTAAATTTTTGTACTAATTAGTACTAAATTCGTACAAAATCCAGCTCATCCCTTTTGTCCTCTTATTTCAAATTTAAAATCTCTCATGAATAATGCCAATTTGCCCTTTTGATTTGCTTATCCCACATCAGTTGGGAATTCAAAGAAGACCCTCAAATCCTTTCTATATAAAGACTTCTTTGGAGCAAAATGGGACAAGTCTTAAAGGTTGAAGAAACTTTTGAGCAAAGAAGTCTCATTTTTTAGTATAGAATTTTTTTCGTGAAAGTCGTCGATTATTGAAAATACTCAGAGTCGTAGTGAAACTTTTCGGTAGTGGTTACGATAACATCGAAAGCTCGAGTTTCATTTTGATGCTCCGAAGCAGGTAACACTTCTTATCTTTAGTTTCGAATACTTTCCTCTTATTATAGTTAATTTTCTTTTAGTATTTTAGCTTTACAATCACGTTATTCGTAGTCGTAATTGTAGTTGTAATCGTAGTTGCTGGGATGATTCGCTGTAGAAGCTGTGAAGGCCATAGGATTTTGTAATAGTTGATTGCTGTCCATTATGTAGAGTTAACAATGTTATTATACTTTAACGATATTAGTGAAACCTCTTGCAAAATCATCCTTGTTCATAATACTGAAAAAATTTTAGTAAAAGGGAAAATATAATTTTATGAAAATACTTTGTAGTACTATTCAAAGAACCGAGATATTTAAATAGGATTGACCTCACCATGATATTGAATTGTATTTCGAGTGCGAGTGTTGATCATTTATTTTGATGTTTCAATTATTTGTTATATGGTCTTGATGTTAGTATTTTGATTGCAAACGCTAGCCACCTCTGTTACTTGGCATTGTATTTACTTAATCTTGATCAATCCAGTAAGATCTTAAAGGCTTAGAGCCATTATGTTTATTTTGGGTGTTATAAATTAAAAAGTCTTCATCTTTACTTTACTTCAAAATCTTTAGTAGAATATCACTAGGTCTTTTCTTTCCTTTAATGTTATGGGTTCGAATTTGACAAAATTTTAGAAGGATTTATCTTTTATAGAGTGGATTTATCCTTAAAATTTCTTAAAAATTGATTGTGCCCTTTTGTGTGACTGTGATTAATTTCTTGCATAATACTCCCTCTGTCCTATTTTACCCGTCTCAAATTTCCTAATCTGGTGTCCCATTTTACTTGTCCTTTTTTACTTATCAAGATAAGACAATTTTTTTTCCATATTTTACCCTTTGCATTAATTACTTTTTCTTTAAATTAAAATGTAAACATCATTTAATGGGAGTACTATGGTAAACTAGCCATGTGTACTATGGTAAACTAGCCATGTTATTTATTATTTTTCTTAATAGTTGTGTCATCCCAATTCGGGACGAGTAAAATGGGACTCAGGAAGTATTGATCAACAAAAATGATTTGGCTTGGTATAATGTTTGGCTTTGAGTTGGAAATTATTAATAATCTTATTTGCCTCCCGTTCACATGTTCCTTTAAAGATTTTTGACTTATGATTTGGTGTGTTGGCTATAAACTTTCTAGATGCCTAGAATAAGAATCGTGTAAGATAGAAATTAGGTAATAGCATGTGACATCTTTGGCTAATAGCATGTGACATCAAAACTTAAATAATTTTTCTATTTTGGATCATCTAAGTAATTTCAAGAGTTTTCTTAATTTTTCTAAATAAATTAAGTGGCGATTCTATTCGCGAGTTTATAAACTTTTTTATTCGAAAGTATTTGAACTTGTGAAAAACTCAAGAGTCATTTCTCCACAAAACAGACTTAACTTTGATATGGCAGATCAAGCGAAAAGATGTATTTTTTTTACACTATCATATTCCAAGTGCCTACGCACCTCAGTGAAGAGGATCAAGTCACAATGTAGTTCTATGTGAGTTTTTTTTTTATTCAAATTTATCTATTTGTGTGTGCTATCTTTTGCCTAGGTCGCCTCTTTCAAGGTTTTCAACCTAGCGGACCCCTTTTTTAATCCGTACATAATTTATACTCTTGCGGGCAAGGAGTGGACATGTAGTTTATATTTGTGCCTTAAAGAGGCATCTTCCTTCAAGGATGTACTTCTTCAAGAACTTGATGTTGATAGGACCAATTTTCACTCCATCTGCATCGACAAGCTTGTAAACGCTATTTGAATATACTTCTTATATGACATATGGCCCATCCCACTTTGGGGTGAATTTACCCTTAGACTGATGAGAAGTGATAATGGATCTTCTTACTGCAAATACTTGATCTCCAACTTGGAAGCACCTCAAGCAAACTCTTCTGTTGAAAGAACGAGATAGACGGGCTTGGTAACATTCAAGATTTTTTTGAGCCTCTAACCTCTTCTCATCAAGAGCTTTTAACTCCACAAAACGCAACTTAACATTTTCTTTATCAGTGATCCCTTCTTGAATAGCCAGTCTCAAAGAAAGTATTTGACGCTCAAGTGTCAGGACTGCTTCAACTCTAAAAATAAGTGAATATGGGGTTGCTCGTGCTTGTGTGCGGTAAGTTGTTCTATATGTCCACAAAGCTTATTTCATTCGTTCATGCCAGTCTCATTTGGACTTGGAGATGAATTTCTTTAACAGATTGCATAAAGTCTTATTAAATGCTTCAGCTAGACCATTGGCGACAACATGGTACATAGAAGACTTGTGCTGCTTGAAACCAAAGAGATCAAAAATCTTATTCATCAGCTTATTATCAAATGGCTTGCCATTGTAGGTTATTATATATTGAGGGATTCCAAAGCGTTAGATGATATTCACTCGAATGAAATTTACAACATTCTCCTTCTTTACATCTTTGAGAGCAATAGCTTTGCCCTATTTTGAAAAATAATGCTTTGCCCTATTTTGAAAAATAATCTTTCGAGGCCAAGATGTATAAGTATCCATCAGAAGATTTTGGTAGTGGCCCAACAACATCCATTCCCCAAGCATTGAATGGACAGGATGCTACAGTTGGGCGTAATACTTTAGGAGGTTGATGTATAAAACTCGCATGGAATTGACAAGCTTTGCATCTTCTAGCATAGTCCAAGCAATATTTCACCATCGTTGGCCAATAGTATGCTATTCTTTTAATGTGAAAATAGAGCTTCGGTCCAGACTGATGCGATCCACAAACTCCCAAGTGCGCTTCTTGCAAAGCTTGAATTTCTTCTTCCTCTCCCAAATATCGCAAGAGTACTCCGTCAAACAATCTTCTGTATAACGTGTCTTTATAGTAAAAGAAGCGAGGTGCACGACGACGAATGTCAGTCCTTCTTCTTGGATCTTCTGGAAGTATTTCATAACACAGGTAGTGGGTGCCGGAGCACCCCAAAATTATACATGGGTCCGCCCCTGCACTAATCTATTACCACATGGGCAGAGTTGACAACAACGTTCTTAGAGAGGTTTTACCCACCATTCTGAATGATACAGCTGCGAGATGAGATAAACAAGTTCAAGCAATTACTAGGAGAAGCCTTACGTGAAGCATGACTGAGATTTGAGAAGATTAAGCAGTGTTCATGGATCGCTCGATGAGGTACTTCTACAGGTTTCTAGATGGGCTGAACACTGACTTTGATGGACCACTCTTTTGCTGTCACAAGTGAGCTCTTGGACAAGAAGACTAAGAATCAACAGAGCGTGGCACACTTGGGAATCATAGGGAATCATAAGTTGTCAGTGGTAGTGCCTACAAAGGGCAGGAACAACTAAAGAAAGAAGAGGAATGTGACCAGGACATGGCTCAGCTGAAAATCCAAATAGATCTGATCTTAGTTGCACGGATGCGGATCCAAATGTTGGATCCTTCATGATTGTTAAGATTCGGGTATATGGATCTAGATATGGATAGGGGAGCGGGACTCCGCAAAATAAAACTAAAAATACAAAACATAGCTATAGAAATATGCATAATATGAGACATTGTGGAAACCTTAAATGTATCATGTGCCTTGTAGAGTGTTGTAACAAGCAGCTGAGTTTTTTAATTCTTATAGACAGGCCGCAGGTAACAGAACTCTCCAAAAGGGCATCATTCATCCATTTTCTTACAACTAACGCAACAAAGTATTAAAATAATCTTATTGATATAACAAATAAAAGTTACAAAAAGAGTTAAAGAGTCAAAGATATGAAACATACTTTAGTCTTTAGAAGTTAGTTGAGTTACCCAAGTATTAAAATAATCTTATTGAAATATAGCAAATAGAAGTTACAAAAAGAGTCAAAGATATGAAACATTTTAATCTTTAGAAGTTAGTTGAGTTACCCATGTTAGAATCAAATAGACTAACAAAAAGTAAAGAGAGTCACAAGTCAATTACTAATTCAAATTAACTGCATGTTCACAAGTTCATAGACCAAAAGTGAGTACATAACATGCAAATTTAAACTAAGCACAATTCATAAATATTTAACTTGGCCTCAAATCACATCTATGACTTCCAACTTTGGGTGTACACAAGTAGGCACTTAAACTTATATAAAGTTGAAAATGTAGACACATATATCTTATGTGGCATCCTACGTGGCCAATTCTTGTCCTACATGGCGTCCTACGTGTATTATGTCACACGGGACGTGAGAGGTTACTTGTTCAACTTTATACAAATTTAAGTGCCTACTTGTGCACACCCAAAGTTGTAGGTCATAGATGTGATTTGGGGACAAGTTAAAGGACATGTTTATATATTATGCCTTTAAACTAATTAATACTTAAGACATTTAGATTAGTACATTTAAATTTAATTCAAAGGTCGTCATACTCAATTTCTTTCATGTCATTTTCCTCCAAATCTTCAACTTCATTTTCAAAGAGGACTCCCTCTAGTTGAGGTTCATCAATTGACAATTCAACTAAATCTATGATACTTTCTCATCAATATTAAAATGATCTTCCACCTAAATTCCAATATTTGCTTGGACCACTTATGTATTTTTCTTTTTTTGGAGAGAGCAAATGAAGATTATAATTCACAAACACTAAATATTTGGCTCTTGAAGTAGATAACTTATTTCTCTTGATGCTATGAATTAACAAAAAGTGCTCCAATTCCTTTCGTAACAAGATAAAGAAGAAGGTGGGGAAAACAATTTGTAAGCCAGACTTTGTAAAGTGGAGCATTTATACCACAGTTAGCCCACCAAGATAGAGACTCTTCATACCCCATAGCATCAATCACATGAGGCTCACTAAAGTGACCATTCCCACTACAAAATGTCCTGTACGCCAAAGAAGTTTTACATCATTTGGATCTTTGAAATATCTTTAAAAGCATTTTGATTCTATTTAAAGAAATCTCCCTATTTTCGTTAGGAGCAAGTATTCTGATCCTATTGCTCACCTTGAAGCCACGATTGATGGTAGTATTTGGGAACCAAGGAATGTGTCAAACGATGCAATAGATTTTTACTCTTTAGTCCATCTAAAAACAAGAATTGCTTGAATTTTATCAAACAAATCATCATACAGTTATTATATCCCACATGTCATAGATAAGGTGCAATTGTGGACAATCAAGGTCGGCTCTTCTAAGCTTGGATACAATTAGTAGTACACTTTAAAAAGTACTCAACTCTATCCCACCATTTATTTATCCATCACAAGAGATTTTGTTCTATGGGCCCTTGCTTCAAGTACTTTATCTCCCTAGTATTTTTTTATTTGTCATTCATTATCATTTTTTTATTACCAAATATTATTTCCATGAGGGTTTGAACTCGAATTCAATTCATTATCATTTTTTACGATGACGATTTTACTTTGTGAATATGATAAGTCATGACAATATCGAACGCAAATCTTGTTTCGGCAACTTTTAACGAAGTTTTGAATGCTTTTGGGAAATGGCATGTGACATATAATGATTCACCAGAATATTCTGTAAGCTACTCACTTCAACAATCAATTTTAGTGTTTATTCACTACTTGAGAAATGAGCTAATTTTTCGAAATGTCGGTACACACTTTTCAAAGCAAGATTTAAACAATGAATGACACATGATGTCCAAAATATTTGCAAAATAATTAGTTCAACAATTGAACTGGCAAGCTTCATATTTCCTGCATTATCAATGAAAACTTGAACAACAATTTTTTGATCAACATCTTCTATGACTTTAATAACTAACTTAGAAATATACTCACCATCCTTGATAGTTCAACTTGAATTAATTGATTTCAAGAATATTGGTCCACCACTAGATGCTCCCATTATATATATCAATCGTCGCCTTATAGTATCAAATCATTCATCCGAACTAATCAGTAATCCTTTTTTTTTTTTCATGTATATCGAATAGGTTATAATTTTCAATTTATATTAGCCTTTTCTTGAGCTAAAATAGTTGCTCTTAACCTATTATAAGTTGGTGGAACATAACCAGGTATAGGATTTATCACCAAAAACTTTGAATACTTATTAAAGTAAGGTGAAGTTGCAAGATTGAATGATAAACTTAATGCATAGAACATTCGAACCACCAACTTGTCAGCAGTATTTCTTTTACAAATGCTTACAGATTCCTCCGATGCTCCACCAGTTGAACCTTTTCTCTTTTTCTCTTTTTTCTGTTGTGATAAATCTGAGCCTTCTGGTAGAGTTATGTAATAGGCCCTTTTTTTGGCATCCAGTTGTATCCTTGATTTTTTCTTTTCAGCTTCTTCATTCTCCATCTTCAATGATGCACATACTTCATGACTAATCTCTTTGCACATTGCAACCCTTTGACTAGAAAGCTTCAGAAGATGAACCCGTAACTTTTTTATTGCAAAGCATACATGACCATATTTTGTTTCCACCACCATTTGGAGCAACCATAAGAACCTTAGCATGATTCCATAGAGGTTTGTCATCAAAATTCGATCCAATGCTTTTTGTTGGTCTCGAAATGTCTTTTCCTTTTTGTTTTTCAACCGCTGATAATGACATCTTAATGGATATTAGATGAGAAAAGTTCTTAACTTTTTTTTGCTATGGAAGAACACAGAAGTTTAGATGAAGCAGAGAGAGAATGATTTCTTTGTTCTTTTTTTTGTTCTCCGACTATTGGTTCTTTGTTGGCCTTTTCACTTTAGTAGGGAATGTTAAGTTGGTGTTGAAAATATAGATTTTCATAAGTTCCCCCCAAAAAAGTGTTTTGCAAGAAGTCTCATTAAATGAGATGTGTACCTCCTTCCTTTTGGTCATTTTATTCTGAAGATATTTTTAAGTCTTTATATAAATATGCTTCTTTTTTAATATAAATATGCTTCTTTTGTTTCAATTTATGTGACAGTTTTAATTTTGAAAGTCAAATAGTTTAAGCTTAACTATAAATTCGGGCATGAAACTCAAACCCCAAAATCATATAACCATTATTTAATTACAGATGATAGTGTATATACACTATTATATTAGGGATCACATCTTGTTAGATCGTTAGATTCTGCTTGTCAATGTAGGTTTTTAACTATTTAAATACTTGAAATGTAATTATATATTGGATTAGAAGTAATGATTGACTTTATCTGACTAATTTAATCGATAACAAGACATTTACACCGCCATATTATTTAATTACAGATGATAGTGTATATACACTATCATATTAGGGATCACATCTTGTTAGATCGTTAGATTCTGCTTGTCAATGTAGGTTCTTAACTATTTAAATACTTGAAATGTAATTATATATTAGATTAGAAGTAATGATTGACTTTATCTGACTAATTTAATCGATAACAAGACATTTACACCACCATATTAGGGATCACATCTTATTAGATTGTTCGATTTTACTATTGTTAAAATATGAGTAGGAATAGAAATATTAGATAGAATCCTACTTGGAAAAGGATTGTAATGTTAGTATCCTAGTTTGAAAAGGAGTTTAATATAGTGTCTATAAATAGAGTCTCAATGTGATAATTTAGATACAATAATTCAATAATATTTTTTTCCATTATTTCTCAAATGGTATCAGAGCATTCGTGAGAAAAATATCATTCCAGCGTCACAGTGCATTTTTTGGTGACACAAGTCGTCCAAATGAATATCTTTTCTGTCAGTGAATTTCAAAACAAACCAACACCACTATAAGGTTCGAACTTCACAACGAGCAAACCCCAATCAGACTCGCTGGAAATAGGTGTCACACGCGCCTCCTGAATATATTCTCCGGTGAGCGCATCAAATCCATGCGTTGGCGGCGTGTGCAACGTCTTCCAGCTTCTTTCGACAATTTTTTTTTCCAGTAGCCTTGCCTGCTCATTCTGAGGTTGCCAATATAATTATTTTTTTATTTCGAGAAACTTTTGACTATCAGATCTAATTTCGGGCAACTTTAATTTTTTTCCAGTGAGTTTTCCAGTAAAATCAGACATACATATAGATTTGCTTTTCATGTTTCAATAGGAGATTTCCAGAATATTTGGCTACAAAATTCTAATATCATGTCTTTTGGGTGTGATATTTTTTGGCTCCAAATATACGAGAATTGAAAATTCAAGCCCTATGATCACTTCTGAACCCTTAATGAGGAGATTAGAAAATCAAACATCCCAATCCATGAAGAATCGACGAGGGGGAGATCGTTTTGAAAGATCTCGTCCTAGGTGTAGTTATTGTAAAAGGCTTGGATATGCTCATGACATATGTTATTCTCGCCCTAAGAATAGTTATTGTAATACACTTGGAGATACTTGTGGAATATGCTATTTTTTGCATGGTCGACCCCTTAAAAATACGCATGTTGCTCAGTGTAACACCACAAGTAATCAATAGGTGAATTTATCGAAAAAGGAATATAATGAGCATCTTCAGTATTGAGCAAGTATATATCTCTACCAGTAGTCTCAACTGCACAATCTCCAACCTTTGGATCATGGGTTGTAGAGAATGACACTACTGATCATATTTCTGGTGATAAATCACTTCTACTAAATATTGTTTATTCACGGTCTTTTCTAACTGTCACTTTAGTCAATGGCAACCAAACCAAAGCAAAAGGAGTTAGACAAGCTACTCCACTATCCTCTATCACTTTAAATTCTGTTTTTAGGTCTCTGGTTGTCCTTTTAATCTTGCATCAACCAGTTGTTTGACTCGTGCCCTAAATTATGGCATACTATTTCTTGAGGACTCTTTTATCATGCATGACTGTAGTACAGAACAAACAATTGGTGTAAGATATGAATCACAAAGCCGTTACTACCTTACCTCTCCTAACTCATCCATAGCATGTTCAAATACAGATTCTCCGGACATAATTCACAAATATTTAGGACATCCTAGTTTGTTCAAATTACAAAAGATGGTGCTCGGGGTGTGCATCGGTTGGTTCGGTTCGGTTTTATGTGTTATTGGTTCGGTTTATCGATTTTCAATTTTTAAATATGCAAAACCAATAACCAACCAATAAGATATTTTTTATCGATTTTCGATTTATTATTTTTTGGTCCTTAACGGTTAGATTTTTGATTTAACTAATAAGAAAATACTCATAAAATGAAAATAGTAACAACTAACATAAAAAAGACGGAATCTTAGTTGCCGCTAATATCCTACACAACGTGTTTTAGTTTACAAGAATTTTCAAATTTGCATTGAATGTTAGTTTGAAAAAAAAAACTAAATCCTAGTTGTTGGATGCTGCTGAATTCTTCAAGCTTTCGAACACCCGTGCTTTATGCCTTTGTTTACCTGCTTCTATTCAAATCTATTCTAACCCGTAATTTAAAATAAAGTATATTAACAAGGAATCAAAAAGATAAAAATATACATTATTCACAACGAGGGTTGTCGGTTGCTCGATCCTCGTCGTCTCGATTCGTCGGTTTACAACAACGGGTTTGTGTTGTGATTTCTAAATACTGAATAGTCAATAGTGACTGTCTAACTTTTGCAATTTTGTTTTAAAGTATTAACTTAATACTTTGAGAATTGTGAATAAGTAATATATATTAGGGAAAAAGCATAAATACCCCGCTAAACTTGTCACCACAACTTATTTTAGCACTTTAACTTTATAGACAATTATTTACCCCCTTAAACAAATTTCGTGTGAATTATATTACCTCCTTAATGGTTGACGTGGCAAAAAAATAAAAATAAATTTAAAGCACGTTTATTTGTTAAAAAAAGTGTTGATGGAATATTTTAATAATTTTTTAATTATTATATATAATTTAATTAAATATAATAAAATAAATAATAACTAAAAAAATTCATACCCCCTTTTCATCTTCTTCAAGATCCCCACCCCTTCCTCTTCAAAAACAACCCTCTTCCATCTTCTTCGACACTCCCCACCCCATCTCTTCCCCGCCCTCCTATCCCTTTTTAATTATTGTATGGAATTTGAAACAAATGAGGTATATTGTGCAATGAAAATGTTTATTAAAGAAAATTTTAGGATTAAAGTGAAGAAATTTAGTAAAAGTGAGACCTAATTAAACAATTTCAATGACTTCTCAAATGGGAGAATATAGAACAACTCTTCAAATCTATGGGTTCACCTTGTTGAAATTTTTGTATGAATTTATGACCAAAAAAACATTGGGCAAAGGTAATGTTTGATGATGAGAGAGGAAGAGAAAAATAAAAAGATGACAGTTGTATTTTCATAGGCTCTTGAATGATGAGGGGGACAGAGGCATTGTGTTAGGGGAGTTGGAGCACACCGAAGGATGTCACGATTTTGGCTATTGTCCGCATATTAAGGTGGAGGAGGTTTGTGAGGCTACTCACAATATGTGAAGAGGCAGGGCGACGAGGCCCGACAAGATACCAGTGGATTTTTGGAAGTTTGCTAGCGAGGCAGGGTTACGGTGGCTGACCAAGTTGTTCAACAACATTTTCAAGTCCGCTAAGATACCCGAGGCGTGGAGATAGAGCACAATAATTTCTTTATATAAGAACAAGGGTGACATTCAGAGTTGCAACAACTACTGTGGTATTAGGTTGTTGAGTTACACGATGAAGATTTGGGAGAGGGTGGTGGAGCAGAGGTTGAGGAAGATAGTGTCTATTTTGGAGAACCAATTTAGTTTTATGCCTGGTCGCTCGACGACTGAGGAAATCACCTAGTGCGGAGACTAGTGGAGCAGTATAGAGAGACGAAGAGGGATCTGCACATGGTGTTTATTGACTTGGAAAAGGCGTATGACAAAGTCCCTAGGGAGGTTCTTTGGAGATGCTTGAAAGTAAGGGGGGTCCAGTGGCGTACATTCGTGCGATTAGGGAAATGTATGAGGGGGCGAAGACTCGGGTAAGGACTGTGGGAGGGGATTTCGAGCAATTTTTGGTCTTGATAGGGTTGCACCAGGGATCGACTCTTAGTTCATTTTTATTCGCCTTGGTGATAGAAGTGTTGACACTGAGTATTCAAGGTGAGGTGCCTTGGTGTATGCTTTTTGCGGATGATGTAGTTTTATTGATGAGTTACGTCGAGGTATTAATGATAAGTTGAAAGTTTGGAGACAAACCCTAGAAGCTAAAGGATTCAGGTTGAGTAGGATCAAGACGAAGTACTTGGAGTGCAAGTTTAGTGACTCGAGGCAAGAGGATGAGTTGGTAGTGAAGTTGGAGTCTCAGGTGGTTTGTAAGAGGGATAGTTTTAAGTACCTTAGGTCTATGATTCAGGGGAATGGAGAGATTGATGAGGATGTTTCTCACCGTATTGGGCCAGGTTGGCTGAAATGGCGACTCGCCTCAGGAATTTTATGCGATAAGAAGGTACCTCCCAAGCTTAAAGGTAAATTCTACAGAGTTGCAGTCCGGCCGGCTATGTTGCATGGAGCGGAGTGCTGGCCTGTTAAGAATTCTTACGTCCAGAAGTTGAAGGTGGCAAAAATGAGGATGTGGCGATGAATATGTGAAGGGCTGACAGAGTTAGGAATGAGATTATTCGGGAGAAGGTGGAAGTGGCTTCGGTGGAGGATAAGATACGAAAAGTGAGGTTGAGATGGTTTGGGCATGTGATGAGAAGGGGCACAGATGCCCCGGTTCGTAAGTATGAGAGGTTGGCCCTGGATGGTTTCAAGCGAGGTAGGGGTAGACCAAGAAATACTAGAGAGAAGTGATTAGACGTGACATGGAGCAGTTACGGCTCACTGAGGACATGACCCTTGATAGGAAGGTTTGGAGGAAGAGTATAGGGTAGAGGGCTAAGGGGTGTGGTCAAGTCATAGGCTGTAGTTAGGAGAGTTTGGTGTAGCTTTGTTGGTAATGCTAGGGTTGGGGGGAAGGGGGTGTCTTTGGTTGGTTAATTTACTATATTTCTGTGGTTGTTGTATCGTTGTTATTCTTATCATGTTGTATGCTGGCGACATATGTCTATGGTCCTGTATCTTGAGTCGGGGGTCTATCGGAAACAACCTCTCTACTTCTTCGGAGGTAGTAGTACGGATTGCGTACATTCTACCCTTTCCAGACCCTACTATGTGGGAATATACTGGGTTTGTTGTTGTTGTATATAAATTATATATCAGTAAAATTATTTTTTAAAATAATTTTTTATGTAGCTCTGACATGGCAATGACATGACGCTGACATGGCATTAACGTGTCGCTAGTGTAATACACTCTCCATTGTGAGAGTGGTATTACATTTTGAGGTTGTATTTAATATACGCGAAAGTCGTTTAGGGAGGTAAGTAATTGCCTATAAAGTTAAAGTGTTAAAGTAAGTCCTGGAGACAAGTTCATAGGGATATTTATGCTTTTTCTTTGTATATTAATAATATATATATACATATTATAAAGAAGTAATAGAAATATTTATATATAATATAAATAGGAGTAAAATAGTAATTTAGTATATCCTTATCGGGTCATCGAGAAGCTAAAATCAAAACAGAACCGGTTATCTAATAATTTTTTTATAAAATCAATAAAAACCCGTTTACCCAATAACCCAATAACAGTTTTATCAGTTCGATTTTTGAACACCCCTAGATGGTGCCTAGTTTGTCTAGTTTATCCACATTAGATTGTGAGTCATGTCAACTTAGGAAACACATTCGAACTATCTTTCAACGTAGTACTGAGAATCGTGCAGAGTCTATCTTTTACTTGGTTACTCTAATATTTGGGGTCCTTGTAGAATCAGTTATACCTTAGGGTTTCGTTATTTTGTTAGCTTTATTGATGATTATTGAAATGTACTAGGATTTTCTTAATGAAAGATCGCTCTAAATTGTTTCCTATATTCGAGAGTTATTGTGCTGAAATACAAAATCAGTTGGATGCTAAGTTACTCGAACTCTTCATTTTCGGTGCCATACCCATGGGGTGTGGGTGTGGGAATGGGTGTGAGATCTATACTCAATCCGGTCAATCGCTTTTGGGTACTTTGACCCAAATCAACTTGGAAATTCCGAACAGATTTAAGAAATTCCGTAATCAAAATAAAAGCTAAGGTAAAATTGAAGAAATAGAATACCTTGTTTATAGAAATTTCTATGTTATTGCTTTTCTTTTTATCTCCTTTCAAGATTTTCTTCTGAATAATATTTTCTCCTTAAGTTATCAACATAATGTCACGACCCAGACAGAGGCCCTAGCCGCGAAGGGCATCTCGAACCGTAGGGATCCGAGTGCCCCTTCTTACTGGAAATCATACGCATAATTCATATGTTTATAAAGAAGTGCAGAAAAACATAATAAGATGGAAACATGGTCAATCTCTTAGTCCAACTATACCATACGAAATTAAATTCGAAACATTCAAAAACATAGGACACCAGTCTGCGAAATCTCTAACAATATGAAAACATCTGTCTGTGACCGGTACAATGCCCCAGGTCGGACCATGAACTAGAAACAAGTGAAGATAAAAACATAAAACTAAGGTCCTCCGGAACGAGGGAAGCTCACCAACTTCCAAGTCTGATAAACTGATCTACTGCTTAGCAGAACTCCGGGACTGTGCCTCAGATCCTGAAATATAGAGGCGTCAATACAAATGTACTAGTATGTGAAACAATCCAAAAATCATGCTTTTATATAACATAGGTGAGAGCGTTTCTTAAAACGATGAACATAAGATAAGTGAAAACACATGGGCATACTTTAATGACTTCCAAACAAGTTTTGGAAATCATGACTCACTCTTTATTTTACTTCTGAGCTAGATGGTGCACCCTACAAACGTACTTATCCACGGGCTATATGGACTCCGTCCTCAACTCGGTGACCAAGCCCTCAATCCGAGTTTGCCGCAAGGATTAGGGTCTGTCATTTATACTACGCCACAGGGTCATCGCTAGCGTAAAATCCTTAATGTAGGACATCATAGACCCATATCGGCAAAACACGATTTCGGGTTAAAGAGTTATCTGAACTCCAACCTTCTTCGGGTAACCAACTACCTATCTTTAAGTCCAATTTTAGTTATGCTTCATGCTTTTAAAACATTTTATACCTATTCAATTAAGGGCGTATCATCTTCGGGTATCGTCATACCCCAACTTACAAGCCGTTCATATCGTGTCAATTTCACAGCCTATCTCATTTAGAACATGCAAATGACCACCAATGATTCACAACATTATAAGAGAGTCATCACTTTGAAATTTCAAGAAAACTTATGCAATTACCTCTTTTGCAAAACTTAAAACATATGGTGGTCATGCTAATTATTCAATCACATGCAACTCTTCTTTTTAATGCAAAAAGTTTAATTATAGCAAGAAAACTCCCCCCTCATTATATCATAAAACATGTCAATCATCATGATGTCCCCCCTCATTATATCATAAAACATGTCAATCATCATGATGTTGAGAAGCTTACTTTCAAAACGTAGTCCATGCATTCAAAATCACACACAATTCAAATAATCAATATATTTCATAACAAGGGAGGAAGTTCATTAATCATGCTCTCAATTTAACCCTTCAAAAGATAATCGAAAACACATGTATATATATATAATTGCAAATTCAGTTCTATATAAAGAGGATCTAAACCAACATATACTTTCATCAAAACGAAACCATGATGCATATAATTCAATCGTTAAGAAGCCATTTTTCGAAAACATGGATGTATATCTTTAAGTTTGATAAGAAGATTAAAACCCATGCCCATGGAGTTTAAGGATAGTCCCACATACCTTAGACTACTTAGTTCGAAGGATAGGATCCGAATCTTGATTTTGTTTCTTGGAAATCTTGAACTTAAAGTATGGATTCTTGATCTTTAGGAACTACCCCTCGAAATTAAAAGTTTCAGCATAAATACCGATTTTGAGTTTTACCGCTAAGCACTATTGGTGCCACCGCTATAGGCACTGTCGAGTGGTGTAATCGCGGTGACCAACTATTTTGGACAATCCTGATTTTAAGGCTTACCGCTGAGCGCTATTGGTTCCACCGCTATAGGCACCGCCAAGCGGTGTAATCGCGGCAGCTTACTGCCTCACATAAAAAATGCTATAACTTTTCACTCGGGTATCGGATTTAGGCGAAGTTGGTATCGTTGAAAAGTTGATTCAATCATCTACAATTTGGTGGGTCTTGAGCTGAAAAATTCCATGTATATCAAAAGTTATACACGTTCAAAGTAGACCCTTGTAGACTCGAATACCAAACTTTGGAAGAATAAAAGATTCTTAGCTCAACTTTGCTCTCAGTAAATTCTATGAACATCTTTCACTTTGAGAGAACTTCATAAACTAGGATAAAGATCATGACAAGTGAATTAAAACATGAATCATGGGATTAGAGTTTGCACAGGTAGGAACGACAATTCAATTTCTAGCTCGAAAATGCGGGGTGTTGCACATAATATCTCATAATTTATATTTTATATCTCTATATTTAGATATTTAAATCATTTTTTGTCGAATCCCCGCACCTGTATCCATCCCTAGATCCTATCCCCAAATCTTTAAATTGAGACCTATGTTGCTCGGACTCGTCAAAAATATCAATGGGTGTGTGTCAGATTTTGTCGAAATTAGTGTATTTTTGAAGAATCCGACACGAGTGCGGCATAAAAAATGAAGAGTCCGCGCAACTTAGATTGAGACCATGAAGGATTCGACCTCTAGATTTGTACTCGTATCGAACACCCGCACCCGAGTCCAAGCAACTTAAGTTTGGTATCTCTTTCGTACCTTTCGTAGTGATAAGGCCTTAGAATATATATTCTCCCAATTTCAATCATTTATGACTCATCAAGGAATTAATCAAGGAATTACTCATCAAGACTTCTTGTTTGTGTACCCCTCAACAGGGTAGAGTAGCAGAGATAAAGAATAGGCACCTCATCGAGACTACTTGCACTCTTCTTATTCAATTCCATGTTCCACTGCATGGGGTGATGCAGTTATCGCATCTTGTTATTTAATTAATTAGATGCCCTCATCTTCCATTCAAAATCAAATGCCATATTCAGTATTGTTTCCACAGTCACCTCTTTACTCTCTTCCCGCTCGTATCTCTAGGAGTGCATGTTTTATTCATAACTTCACCCCAGGAAAAGATAAATTAACCCCTCGTGCTCTCAAATGTGTCTTTCTTGGTTATTCTTGGGTACAAAGAGGATATCGTTGCTACTCACCTATTCTTCGTCAATACCTTATGTCAGCTAATGTCACATTCTTTAAGTCTCAACCTTACTTTATATTTTCTTCTGATCCTGATCATCATAACATGTCTAAGGTCTTACCCGTATCAACTTTTGAGATTCGTACCGTTACTTTTACATCTCCATCCATAGTGCTACCAGTCTTAACTGCACAGAATTTTGAGGAATCTACAATACCTTCTACAACTCTATCTATAGTACAGCCACTCCTAACTTATCATCGTCGTCTACGTACAGCATCAAGCCCAGATGATTCCCGTCCTGCACCTGACCCTGCACGTACTACAGACTAATCTCCTCCGATTGCACTTCGAAAAGGTATATGGTCCACTCGTAATGTTAACCTTTACTATACCCTTTTTAAGTTATCATAGTCTATTATTACCCCGTTAGCCTTTATATCATTTTTGTCCTCCATTTTCATCCCTAAATTCACAAAATAACCACTTTCTCATCCATGATGGGGAGAGGCTATGATTAAAGAGATGTCTACTTTACATACGAGTGGCACTTGAGAGCTTGTTCCTCTCCTTTTAAGTAAATCAACTGTTGGTTATCGATGGGTTTGTACAGTGAAAGTTGGTTTGAACGACCAATTTGATCGACTTAAGGCTCGCCTTGTTTCCATGGGGTACACTCAGATATTTAGGTTTGATCATAGTGATACTCTATCCCGTGGCTAAAATAGCATCTATTCGTCTTTTTCTATCAATGGTTACTGCTTGACACAGTCTCTTTTTCAGTTAGATATTAAGAATATTTTTCTCCATGGGGTACACTCAGATATTTGGGTTTGATTATAGTGATATTCTATCCCGTGGCTAAAATAGCATCTATTCATTTTTTTTTTTTATCAATGGTTACTACTTGACACTGGTCTCTTTTTCAGTTAGATATTAAGAATATTTTTCTCCATGGTGACCTTGAAGAGGAAGTTTATATGGAGCAACTACCTGACTTTGTTGCTCAGGGGGGAGTGTAGGTTGGTGTGTCGATTGCATCGATTACTTTATGGTCTAAAACAATCTACTCAAGCATGGTTTGGAAAGTTCAGCACATTAACTCAGAAGTTTGGTATGATTAATAGTGAAGAGATCACTTTGTGTTTTATCTACATTCTGCTCCAAATCTATGTATTTATTTGGTGATTTACGTTGATGATATTGCTATTACAAGCAATGATCAAGATGATATCATTAGTTTGAAGCAACATCTCTTTCAATATTTCCAGACTAAAGACCGCTGAAGTATCTTTTAGATATTGAAGTTGCACAGTCTAGATTAGGTATTGTTATTTCGCAAAGCAAGTATGCCTTGGACATTATCGAGGAGACAGGAATGATGGGATGTAAACCTGTTAACACTCTTATGGATCCATATGCTAAACTCCTGCTAGGACAGGGGGAGCCACTCAATGATCCAGGAAGATATAGCTGTCTAGTTGGTAGGTTGAATTATCTTACAGTGACCAGACCTGACATTTCATATCCTTGAGTGTTATAAGTTGGTTTATGGATTCTCCCTGTGATGGTCATTGAGATGCAGTTATTCACATTGTGTGATATATTAAATCAACTCTAGGTAAAGGACTACTCTTCGCGGATTAAGGTTAAGAGCAAATTGTTGGATATACAAACACTAATTAAACAGGATCACTTTGTGATAGACGTCCTACATCCGAATATTGTATTTTAATAGGAGGTAATTTGGTGTCTTGGAAGAGTAAGAAACAGAATGTGGTTGCTCCATCTAGTGCAGAAGTAGAATATCTAGCATTGCTGCTGGCCATTTGTGAGCTAGTTTGGATCAAATAGTTGTTGAGAGAATTAAAATTTGGAGAAATCAATGAAATGGAATTTGTGTGTGACAACCACGAGGCTCTTCATGTCACATCAAATCCAGTATTTCATGAGAAAACTAAGCACATTGAGACTAATTGTCACTTTGTGAGAGAGAAGATACTTTCCAAAGATATTGTTAAAAAGCTTATGAAATCGAGTGATCAACTTGCAGATATTTTCAATTCCCTCGCTGGTCCTCGTATTAAATACATTTGTAACAAGCTCAGTATATATTACTTGCATGCACCAGCTTGAGGGGGAATTAAAATATGAGTAGGAATAGGAATATTATATAGAATTCTACTTGGAAAAGAATTGTAATGTCAGTATCCTAGTTTGAAAAGGAGTTTAATTCAGTATCTATAAATAGGATCTCAATGTAATAATTTAGATACAACAATTCATTACTATTTCTCTCCATTATTTCTCACACCTATCAACACAAATTATGAACTATCAAAAAACTTCAAATGAAATTATATATTAGATTGAAATTAACGATTGACTTATCTACTAATTTAACCATCCCTAACAAGATATATTCACTATCATATTAAGGATCAAATCTTGTTAGATCGATTGATTATTTCAGTCAATGTAAGTTCTAAACTATCAAAATACTCGAAACGTAATTGTATGTTAGATTAGAAGTAACAATTGATGCTATCTGACTAATTTAATTGATAACGAGACATCTACACTATCATATTAGGGATCACATCTTAGATCGTTTGATTGTTCCTATCAATACAAGTTACGAACTATCAAAAAACTTCGAATGTAATTATATAATTTCAATATTATATATTTAATTGAAATTAACAATTGATTTTGTCCAACTAATTTAACCAATGACAATATATATACACTACCATATGTAATTAAGTAATGGTTAAAGTTACAAGATTTTGAGGTTTGAATTTCATGCTCGAATTCATGGTCAAAATTAAACTGTTAAAAAAAAAAGGGCAGCCTAATAATACAGTTTAGCTCCCGCTATGCACTGGATTTGGAGAAGGAACCGACCACAAAATTAAAACTATTTGACTCTTAAAATTAACATAAATTAAAACAACATAAGCATATTTATATTAAAGCTTAGAAATATTTTCAGATTAAAATGACCAAAAGGAAGGAGGCACACATTTCATTTAATGAGACCTGCACCATCTCAAGAGAAAGAACACTCAAAAGTCAATTATAATCAAAAAGACTGGAGAACTGGAGAAATCTTTTAGCATTTGTAACAGAAAAATTGCCAACAAGTTCGCAGCTCAGATGTTCAAGTTTATTATTCAACCTTGCAACTTCTCCTTACTTAAAAAATATTCAGAGTTTTTGGCAGCGAATGTTATACCTAGTTATGTTCCGCCAACTTATAATAGGTTAAGAACTCTTTTAGCTCAAGAAAAGACTAATATAGATAGAAAAATACAACTTATTAGTGATACATGAAAATGAAAAGGATTGTCGATTTGTTCGGCCGGATGGTTTGACATTAAAAGACGACTATTGAAAAATATAACAGGGGCATCTAGTGGTGGACCAATATTCTAGAAATCAATTAATTCAAGTGGAATTGTCAAGGATGGTGAGTATATTGACAAGTTGTTCATTAAAGCCATAGAAGATGTTGATCCAAAAATTGTTGTTTAAGTTTCACTGATAATGTAGGAAATATGAAGCTCGTTGGCTCAATTGTTGAACAAACTCTTTTGTAAATATTTTGGACATCATTTGTCATTCATTGTTTAAATCTTGCTTTGAAAAGTATATGCCAACCTTCCAAAAAGTTAGCTCACTTCTCAAGTAGTAAATGGACACTAACATTGATCATTGATGTGAGTAGCTTAAAGAATTTTATGGTGAATCCTGATATGGCGCATGCCATTTTCCCAAAATACTCTGAACTTTGTAAAAAGTTGTTGAAACAAGGTTTGCTTTCCATATTGTCATGACTTCTCGTATTCACAAAGTAAAACCATTATTGAGAAAATGGTCAATTGAGAAAATGGTAATGAATGACGAATGGAAAAATTACAAGGGAGATAAACTACTTGAAGCAAAGGTGTGTGGAATAAAATCTCTTATGATGGTTGATGAATGGTGGGATAGAGTTGAATATTTTTTAAATTGTTCGAAACAATTGTATCCATGTTTAGAAAAGCCAACTTTGATTGTCCACAATTGCACCTTATCTATGACATGTGGAATACAATAATTGAAAAGGTGAAAGTGATTGTATTTGAGCATGTAGGGAAAGATCTTATTAACGGCCAATCAATTTTTTTTTGGATAAAATACAAGAAATTTTTGTGGCTAGGTGGAAAAAGTGTAATACTTCATTTATTTTTTGGCACATTCTAGATTCCCAAATAATTCCATGAATTGCTTTAAGGTGAAAGCAAAAGGATAAAAAGACTTTCTCCTAATGAAGATAAAGAGATTTCCTTGAATAGAATCAAATATTTTCAAAGATCCAAATGATTTAAAGCAAGCTTCTTTGGAGTACAAGGCACGTTATAGTGGGATTGGTCACTTTAGTGAATTTAATGTGATTAATGCTATGGGATATGAGGAGCCCCTATCTTGGTGGGCTAACTATGGTGTAAATGCTCCACTTTTACAAAGTTTAGCTTACAAATTGATTTCCCAACCGGCATCTTTATCTTGTTGCGAAAGGAATTGGAGCACTTTTTCATTAATACATAGCATCAAGAGAAACAAGTTGGCTACTTCAAGAGCCGAAGATCTAGTGTCTATGCACACTAAATCTTCGCTTGGTCTCTCAAAGAAAATAAAAAAAACACAAGTGGTCGAAGCAAATATTGGGATTTTGGCAAGTCTTTTGATACATCTTGAGTAATTCTTTTAATCTGATAAGTTTCTTTCACAATCTTCTAAATTCATTTGATATTGTTTTAGGTGGAGATCATCTTATGAAAGTATCAATGATTAAGTTGAACTGTCAATTAACGAACCTCAACTAGAAGGAGTCCTCTTTGAAAATGAAGTTGCAGATTAGGAAGATCACATGGAAGAAATTGAGGAAGATGACCTTTGAATTGAATGTACTCATGTAGATGTCTCAAGTATAACTTAGTTTAAATGTGCATGTTATGTACTCATTTTTGGTCTATGAACTTGTGAACATGCAGTTTTTGTATAATTTTTGGTGATCATTTAACTATCTTAATTTGAATAGCTAATTGACTTGTGACTCTCTTGACCTTCTGTTAGTCTATTTGATTCTAACTTGGGTAACTCGAGTAATTTCTAAAGATTTAAGGTATGTTTCGTATCTTTCCGACTCTCGACTCTTTTTAAATTCTATCTGTTACATTTCTATAAGCTTATAATGTCTTATTTTAATACTTTGTGAGTTGTAAGAATCTGGATGAATCATGTCGTTCTGGAGAGACCTACATGCTTGCGTTCTGACTATATATTGAGAATAAAAGACTCAATTTCTTGTTAATACACTCTACAAGGCACAAGTTACATATAAGTTTTTCACAATGTCTCATAATTATGCATATTTTTATAGCTATATTTTTAATTGTTGTTTTTGCTGAATCCCCGCATCTCGGTCCATATCCTTGAATCTTAATCATGAAGGATCCGACAGTTGGATCCACACCCATGTGGGACATCCCCACCCAGGTCCGAGCAACTTAGGATCTTTTTTGTGGACAGGTGGTTGTGACATTTCAATGAGGCAATGCTTGCTTGGGACAAAGTTTGCTCTACAAGCTCAGCTGATGGGTTCAATGCTATTGACATACTTAAGTGGAACAAGGGAGTCATATATAAGCATTATTGGAACTTAAAAGGGCAGTCTGGTGCACTAAAGCTCCCACTATGCGCAGGATCCGGGGAAGTGCCCCATCACAAGAGTGCATAGTACGCAGCCTGACCTTGCATTTCTGCCAGAGACTGTTTCCAAGGCTTGCACCCGTGACCTCCTGGTGAGATGGCAGCAACGTTACCAGTTACTTCAAGGCTCCCCCTTCAAAAAGCCCTATTGGAACTTATGCAGGAAAAAAGACAAGGATACAGTGGGTTCACATTTATTACATAAAAGGCAGACACCTATTATTGAGGTCAACCCCAAACCTGCTACTCGGATTACCACCAAGATCCTCAAAGCAAAAGAGACAGTTGAGAAAGTTGGCTACAGCCATGAAGACTTTGCGCAACTCAGTACCTTCAAGATCAGGTTGATTTATTAGGCTTTGAGAGAGACCTTGCCAAAAGTCCGCTGGAGAAGGCTTGTTTGCAACAATATTGGCAATCTCAAATGGATTTGCAACAATATTGACCTGACAATGGTTGCTCATGGCAGAATATACACGAGAGACAGACTAGCAATGTGGAATGTAACTAACATTACTACCTTCCCACTGTGTGATGATGAGGAGTCCACAGAACACTAGTTTTTCTAATGTAGGTACTCAGCAAGCCCATGGAAAAAACAATGGCAACAGATCCAAAATCAGCTATGGCTTGGTCTCAAGAGCTACAGTGGGTTACTAGATATGCCTCTGGAAGAGTTTGCAAGGCTCAGATGTAAGACCTTTGAACTTTCGGGCTAAGGTTTGAGCTGTTCTACGTGTGTAGTTAAACCCAACCCCGGTGAATTTGATTGTACTTAGGTTTAAAGGTCAATCTTAAGTGTAGAAAGAGTGTTGGAGGTAAATTAAGGTCATAAGGAACCTCTAGCACAAAGTTGAGTTGTAAGCTTCTCTACCAATTAAGTTTACGTATACGTTCATACAAGGGTCAACTTCAAACAAGCATATCCCCTAGAATATGAAGAGTTACGTGGTCCATGACCTACCAAATTAAAGGTCTTTGAGTCTAGTTTTTGATGCATTTGACTCATCAATCCGACTTCTAAGTAAAAGGTTATGTGTGGTTTACTGAAGGACAGTTTGGCCGTGCTAAGCACGCCAAGTAGAGTGGGGGCGTCGCGCCAAGCTAAATTTCTAGATGATGTGACCTTTAAGTCACTCCTTTTCTAAGTTTAAGTTGCGGATTCGTGAGGCACTCATCTTGGACGACTTAGGTCTCATTTCCTATCAATTTCTCTCCTCTCCTCCACCTCCAACACCAAGGTATGTTTCCTCTCTTATGTATCTCATTGTTTTTCCAAACATTCTTAATCTCTAATCACAAATTCTTAACAAGATTCTAACATCAAATCCTCCTCCTATCTCTAGTGAAATCAAGTATTCACTTTTAGAGTTCAAAACTTGATTCTGAGCACGACCCACCATCTATCAAAGAGATCATACATCCTTCCACATCAAGTTAAGCACACTCTCATGACAACCTAGTGATTCTAACATCTGATTATGAATCCTAAGCAAACATCTACTATCAGGTCTGGAAGAGAACTCATCTCAAGATTCAAGAATGAACTTTTGGAATTCTTCTTCAACGTTAGGGCTTCAATTGAAGCAATTCAAGGTATGTAAGGCTATCTTTCACGTGTGAACGCCCTATTCTTTCCCATGAATGTGTTTCTCATTATTGTAGCATCTTCTATGAATAAGATAGGGTTAGACCAAATTCTCAAGTCATGATTTCCTTGATTCTTGAAAAAATCCCAAGAACCCTCCATGAAAGAATTTGATTTCTAGAACAAGTTTCGACCTCATGAGTTTTTTACAAGTTTACTTTGTGAATTTCTAAACGATTGTGAAAAGAATGTATTTTTGTCTTTGAAACATAAACTCAGTGAACTTCTTATGATTTTGAGCGCAAGGTTCGTTAGCATGAATTACAAATTATGATTTCGAGCCAAGGCTCCACGACATGATTTATGAACGATGAATTGAGCCAAGGCTCCATGATATATGACTTATGGGTTTCCATGCCAAACATGTTATTTCGAAGTTGCTCAGACTCTCTAAAAATAATGCCGCACCCGTGTCGGATTCTTCAAAAATATACTATTTTTGGAGGATCCGACACGCATCCATAGACATTTTTGAAGAGTCCGAGCAACTTAGTGTTATTTCATACGCATTTTTCCAAATCATGATATACGAGCTTAAAGCTTTTCGTGACATTTTTGGAGTAATGGTTAAGACCGAGAAGGCATGAGTTTTGATAATGAATACCTGAAACTACGTTTGTCGACATAGGTTAAGGATAGTATCGTTGGTTCGGGCGAATCCTCTATGTTTCCCTGATAAGGGCTTATTATGGATCCACAAGGCATATATGTACCTCATACCCGGCAAGGCATAAGGTGGCTTAGCCGATCGGGACGAGATTAAAATTCATCTATTCCCATGGCAGTTAGGTCAGGTTAACCTAAAACAGTATGATAAATTATGAAATGAAAAGACCATTGTTATGAATTATGATGTATGAAAGGTGATTTTTGGCCAAGGCCAACCTTATGATTTTATAAATTTTTGACTTTACTTCATATTTTACACATGGTCTTCAGTTTTACAATTTATCTTATGATTCAGATATTCAGACTATCTTACGCTTCAATTACACTGTCTATCTTATGATCTTGTTATACATTTTGCTTCATGACTCAGCTATACAGTTATATCAAAAAGTAGTCATACTTCTATGTCATGTTTCATTCAGTTGTTTTACATATAGTACATTCCACGTACCTGTCAATGCATTTCCCTTTTTAGTCAAAAGATCTATTTCCTTTAATGTTCTGTTTTCAGTATGTTTCTGCTTATGTCTAGTGCATGCTCCAGTATTATGCCATATTAAGGGTTCACTCGGGCAACTAATGGCATCAGATGCCAGCTGGCCACACCCGGGGTGTCTAGGCTCTGGGCGTGACATCAGGTGTTCAGAATGGTGTTATCCTGTTGTGCATACTTTGTGTGGCAAGAGAGAAACTGTTGAGTCTTCCAGGGTAAACAAAGAGGGATTGAAGAATTAAGAAAAGCTATATTGGAAGAGAAGTGCATGCAGAGGCAGTGTGTATGCAAAAGTGACTGAAATGATGCAAGATCTCAACTACTACTCATGAAGAAAAGTTGCTGAAGAGCAAGTTCGAAGTAGAAACAGTCGAGCAGGTTGTTTTGTTAAACTAACACATGTAGAACTAGTAGTCTGTAGTTTGATTTGGAAGTGATAGGCTGCTTACATGTAAGGTTTCTGGATTGTGAACATATTCTCCCTTGTACTAAAATGTCTTACCGGAAAAAGAAAAGGTTTTCTGGAAAAAAGCGTGCATTAAACTTTAAAAAAGGTTTTCTGGAGAATGCAAGGAGAGGTTGGAGGATATTTTAGTTCAATTTTGTTTCATTAAATTTTAAAAAAGTCATTTTCACAAAGATTCATAAGAATAGATTACTTCAATAGCAATTATCCTATTTGTGCAAATCTCCCATAGCACCCGGCAACACCACCCCCCAATTTCCCCTCCCTATTTTTCTGGCACACTAGGGTGAAATTCTAGCTGGTATTCCCTGTGAAATATGTTGACGCTATTGAGAATTGCTAGTAATAATACAACTAATACGTATATTTTGTTCTCAATTTGAGCTAGACCAGTTACTACAGTTAAATCCTATACTATTTGAACAGAAGTACTTATAAATCTTAAGAACTTTACAATTCTAATAAAGAATCCACCAAATCAATAACTGAAGGTGTGACACCAGAAATAATCACTCTCACAAATTAGATTCACTGCAAGCATAGGCCGATATCAGTACACTCAAATTAGGGAAAAAGGAATTTAAGGAAAAGGCATATGGTAGACGTCAATATCAACTATGCTCCTATAAGTTACGAGTACATGCGCCGATGAAGCTAACCTCTCACTCTTCAGTTGGGGATGCCCTGGAAGCCAAGCCCTTGATAACATGCCGACACTGAAACCTGACAAGTCATTGAAACTAATACCATTAAGAATAACACATGTAGACCCTGCCAATGTAACAACACAGTACTGTATTCTTAACACTGCCCATTGTCTCAACATTATTGTTTGCATTAAACCTGAGGTTTAAATAACATCACATGGAAAAACAACTACGCATATAAAAGTCCATTGCCGCTGCTGCCCTAATCTACCAGATAATTACATGGACACTTTTAAGGGTTCCCAGTAGAGTTTGGAAATGTCAATTTGACAAAAATTATACAGGAGTCGGAAACAAAATAAGGAATGCTTCTTTCGATCTATTGGTTTTAACAAGGAACGCTAGACAGCTTAGGGGTCGAAAATTAATCCAAACCAAAACCATAAAGATGGCAACAAAAAGCATCATTACTCAATAGATTATCTCAGGAGGAGGAACATTTAATGCTGATTCAGAAAAAAGATTGCTACAGCTGTAGTGCTATCCAATGGCACTGCGAACAGGACAGTCAGTCTATAGTGAAAAAATTATCACATCTCTATCAGAGGCAGATCTAGGATTTCAAGAGGATGATGCACTATTACAAAGAGGTAGATCTAAGATATAAGTTTGATCGGTTTGACCTTTAGGTTCTTATCATTGAACCCAGTAAGTTATTTATTTTACAGGTCCAAAATAAATTCTTATCTCTTAAAATATATTCCGTGTTGAAGATATTGGGATTGGTTGGATCCATTGAATGTATGATATATCATTATCCACTATTATTTGTTTTAATATACATACTTAATTTAATAATATAAAATTTTACGGTGATAAAAACAACAACAACAAACCCAGTGTATTCCCACAGCGTGGGGTCTGGGGAGGGTAAGATGTACACAGTCCATACCGCTACCTCCGAAGAAGTAGAGAGGTTGTTTCCGATAGACCCTCGGCTCAAGATAAAAGATAGTAAGCAAGGGGATGGATGAAATAACCGAAATAAAGAATAAGAAATAATAAAATAAAAATCAGAGACATATGAAATACGGGTAATAAGAGCAACACGGAATAAGAAAAATAGGAACCAAGAAATAAGAAATAGGACACCCACCTAAGTAGTAACATACACTCACATACCAAAGATACCTATGTACACTGTCCTATGATTACTAACCCGGCTACACAAGAACTCTTTGCTACAACCCACATACTAACACTAGCCTTCTACCCTTATCCTCGACCTCTACACCTTCTATCTAGGGCCATGTCCTCAGTAAGCTGAAGCTGATCCATGTCATGTCTAATCACCTCCCTCCAGTATTTCTTCGGCCTACCTCTACTCCTCCTGAAACCATCCAACGCTAGCCTCTCATACCTACGAACCGGAGCATCCGCGCCCCTCCTCATCACATGCCCAAACCATCTCAGTCTTCCTTCCCGCATCTTGTCCTCTACCGAAGCCACTCTCACCTTCTTCCGAATAATCTCATTCCTAACTCTGTCCCCTCTAGTAAGCCCACACATCCAATGCAACATTCTCATTTCCGCCACCTTCAATTTTGGGATGTGAACGTGCTTAACTGGCCAACGCTCCGCTCCATACAACATGGTCGAACGAACTGCCACTCTATAGAATTTGCCTTTAAGCTTAAGGGGCACCTTCTTATCGCACAACACTCCCGAGACGAGCCTCCACTTCATCCAACCTACTCCAATACGTTTAGAAACATCCTCATCAATCTCACCATTCTCTGGATGATAAACCCAAGATACTTAAAACTATCCCTCTTACAAACATCCTGGGAGTCCAACCTCACCACCACTTCGTCCTCCAGCCTCGAGTCACTAAACTTGCATTCCAAATACTCCGTCTCGGACCTACTCAACCTAAACCCTTTAGACTCAAGGGTTTGCCTCCAAACCTCCAATATGTCATTCATACCCCTCGTGTCTCATCAATCAGCACTACATCATCCGCAAATAACATACACCAAGGCACCTCGTCTTGAATACTCTACGTCAACACATCCATCACCAACGCAAAAAGGAACGGACTAAGAGTCAATCCCTGATGCAACCCTGGCTCGACCGAATTATGCTTTGAGTCTCCTCCCGCCGTCCTCACTCGGGTCTTTCCTCCATCGTACATGTCCTTAATAGCTCTGATGTACGCCACCGGAACCCCTCTCACCTCCAAGCATCTCCAAAGGACCTCCCTCGGGACTTTATCATACGTCTTTTTCCAGGTCGATGAACACCATGTGTAAATCCCTCTTTCTTTCTCTATACTGCCCCACCAATCTCTTTACCAGGTGGATTGCCTCTATCGTCGAGCGACCAGGCATAAATCCAAATTGATTCTTCGAAATGGACACGACCCTCCTCAATCTCCGCTCAACCACTCTTTCCCAAATCTTCATAGTGTGACTTAACAGCTTAATACCCCTATAGTTGCTGCAACTATGAATGTCACCCTTGTTTTATATAACGGAATCATCGTACTCCACCTCCAAGCCTCAAGCATTCTCGCATTCTTGAAAATGCCATTAAACAAATCAATCAACCACGTTAAACCTACCCCACCAACATACTTCCAATAATCCACCGAAATCTCATCAGGCCCCGACGCCCTACCCCTCCGCATCCTACGAATAGCCTCTCTAACCTCCTCAACCCTAAAACGCCTACAGAAACTGAAAACACAACTCTCCTCCGAGTGCTCCAACTCCCCTAGCTCAATGCCTCTGTCCCCCTCCTCGTTCAAAAGTCTATGAAAATACTCCTGCCATCTCTTCTTAATGTGCACATCCTCCACCAAAACACTACCATCCTCCCCCTTAATGCACCTCACTTGATCGAGGTCATGACCCTTCCGCTCCCTAGCCTTAGCAAGCATATACAACCTCTTTTCCCCCCCTTTCTCCTCTAACCCCGCATACAAGCCCTCAAACGCGGCTGACTTAGCAGCCGTAACTGAAAACTTAGCCTTCTTCCTTGCTACTTTGTAAACCTCCCCATTCACCACCTGTTTTTCCTCTTCATCTTTATTCTCAATCAACTTAACATACGCCCCCTTCTTAATCTCCACTTTCTTCTTCACTTCTTCATTCCACCACCAGTCCCCTTTATGACGACCTACCCGGCCCCTCAAAACACCCAACACTTCTATAGTAGTCTCCATGATGCAGCTGGCAGCCCTATCCCACGTAATATCCACGTCACCCCTGCACTCACACACCCTCATTACCGCCACCTTATCCCCTATCTCCAAATCACTAACTGGTGTCAAGCCACCCCACTTAATTCTAGGTCGACCCTCCTCGGCCCTTCTCTTCTTGCTCTTCTTGATAGACAAGTCCATCACTAGAAGCTTGTGTTGGGTCAAAAGATGCTCACTCAGAATGACTTTATAGTCCTTACATAACACCTTATCCCCCTTCCTAAGCATCAAAAAGTCAATTTGAGTCTTGGCTATCGCGCTTCGAAAGGTAATCAGGTGATCCTCCTTCTTCGGAAAGCTCGAATTCACTACCACCAACCCAAAGGCCCTCGCAAAATCCAACAGAGCAGCTCCCTTACCATTTCTATCACCGAAACCAAAACCTCCATACACATCGCCATAACCTCCCGGTAAGACCCCAATGTGCCCATTGAAGTCCCCTGCTATGATAATCTTCTCCGAACTAGGCACGCTTCTCACCACCTCGTCCAAATACTCCCAAAATTTCGCTTTCACCTCCTCTTCCAAGCCCACCTACGACACATAAACACTACACACATCCAGGTAAAACCCCCAATAACCAACTTAATCTTCATCATCCTATCACTGACCCTCTTAACCTCCACCACCTGTTCTCTAAGCTCCTCATCCACTAAGATGCCCACACTATTCCGATGCCTCTCACTCCCTGAGTACCACAGCTTGTACCCATCCACATCCCTAGCCTTAGAACCTACCCACCTAGTCTCCTGAACACAAGCAATGAACTTGAAAATTTTGAAATATTAAATCCAAAAAAAGAAATAAAAAAAGAAAAAAGAGAGTATTTAATTAAAACACAGGAAGTGCTACCAAGAACCACTTAGAGAGACGTTGCTGAATTTTAAGAGAAACAAAACAAAATAGGCAAAAGTAATTTGCTAACCTCACTTAGAGAGGTGCATCCAATCATCATTGCATTATATGATACTTTGAGCTCAAGTGAGGTGCACCCAGTAATCAATGGGTCGTATGATATTTTGAGCTTGGGTTCACACATTTATATTTAAGTATTCTTTTAGAAATATAACACTACTCTATGTAGTGGAGCATAGATTCATGTGACCCAGGAACCCCCTAGATACGACTCTGTCTATGACCTTATGTACTCTGCTAATGAAATCTTTAGCTTAATCGAGACTAATCAAAGCCTCCCTCTATGTCTCAGTATTTTAGACAGAATGTTTTGAGTGCTCAATACCATGACTACCACTAGCTAGCCAGAGGGGAAAGATCAAAAACTCAAATCTCATCCCAGTGATGCAGATTAAAAGAAAAGTTAAAATGCTTAAAACATTATTCTCATCAACTTGAAGGTTCAAAAATCAAATAACGAAATTTAACTGTTGTTTTAGTTAGAGCCGCGATAAGAGCCATCGTAAGTTCTTTCATTTGCTAGATTTCAATAACGACGACAATATGCGCAGCAAACAGTGAAACTGAAATCTTAGTGCTGAGGGTTGAGAAAACTCTTTCCCCATATATCAAAACATAAAACATATTGAACAAAATGTTGAACTTCCTTTTGTAGGCATATTTCGGTCTAGCAATGTCAATGGCAAGAATAGACTAAGAAAAGATTTATCATCATAGTCAACAAAAAAGGGGTAAAAAATACTGAGTTATCATATCCTGAAACTTGGATGTACCAGATAATATCATCGACGTCAGAACTATGTGATGTGGTTGCTTTAGCAGCGTGAGCATCATCAGCACACGCTTCCTTTTCAAAAATTTTGGTTCGACAACTAAACCACACTTTGAAAGGCATTACCTGCACCATAACATGCAAATTGCTTCTGAGACAGAACATTTATAGAAATAAGATAGATTAACATTGTGATGCTCACAATTATAAGGTTCTGGAGAGTAAATTTAGAAATCATGATTGACCCTCAAAGGATGATTATTTTATTAAGAGTTAATAGGCTTCATGGTCCATTTCACTTACATCAGATTTTGGTCCAGATACTGATTTAAATTTTGATAATACAAGCAAAATGAAGTGAGGAAGAGAAGGGATGTCAAACCAATCAACCAGCATTATCATTGCTAAGCAAAGAAAGCTACAAAAAAGGGGAGATAAAGGCAGGAGCTCCTACCTAGCGCTCAGTTTAGGAAAGATTTCATTCTCATAGTATCACTATTACAGAAGCTTCATGACAATATATAAATGACTCGCACGGCTAGGCCAGCTAATAATGATAAAACAATTGACATAAAGAATGCTTACCAGGAGAATGTGCATCCAAAGAACCGAGTTGTGATAATTTAGAATCAGAGGGACAACCTATGTGAAATTACCTTTTTGTTGTACCTAAAATCCCTCTTTGGAAGAAAATGCAGACGCAAGTTAATTGAAGAAGGAGCTTGAACCAATAGGAACAATTTGGTAGGACCTAAAAGGACGCGAGAATTAGCAACGAGTGCCCAGATATTATATCTTCAATGTATATCTAATGGATAGTAATTGTCAATAGAATACCAGCAGAGGAGCTAGATCCCGCACCCTTTGATATTAAGACCCGAATAGCCTGTGTAAAACAGAAACCCAAAAATCATGCACACTAGATATAAACAGATATGTGAGATGCAACAGAAATAAGCAAAAGAAGAAACCTTCTTTGAAAGTGCTTCCACAACTCGATTCCTAGTAAAATGTCCTCCTGAGGCTGCCGTATCACATGAAAAGTTGAGTTCATACACATGTATAGGCCGCAAAGGACTAGGCCCAAGAATCAGGACAGCCCTTTGAATAGCAGGAAATTCTGTGATCATTAATTGAAGAGCAGTCTTGAAACTGGATATAGTGTTCATTAACTTATCCACTCTCCTTATTCCCATCCTCACCTCCCTCTTCCTGGAAGCATGCGTTCTACGTAAAGAGCATGTTTCCGCTTGTACAATAGCTGTCTCCTAGAAGAAAGTCAGAACTAGGTCATAGTGTAAAGACTAAAAAGAGATACGTACTGCAAAGGATGCTTAAGAAAAGAAAAATGGCCGTAATGATGTCTCTGTCCTTAAGACTAAAATCGCTTCTATCAATTGTTATTGGAGCTTTAGCCGAGTTCTGTAGAAAATGCTCTACGACACAATGTAACGTGAAACCTAATTACATTTTACACAAACAGAATTAGAGTTCCAAAAACATTAAATGAGAAAAGCAAAGCATTTAACCGTATTTAGCACATATCAGACACCATATTTGTTCGTAACATACTTCAAATTAAAAATAAGCAGGTAAGTTTGGTTTTTCTTTATCAAAGGAAGATACAAAAGTTCATTTGTTTTTGATTTACTACATCATCTTTCCATAAATTTAATATGGAATTTTGAATATCAAAAAGCAAAGTGCCTTGCTTTAAGCCTTCTGACTATTTTTGGAAAGGCAACATATTTTAACACTCTATTTCAATGGTTGTTACGAATTGCTTCATAATGTAACGTATTCTATTGCATTATGTTGTATTGTATCATATTGTATTGTTTTAATGAATACAACATTTGGATAAGATTATATCGTTTTTCATCTTTATATAATATCACACATTAACAATAAATCTACAAGAAAAGTAGGGTACGGGGGTATAGCTACAGTAAAAAGATAGGATAAAGAATAAAAATGATTATTAAATAATAAGTAAAGATAAAATGAGGAAAAAAATAAAGTAACGATGCAACCACACCAAATCGGTTGTTATGCAAAATAGGACTTTTCGTCCTTACGTAACGACGAATTTAATGTCACGATACAATAAAATTTAAGTAACAATCGCATAGACATTGTATTTAAACTAACAACACAATACAAATACAATAGGTAACAACCATCCAAACAAACTGTAAAGTAAAATGACCCAAATGAAATGATAAAATCTGCAATAAATGTTCCTTAAATTCAAAAGTGCCCGATTCAGTGTTATCAAAAGCTATAAGCGCAAAAAAGCTCTAAGGTTTGTGGAGGCTTACGCGCAAAGCGCAAATAAAGGCGCGGGCTTCAATGAAAAAAGGCACAATGGGAGAAAAAATACAAGTATTTATGTCTAGTAAAAGACTAATAGTTATAAGCATTGAATGACAAATATATGAATAAAGAAATTGAAAAACAATTACAATAAAGTGTAATAGCAATTGTCTATTGTCGCCTCTTCAAAGGAGACTCATTGGCAAGGAGAACTATGCCTTAGAAACTTGATGACGACAGTGAAGCGCACATAAAGCGAGGCAAAGCGCTCAACACGTTTTGAGACTCACTTTAGGGCGACTTTGATAACACTAGCCCGATTACAGTAGCAGAAATGCTAGTGTTCACTCACCAATTCCGCAAATTCAGTATTCAATTCATCGAATTCAAGAGTGAGATCCTGTAGTAAGCTGCGCAATCAAACAAACAACACAAAGAAGAGGATCAATTAAAGCAGCGGAAGAGAAGTAAACAACAATAGCATATTATGAACAAAAATTCAAATTAGTGAACAGCGACAAATATTTGAGAGTACTTACGAAGGGATTTGGTGGTGCATAAAGAGGACGAAACCTAAGATATCAGTTACAAGATGGAATTTGACAGAGCTATCTAGAGTATCTGACGCTGTTTCGATGACCGTGAAATATGTTTCCCCTTCGCCTTCCTTTTCCATCGTCTCAGTCCTCTGCATGTGCAGAAATCGAAGCTCTGTACTCTGAATCGTTCGTTGGGTATTGCAAATTCAAATTACTACATCTTCCATTTCAAAAAAGCGACCTGTTTTGACTTGCTATCGAATTAAGAAAATAAAAAATACCTTTTGAATTTGTGTATTAAACTAAAAATTATTAAATTAATCTTTTGATCTCAAATATAATCTAAATCTATAATTTATAATCTATATGTATAATCTATAATATATTAAATGTATGCTAATTGAATTAAAATTTTTGTCAAAACTGTAATTTTACTATTTTTAAAAAATTATTATTTAATTATATATACAATATTTTACAGTAAGAGTCTTAAATATATGGTAAGTTTTAAAAATTAAAAAGTCCTAAAATATATGGTAACAATAAAATTTATGATAAGAATTATTATAAAAATTAATAATTAAGGAGTCCTAAAATATATGATAACATCAAAATATATAGAAAAATTTATTATTAAAATTAATAGTTAAGAGTATTAAAATATATGGTAAGAGAGGAAGGAAAAATCAAAAAAAGAAATATATGTTTATGGTTTTATGCACTAATTTCCTATTATAGAAGGAGTAAAAATTGGGATAGGTTTATAAAAAATTTAATGTGTAATTTTTTTGTACTTTATTAAAAGAAATAAATGGTAGGAGAATTAATTAATATTTTACTTTCTACTATTCAATTAAAACAATACTCCTAAAATAGGACTCTATTAAGGAAATACTTATATTTTTATAAATATTGAGATGTATGTTAAACTATAGAACAAATCGATTTGCCAATTGGGAGAACATGATTAATATTCATCTAACTTGATTCGATTGCATGTCTAGATTGGTGGATACTTGATTTTCTAACCCTCAATTTCTTCACTATTTTTGTTAGCATAATAGAATTCAACATGTGTGTATATATATATCTTCTTTATTTTCATTTAAAATCATTCTTTAGGTCAAAATATTCGCTCAGACAAGAATTAGTTTGATCAAAATCGAAGCTTTGTGATCACTATTATATTATTTTATTTATAGTTTACAGGTCGTAGATGAATGTTGGTTGGCTTTGAACAATTTCTTGTGTAAAGGTTAGGTTTAATTATATTGTTTTGATATTTTTATTATCTTATTATTTTATTTTAATTTACAGATGCTACATAAATATTGGTCGGCTTTGAATTTTTTTTTCGGTAAAGGTTAGGTTTAATTGTATTATCGTAATATCGCTATTAGTTTGTTATTTTGTGGTAGTTTACCATTCATAGATGAATCTTGATTGACTTTAAAAAAAGTTTGTGTGTAAAATTTAAGTTTAATTCTATTGTTTTGATATCATTTTTATTGTATTGTTTTGTTGTAGTTTACAGGTGATAGATACATGTTGGTCGGCCTTGACGAATTTTTTTTTATGTAAAAGTTAGATTTAGTTGTATTATTTTGATATCTCTATTATCGTATTATTTTGTTATTGTTTACAGGTGGTAGATGAATGTCGATTGACTTTTAAAAATATCTTTGGTAAAAGTTAGGCTTAATAAATAAATTCTCCATCTTTACATACTCAAAAGATATTAAATTTAATTATTATATTCATATTTATTATTTAAATAAATATCCTATTTAGTGTAATATTTGAACTTATTAAAGTGAGGTACACGCGCAAAGGCGCGTACACCTAAACTAGTTATTATTAAAAACAAAAGAGAGAGATTATTTCTTTTGAAACCTACTAAAAATGAATGTGAGTCATTCTATTTTAAACGAATGGAGTGGCATTTATCTCGTTGGTTCAAGTTTTGCCTCCTATTTGATGCATTCGATTCGGTCTGATTTATAGATTTTTAAATAAGCTAAAATCAATGATCAAAATAATAGGATGTTTATTATTGGTTTTCAATTAATCAGTTTTATTTTTTAGTTATTTTTTTTTAATTTAACTGATAAGCAAATACTTCTCTAATATTTTTTTTTTACTTTATTTTGTTTTTATTTATTCATATATACACAGTTTTTCTGTGTAAAAATGTACACAAATTACAAGCAAAAGCATATTCAAATATTTTGTTGCTAAAATAAATTTGTGTTCTTTTTTTAAGTAGCAAACCAATTTGAATATGTAGCACTATATCAAACTCTCAAAAAGAAAAATAACGTTTGTTTACAGTTCTCAATGATGGTAGAACTCTACCAAGTCAATGACTTTAGAAAGAAAACAGGGATACCAAGTCGACAATTATAAAATGCAAAAGAAAATAGTTTATGTATTTACAGTTTAAATGTATTTGAAGTTTAAAGTTGTTATTATATAACTAGGAATACAAGGATAACTTCCAATTGAGTTATCAGTTTAACTATTAACTAAAATCAGAAAATCGATAACCAATAAAAAAAATGTTGTAAAATCATTTAGAGATTATTATTCCAATAACTCAATATCGATGAAACAATTTTTTTTCAATCTGATCTATAGTTAACTGATTTTTGCATGCTCCTACCCTTTATTATGTGCATTTATTTATACATTATTTTAATTTATTTAACTAATTTAATTTGACATCGAATTTAAGTTAGTAAAGAATATTTTTTAAATTGTCTTATTTAAAGGAACGTAAAGAAGTATTTTTTTAAAAATAGATTTAAAAAAAGAAAATAAAAAATATAGTAATAAACAAATTGAAATAGAGAAATTTGTTATAAATAAAGTATTTAGGGGTCGTTTGGTAGAGTATATAAGAATAATGATGAATAAGATGCATTAGTAATGCATGTATTATTAATGTAAGTATTAATAATGTTGGTATTAATTATATATACACATTATTTCTTACAATGTGTTTTGTTTAATGTATTAAAAATAATATATATTTACATAATTTTTATATAAAAATATTTGTTTACCAAAATACCCTTCTTTGTCCCCTTTGATGAATCTGAACATGAATTTAATGGAATCGCTTTTGTCTCAAATCCAAGCACTATCAAGCAGTGCATCAGACATAGCTCAGCTTCACAAATTTCTTAAACAATTGGAAGAGCTACTCCATTCCGACCGACTAGGCTTAGTTCTTTTTTAAATGATAGTTTGCCTTTTTTTTAGATCTCAATCTTGCATCAATGGTGATATATTTTTGTTCTTGAGGATGAGAATAAGGTCCATAAAATTGAAGTAGTTCCAATCAAAATGATACTATCATTTCGTTTGAGATACTCTCAGCTGAGATACTACCATGAACAATAATTGAAATATTGAAATGGAGGTGGCAGAAACTACAAATCACAACAAAAAAAATGCTGAAACAAAGGGGTAAATTTGTCATTTAACAAGTTAATGCATGTATTTAGAGTCTATGTATTACTAATACATGAAAAATGGTATGTATTATTAATACACAACTCAATACACAATATAGTGTATAATTAATGCAATCATTAGTTATACATAATCTAAAAATTATACCAAACAAGGTACTTGTAGTACACACTAACTAATGCATGCTTAATTTTTTTCAATACACTCTACCAAATGACCCCTTAATGAATATCCTTAGGCCCCACTTGCACTGTAGATTCATATATATAACCTACATTGTAATGAAAATAACAATATAGAAAGAAGAAGATAAGTTACTGCTTACTTCTCTTTCTCTCTCCTTTCTTTTTCTATTTAAATATTATTATTATTATTATTATTATTATTATTATTATTATTATTATTATTATTATTATTATTATTATCTTTATTTTATAATATGCTATCAGCATGGAACTTTAACCAATTATGGTGTGATTTGTTTTTGTCTTGATGTTAAACAGCTGAGATCTGATATGTTTTTTGTTTTGATGTTAATTAATTGAGATCAGATATATTTTTCTCTTAGTATTTTAAAGGGTCATTTAACCCCTGATTGCCTCATAGAGATATTCATATAAAAATAAATAAATTTCCTTTTAGTTACTACATTAGTATTCATTTATTTATTTGTGTAGACATCAAGTTCGGATCACTTCCTAAAAAAATACTGATTCCTATCTATTGTTATCCAAATTGGTTAATTCAGTGTAAGAAGTTTGACCCTCTATGGTACTTAGCAAATTAATGAGTGCATGTTTATGGATGGTTAATTTGCTGAAAGTTTTATTTGAATTGGTATAATTTCTATTGTGTAATTATTATTTTAACTTTGACTACAAGGTTTTTTGTCATGTACTCATATTATTATTGTGTCTTATAAGTTATTGTATTAGAATTTTGAGAACAGAATTGCTATTAATTTGAGTTGTCTTAGAGATTACTTTTTCGTTTTATTTATGACACACTTAAGGAAAAAAATTGTAATAATCACTTGAAGGTTGTAAGTGATCTTGAAATAAGAAGTCCTTTAATATCAATATTTATTAAAGATGATTAAGGATAAGATGGTGGATTCAAGTTTCATGGAACTAACAAGCTAAGACATCAAATATAAAGTCTCGATACACCATGATTATAAGATGTCGGAATCAAGTGATCCTATCGATCTATGCTCCCAGATTCTTTTATATCGATAAGACGTTGAGTTTGAATCTCAATACACCATATTGATAATATATTTATGACTAAAGTTATATAATGTGTTTTTGATGAAAAGTCATAAAACATGGCTCTTTGAATATGCTCCCTGAATTGAATGTGGTAATATTGCATAATATGTTTGAAAAAAGAAAAATGATTAAATGTATGAATATGAGCGTGAAGGGATAAAATTATGATATTCTACATGTTTATTGCGATTATAATCAAAGATGTATAAGAAAGATTCTCTGCATCATATATATGCTTTGATTCGCTCTTGAAATAACAATATATTAAAAGAGATTCTAAGCTATTACAATTTGATATGCTTAAAACACGTCCAGTTGATTATATTTCATTCTTGGAGAATGCAAACTTTTGATAAATATCATAAATATAGATTCATCCCTTGGGGTGAATGTGATAGTGTTAGTAAAACTTATAAATACAATAAACTTACTTTCGAAGCAATAAGACTATGCAATAATAAATTTGTAATCTACTTTCGGTATAGTATAACTCTGAAATATTACTTAAGAAAATAGCACATGTTAAGTAAACTTGGAGTTTACTAGTAAAAATAATTTTATCAGTTGGCATAAACGATTTTGACATTCTAAAGATGAACTCATTGGGTATTATTCAACATATATTAAAGAATTAAGAGCTTCTTGAAAAAATATCATGAGTTAGTAAAATGATCCTTCAAAATATGAGAGTTATTTTTGCCATTAACGGGCATGGTATGAAAGGTCATCGGGCACGTGATTTTCATGCGACCTAATTTGTTAAGTTTTATAAATCCTTCATCTAAATACTGAAATATAAAGTGGTGTTGTACTTGACCTTTCAAAGTAATGTTGAGGTATATCATGTAAATATAATAATTTCATGGCATGAGAATGAGCTTCTTATGGAAATATATAAAGCACATACATATAATTATAGTTCATTCCTTGAAGAAAATAAGATCCGTGATAAGCATCATAGATGTTCGATCATTTTTTAAAGTGAATGTGTCAAGATGTGATAAAAACTATGAATAAGAACATGATCATGCATTGTTGTAAATGTCACATCTCACCTCTGGGGGAGCTTTGAGACAAATAAAGAAATTCTATGTGACATAAATGGTCATTGATCCCATACTAACTATTTATATTTTTAGTATGCCATAAATATTATGGTAAAGGTAAAAACAAGAAACAAGTCTTTTCTATAACACTTTAATGACCATGACCGTGATTATATGATTTTCTACGTGAAGGAGTTGTTCACCATATAAATGGTGTATGAAATCTGTGATAGTAAACAAAATTGATTGAAAGCTCTAAAAGAGCTAAAGTGTTACTACTTATAGAAATAAAATTATTCATAATATTGGGGTTGTAGTAAGCCTCAAAAGAAACTTATTATGTTTCAAAGGTATTGAAAAAATTAATTATATTAAGACTATAATTATTGAAAGACTTTCAATCTTCATATTATTACAATTGAAGCGGATTGTAAATATGTCACGACCCAAAAATCAAGGCTCATGATAACACTTGTCGCGGCAAGCCTTGACAAGTAAGTCTATCACCCAAACTGATATAAAAAGAAAAATCAATACTAAAATTTCAAGACAAGACTTCTAGAGCGAAGCGAATCACACAAACATGATAGTAGCTGAAATACAATCAAAGATACCAAATCAAATCTCAAAACCTAGTGTCATAGTGTAAGAACTACTAAATAATCTTAAATGTCAAAGATACAATAATAGTCCAAAAAAAATAAAAAATCTATCTCTGAATACTAAGACATGAAAATAGACATGAAGAGATAGTAGGCCGAATTCTGAAGCATAAGACGTCCACTACCTCAAATATACTCCAAATTTCGCTTGAATCTCGTACCTGGATCTGCACTGAAAGAGCGTAGTAGGGATGAGTACTGTCTACTTGTACGCAGTAGGTATCATAGGCTGACTGAGTAAAAAAGAGAATAAAACATATGAACACAAACTATGAGCATGTCACCTGAAAATATTTTAAACAGTAGCCCACACCGTCTCCACTAATAGTTCTACTATATACACATATAACAAATACTAATACAAGAAAAAAATACATATATACTCATATACCAAATACAAGTAGGGGAAAGAAATACAAATAGACAAATATCACATCAAGAACAGAAATACAACATTGAATAAGCACAATATATATGAAATGAAATGAAGATAATGATCATGATGATGCACGAGATCGTCGTACAATATTTGTATACATCTACCAAGTTGTGCTTACAAGGTAGGATCCATAGGGGGTTTGTCAACCCATATACAGCAAATATCTACAACTGTTTTGTGGCACATACATAGGTAAAGGATTTTTAAACATATCATATTTTCTGTTAGAAAAAATTAATATTTTCAGTATTTCTTTGATGGTACCAATATTTCATGAATGAATATGATATGAGGATGTAATTCTCACAACCAACCAAAATGAGAATTTTCAATATCCAACCAATGTACCAACCATGTGAGCCAAAAAATCACTCAAGTCATCTTACCATCCATGATCCAATATAATCCAAAAATCACCAGTGAAATATACAAGGAAAAGGTCATTGTTACCACATAAATCTCAAAATCTAGGCTTTTTCTCACCAAAAAGAGTGTAACCAAATATACATACATGAATACCAGTCCAACAATATTATATAAGATCCTGCATGGTCTTATAGAGTAAATAATGTCTCATAACCACCAAATATTATCCACATAGGCTCCCACACAAGCACATACATCACCTAAACATATTTTTTCATGATACAACCCCATACTCATAGCATGTTTTTACATTATTATTAACTACCCAACATATTCTGAAGAAAGTTAAGTCATAAGCTACCTTAAATGCCGAAATCAAAACAAATAGGCCTTTATAGATGAGCTTTCACCACACGCACAAACTCAAAATCGGCTAAAACACACAAACATAAAATCTACACGTCAAAAAAGTCAACAATCTCCATATTGCTCACTTTTGAATTGGGGTAAAAATGAACCCCGAAGTGATGTTCAAAAATGAAGGGTAAAATCGATATTTTTATCCGTAAACATATTTTGTAAGATTAAAGGAACTCATAGGAAAAAATTAAAGTAAAAATGGGTTGAAATTGGAATTTTTAAATTGAAAATATATTAATTTGGGCCTTCCAGCGAAATCTCCAAATTCCACCTTTAAATCTAAGTTGTAAAAAAGATTTACATGATAAAATTGAAGAAATTTAGTTGAAATAGGAGTTTAGAGCTTACCCAAGCTTGAAAATGAAGGAAATCACCTAAAAATCCTAAAACTCAAAGCTCTAAGTCTAAAAAATAGTGAAGTAAATATGAAGAGAATTTATATACCCAGGTGCCCGGTGCCGTTAAATCGGACAAATAGCCACTTTAGTGTGTCAGTTCGCTAAAGCGGTCAAGGGCCAATTAGCGCCCTCCGCTTAAGTGGACAAAGGCCGCAAAAATGCCCTTGCCCAGCTGGTAGTTGAGTCGCTAAAGCGATCAAGTGGCGCTTTAAAGTGGCTAAATGATACTTTAGTTCCCACCACTAAAGTGGCCAAAATGGCGCTTTAGCAGCGGCACTAGTTGGGTGGTGCACCAGCAAAACTTAAAAAATTCTAAGTCTCGCACTCTCTCCGAGATTCATCCGAAATTTCAAGAATGCAAATGAACTGTGCTACCCTATCAAATTTGATACTCTAGACTCAATGACGATATGAGAATTTCGTAAAATATGTCATTTTCATAAAGTTGACCCCCAAAATTTAATTTTTTAATTTTTCAAATGGATGATCGAAATGAGATATAAAATCCATAAAACCACACTAATCAATATACCAACCTAAAATTGATATTTTGAATCTACTGTTGTTTTGTCATTCAACACACATATCAAAAGATGTTGACCAAAGTCAACTAATAAACCTTAAAGACCATCAAAAGTTACAATTTCACATAAATCACACCAAAATGCATTGAAAATCATGTCAATCATTTTCACACCAGAAATATCATAATGCAATCATAGAGAGGGGTAAAGTGATCAAACCACACAAAAATAAATATTTTATGCTCTATTGGTGGGGAGACATATGAAGAAAGGAATCAGTGGATTGAGGAATGAAAGCTCGAAGACAAAGAGAACCAGACTTTTCCAAAGAATTACTGCAGCTTTCCCACTCCCTTTGATTATCATATACAAAAAGGTCTCTTCTACTTGAAATAGGATGAATTAAGACAGTATTTTGTAAATACGTAATTATCTTGAATATATTAACCATTTCTTTATTTTTCGATTGCCTGGAAGGGACAAAAGAAAGGTCTTGAAAGGTTACCTGTATTTTTCTCTTGTTTATAAGACAAAAATATGGACATGGTGATAGAATCACATACGATAGTAGAGTAGAAGTTTACTTAAATAAACAAAAGTTGGCACGATTGGATGACCCTTCCGATTCAAATATGATACAAAAATAATTGAGAATTCATGCAATTATATATTGAATAATAGAAAGTTATTCACGAATTCTCTTGTGCTGCTTGTTCTCATAATGAATTTATCATTGTACCAGTTAAGATTGAGATTATATCCCCTAAATTTTTGAAACACATAAATAGGTGAATATGAATCCATTCACCTGTCACCTGGACCGCTTAATTACTGTTATATAATTTTAATAAATGCATCTATGAAATGGTCAGAGTGCTTTTCTATCAACTTATAATTTAATTTTTACAAGGTTGTTTACTCAAATTGTTAAATTAAGAATATGTTTCAAATTATAAATTATATTGATAATGCTAATTAGTTTAGCAGAAATTCTATGCCTCCAATTATAGTTAAAGTGTTAGTTATGAGAACAAATCTTTCAACAAAAATTTAATATGAGATGCGTTATTTAAAATATACCAGCATGAGTATGCATCAAACCAATAAGGTTCCTTATCATAATTGATTTAGGGTCAGGAGCTAAATAATTTCCATTAAAATAATAAATAAAATTTCAATGTGTGGTTATGATGCAGTTGCTCCACCATAACACACAAAGATGGGTCTCCAAATAAGATCACGAGTTAGATTTCCTAATATTAAGGGCAGAGATGATTAACGATTGTAAATTATGTGTGAAATAAATTATCTAGATCCTCGTAAAATAAAATTATAAACTTAAGTTCAAGAGATAATTCATTTGCAAAATGTTGCAATAATAATTGTCAGATGTATTTGCTGATCCTATATTATAATTCAACTATAAATGCTCTAATAAAAAGCTCTTAATAGACAAGTTCTAGAGCACGCTTCAAGTGTGGTAGATCAATTAATTTCAATGGTAAAACGCTCTGAAAAAGAAGTGGAGCAAATGATCAAGATAGTCATGATAATGAGGCAGGTGTTTTGAAAGAGTACCACAACAAAATATTTTATAAAACCTCCAGCAAAGATTCAGGTACCTGAAGAATGACGAACGTGAAAAGATCTTAATAGTTTATGCTGCATTGAACCGCTATCAAATGACCGTCGATAGTATCTTTAATATATAATGTAGCGCTTATAAATAAAGCGATGATCTTGAATGCAAATTAATCAAAAGTAACAGATAAATGATTGGCCAAATAAAAATACGTAATTCAAGTATTTTGTTTCACTGGAAAAGTGAATATTTGGACTAATAACCCAAAGACCTAGGTATAATGTCAGTAGGGACACACATGGATTATTATGTGAAAAGTAAAATCGTAAGATATAAAGTACGACTTATGCCTCGGGTCATAAAGATTTTTTGCAAAATTGCTGACATTATTATTGGAGAAGTATTCACCCGTGGCGGATGAAATAAGTTTTGTTTCAGTTTGATAATACTGATAGTCTTGAATACGTATAGTAAATTAATTTTTATGTCTAGCTAGACGTGAAGTTATATATAAATCTTTGAAGAATTTAGATTGTCATGAAGCATATTAAGATTTTTGAAAATTTCTTACAAAAAGCTTCATCTAATTTTTATATGAATTAAAATGATTCCATTGAGTACCCAATTGTTATGAGATCACTGACACAAAGATAGATCAATTTTGAACTCATGAAAATAGTTAGAAAATATGATATCTTAATATAATTAATGCACTTATGTATCCTAGTATTATTATTCATGAGATAATTTTTGTTATATACAGAAAAATATAATTTTACATTCATGCAAAGGTATTAAGTGAAATTAAATATTGATATGAGTTCATTATTTCTAACTAATATTGTCAACGGATCATTAGCTATGCAAATGCAAGAAGGTTATTTGATTTACATAAAGTCGGATGATGCAGAACTTATCTATGTATGTATGAGAATATTGCCATGATGATGACATTTCACAAGACAATTAACTATATTATGCGAAAGAAAGTGTTTCACACTTGATTGTTAATATGAACAAGCTAAATGAGCAATTTGCTTGCGACGACAAGATCACAAATAAAGCAATCGTCAAAAAATATATTTTATTGCGCTCAAAGATGCAACGTATTCATAAATAAGAAAATGATATATCAAGATGAATTCAAGTATGCAACATCTTTGTGTATGTGATTTGATTACATGGACATTATGTATATCAACTTTTAAATAGTAGGTATATGCGAATGGAAGTCATTATAATAAGAATTAAGTAATGTTTTAATCAGGGGTAGTATAATACGTGTTGTACTTTTTTTTCCTTGATCGAGGTTTTGTCCCACTGAATTTTTCTGATAAGATTTTTAATGAGACAACTATAAAAGCATATTCAAGATATATGTACTCTTTTTTCTTCACTAAAATTTTTTCACTAAATTTTTTCTAGTAAGATTTTAACGAGGCACATCATTTATCAAGGTATGGACGTCCAAGGAAAAGTGTTGTGAAGCTAATACACTATTACGAATAATTATGTATATTTGTTCTTTTATTAGATTTTCCTTTTACATGGACATTTAAGGAGAAGTGTTGTAAATAAAGTATTTAATGAATATTTTTGGACCCCATTTGCACTGTAGCTTGCTATGCTTTTCAAGTGCTTTGAGGCCTATATATAGCCTATATTGTAATGAAAATAATGACATAGAAAGGAGAAGAAAACCTACTGCTTATTTCTCTCTCTCTCCTCTCTTTTGCTATTTAAATATTATTAGTATATGTATCCGCACGATGCACGATAATATTAAAGTATTATTTTTAATTTTTTGATATTGAAATATCTCAGTTGGACATGTTGAATCATATTAGATTAAAAAGAAATCCAAACATGACATTATTTCTCAAAGAAATTATCCCCTCCCCCTCCCCCTCCCCCTCCCCCTTTAAAAATTAATTATTTATAATATTTTATTCTCGATCTTATTTTGGATCATTCTTAATATATATTAACATTTTGTAAGATATACAATATCAATTGCTTTAACACTTTCATTTTTTGTAAACATTATAAACAGTTTATATTTTATGTGTGAATATCTCTATGAGAAGATGTGTCTCAATTAATATAGACGTACTCTAAAGACAAAATTTTCAAAATAAATATTTTTTTCAAATGTATTTGAACATGAATTGTACAATTTTGTTTGAACGAATCTGCATATGTATAGTACCTTCATCATCATTCTTAGAAATTAAATTCTCATTTTTTATATAAAATTAAATTTTAGCCTATAATATTGAACTATCTTTATTTCGATTTAATGACATACTTTTTTTAGCAAGTTACCAAAAGAATGATACTTTTATATATTAAGTAAAATCACTATAAATGACAATTTCACCCACAAATAAATGATTTATAGCCACACAAACATGTATAATTATTCATATCGCAAATTTTAAAAGTCTTTTTATATATTTAAAATGCGTATCCATTTAAAATATTTCATATAAATTGAGAAGGAGGGAGTAAAGCTTATAGAAAATAGTTGTCATGACCCAATTTCTCAGGTCATGGTTGCACCTACTATAACCCACCGATAGGTAAGTCGACCCATAGTCTAGAATCACTAGTAGTGAATTATCCAAAGAAGTGGAGGAAAAAATGTAGAATACTTTATACTATATATAAATGAGAGCACAAAAGATTCGCCGTCCTTAAAAATTTATATTATAGAATATTCTTTTGATGACATCAAGTTATCAAGCTACACATTGTTATCATTTCCTTCTTAATTTTAGCTTTTATGCTCATTTTGTTTTCTTTGTCCATTCCAACATGGAACTCTATAATTGTTGTATATTAATATTGTCAATTGGTTTTTAGTAATTTCTTTTTTTTTTTTGGTGTTTCCCTTTTCTTTTGGGTTCATATCCTAATATACGTTATCTCTTTTAATTTATTAGGCCTAATTAATATGACACAAAGTTTTAAAAATTAAGAGAATTTTAAATTTTCTGATCATAAATTAATTAAGATATATCGAATGTATTAAAATATTTTTTAATCTTGTGGTATAAATATGTCATGTGGATAGTTGGAATTAAAAAATTGGTAAAAAGAAAAGAAATTCTTTCTTAAACAGACAAAAAAGAAGGGTAATTCAGATAAATTGAAATGGGGAAGTAAGAAAACCCTAATAGCTTGATTGGGCACATAAATACCTTGTTGGTAAGAATTTTATTCCCCGCAGTTTAATCTCCTACCCTATTTCCTTTTTTAAAAAAATGAGAAAGTAATACAAATCTTTTACATAATCAAGACGGTATTAATAATTTCTTTTTTTTTTTCGTATTTAGATAAGTCAACTTTTACATAATCAAGAAATTATAGTAAATGGTATTAGTCAATCAAGGGTAATATAGTGAGAATACTTCTTACTTTTGTTGGGAAAACTAAATTACAAAGAGTGTGCACAATCTAAAAACATCATAAAATATGAATTAGAGGGAATATTAGATTACTCCTTACATTATTTATCAGATAATAAAATAAAAATATTTCTTATTTTCTAAAGGTAAGTTTAAAAAGATACATAGTAAATATGTCACTAAATTATTTTAACTACGCAGTAAGAAAATAGATACAAATTTTACCTCTTATAATTAAATGTTATAATTATATATCTAAAATTTGGGCTCGGGCTTGGAACGAGCCTCATGAAATTAGTAAATATGATAAAGGACTAATACATATAAGGCAGTCCCAGAACCTAGTAGAATCAGTACAAGAGCTACTAACGTAATATGAGTACAAGGTCCAGTAATAAATAAATATATAAACACAACTCATCTCTTAATACAATATAGAGATCAATCTAAAACACAAGAGGGAGAATAGTAGTACTTCGAATGCCTGGAGCCCACCCTAAATCTCCGATCTATAGACGCTCCACACAAAATACACAACAATGGCGAGAAACCGTACTATGATCTGCAAGCTGTAGATGCGTAGTATGAGTGCCAAACACGTGGTACTCAGTAGGTAACTGCTGACTGAGCTCCAAAGATAATGAAAATATAAATGAAATGTAAGGCAGGAACGTAAACTATAGACAACTATCCAAAAAGCTATCATAACGAAGATAAAGATGCAATAAAGATAAGCTATCCTATTCTGGCTATACCCAGACACTAAAGCACTATACCATATATTACTAGATATTATACAAATAAAGATTAAAAGAAGGATATATAGTAGTATACAGGGCCAAGAAATACATATTCAACATGAATAAACAAGAGAAGAGAGGGATACACAATAATATTATAGCTAGATACACACACACACACATACATATAGGTATACAAGGCTAACTCAAAGGTAGCAAGCTAAGGTAGTCATTCTAACATCTCTAGGCCTCCTAATCAAATAGGAACTAGTTCTGGCATAATGTGCTGGAACAATCAGGGTCCCTAATCATAATGTCTAACCATGAGATAATTATCCATAATATAATAATCGTAAAAGAAAGGAATCAGAATCATACCTCAAATCTCAGTACCAGTCTATAATCAGCTTGCCACAAACCAACCATAATAACAACAATACAGTAACTGGCTAGTCCGAATAAATAATACCTTAACCGGACCGCATAAATTGAAAGGTTCAATCAACACACAAAACACAGTAAACGACACTCATAACTTATACCTATGCAACCCTTCATAAGGCTGATAGATATAAGAACCAAACAACATACTGGTAATCAGCAATATGCATGCATGAATATAAGTAAGGTAAATCCATAATATCATAACCAATCCAAGTGCCATAAAGTACTCGGTGTAACACTTCCTTCAGCTCGATGACTTACAAAGGTAGGACCTACGACAACCTCTCTTCTCTAGCACGATGGCTCACAAACGAAAGGACCTCCTAGGAGATTCAGGAGTACCCGTATACACTGAACTGGTTTCGATCCATATTTTCAATAATCATCATCATCATCATTATCATCATCAATCTACTCCATCCAAATATCAGAGAAATATATATATATATATATATATATATATATATAATAAATGCACGGACTCAAACCGTGTCTAAAAGAGTGTAAGTCTTTAAATCTATTACTCGAGATCAACTCTGGAATTAAATCAGTATCAAAGAGTAAAAAGAATTGAAATCTCTTATGACCAAAGTAAATAGTAGTGGTAAAATCATAAATCAAAATCTATCTCGGCCAAATTTTTTAAACATCATTTTTAGTTTTAAAATCACATAAATCATCCATTAAGGTGGCACAATTCCCATTATGAAAGAATCTATTTTAAAAATGAAAAGTGGGAATTAATCTCTTTTTAGGAAAACAGTAGCAAAATCAAAATTTAGTTGGAATCATATCACTAAGTGAGCATGAATGTATCATAATCTATACATGCCATCAGTAGTATCCAAACAATATAATCATCAACATCCAAGCGTCCATAGACTAAACCACGTCCTTTATAAAGATAGAATACTCGTTTGGAGTCCAACTGGTATCGTAACCACGACCTTGGGCCCAATAGTACATAGCCATCCTAATATCAATATATAAATCAGGGAAACTATGATTTAATCCACTAAGTTAAGTAATAACCTTATACTAAAGGATACTTATCATCAACTATGATTAACATGCTTACATTCTAATACTATAGGACCCTATAGGAATAACAAGTATTTCATCTTAAGGGTCGGTTGACCTTTCTATCCCCAAACTCATAAATTGGGCTAAGTCATGGTGTACTACCCATGATCATATCCTAACATCCTTACCTAATATTCAATATATATAATACGGTATCTCATGAAGAAAATTAGACCGAAACCTACCTCGATGTCGAATCGCAAATCCTTGAGTTATCCACAAATCATCAGCTTCATCCCAAAATGCCGCCACGTTATCAAAATAGTAATCTACACGTCATTAGGAGTAAAATAAGACCTATATTACTATATAAAAGGTAGAATCAAAATTTAGATCAAGAATGAATATGCGAGGCCCACATATGAAATTTAAAATTAAATCCGTCACGAGGTCCCTGAAAAGACAAAGAATGTATGCTCAAAAGTTGAGCACAAATGGTGCATAAATTAAGGCCCAAATCAGCCCCTAAAGGTTTAGGGATTTTTAACCTATCTAAGAATTTACCACGAAATAGGATGAAAATTGATGGAAAAATTAATGAAAAATGACCAAGGAGTGTTAGGCTAACTCACCTTAACTTCAATAGATGATTCCTCACTCTTTCACCTCTTCAAGATCTCCAAACGATGAACAAAAATGAGAAAAATCAGGTGAAGAAAGGGGATTTAACATCCACTAGGAGCCGATGAGGCGGCTACTTTTCCACTTAAGCAACTACTACTTAAGTGGTACAAGTTTAGCGGTCGCCTGGCCGCTAAAGCGGTGCCGCTTAAATGGCCCCTTACCGCTAAAACGGACCTTAACTAAATGTATAAGGTCACTAAAACATCTCATGTATGTTGAAGCGGCTCCATAACCATGCACCAGATTTTTCTAAGTCCAAAATTGGACTCCAACCTAGTGCTCGGGATTTGTTCGGAACCCCGTGCGTGCAAACAAATGATGCTACCATACCAAATTCGACATACTCAATGGAACCATCAAAACTTTCATCTGAGATCGTTTCAACTAAATATGGGGCTTACACCTATTTCATTTTTCATATAATCCAGCCGATAGCCAACAAATCTAGATGCCTCAGGACCTGAACTAAGGGCCCCTCTACCCTAAAATCAATATTTTAGAGATGATGACGTTGTTGGAGTTATCATCCAAGGTCATTTACTAGGAGTTTTGGTTTGAGACCAGTTCCTTAACAATAAAAGCTCCAAAATAGAGAAATGAGCCTAAAACCCAAATGAACTGTCCAATAACCAAATTTATAATTTTGACAAGTCATAAATGACCTGTATCCACTATGGAAAGGCTCGAAACATACAAAATACATGTAAATCGAGGAAATAACCTATAGGATTATTACAATATCCACTATTAAAAGGATTTTATCTGTGAAAGTCAATGGATAGGAGGAGCACGAAAGCTTAAAGAGATGAGATATTGGTCCCACATACTCCGAGAAAGACTCGTTAGATAACCTTCAAGGAGAAACAACGATTCTAAGGGATTTTGCCACATGTATCTCTTTTTCAACCAAACTTTCTTTCATCATTTCTCAAACCGCCAAAACTCAACCTCAACTACAAACTGGCCTCCAACTGCACCGAGAATGGCTAATCCATACAAATCCAAACTATAACACACTGATACTACACCGATACTAGCACAACCAAGCAAAAACTCATCCAAGACAAAGGTAATCCAAGGCATAAAATATGCGACCAACTCCAACATCTAAATATAACCTTCTACCATATATTCTGAATCACCCAAATTGTCATCTGAGCCCTGTCTGCGTAATCCCATCACACTAACCTCAAAGAACTGAAGCTGATCCACTGAAAGTCCATAACGGCAAGAATAAGGATAAGCCCATAAGATGCTGCCTGGACACACAAATGGTGATGATCAGTGTCCGCAATTGAGGCCAAAGCCACTAACCAATTAGGATGACTTTAATATTGACAGTCGAGAGTTTAAAGCACAAACACTCACCGTTAAACGATTTGCTCCAAGATGTCTCACCAACTAAGGATCAAACCATGATAAGCCCAACTTGAGCACACTACTCCTGCTTAGTAAATAATTCAAGATTCTGGCAAAACAAAAAGTCAGGGTCAAAAGCAGAAGAAACCATCATCAAGTGCCAATAGGCTATTATTTGAACATCTATCAACCAAAATCCATCTAAACTGAAGAGGATCGAATCGGTATCTAAAGAGTAGGCTTAGCTAGTCTATAGGTGAAACCCCAACTGAGACAAATCTAAAAATAAAGGTTGAACTCAAGATCTATAGCTCCCAACTAAAATCTCAATACCAAGGTAGAACCGCTCGATCTCAACTATCTAAACTAATCCCGTAGACAGGTAAGCATCGATGCTCCAAATTTATCATCAGCTTCAAGCCGCCATTACAAGGCATCAAATCTAAAACTAAAGCTACAAGTCTAAACCAAGGGAAAACACCAAACTCACCCTCACTATCCAAGATTAGTTATATCCTCATGGATTCTGCCAGAGACAATCAAAATATTATTGAGAAGCAAAATCACAACATAGGATAACCCATGGGCTTTAAGCATAAACAATCAACTCCATATCTACTGGAGGTCATGAATCACCAAAGCATACCTAAGAACTCACCAAGGCTGCAAACCGTACTAGTGATAACTAAAACTCTAGAACTCAGGGAAAATACAACCTTAGCCAAAAATTGATCAATCTAATACTCCATCTCAATAACGAATACCCAACTTGCCAACTTAAGAGTGGTTACAGGAAAGATCACCTATCTCCATCTCCCTTAACTCCACTAGAACAAGAATTACATCATTGCAAGAACGAAGTATCCAATTTTATTTCAAAACCAAGATCAAAGTTATCACTAGGATATGAACCCAACAAACCTATAAAGTGAGTCCAAAACCTCTTGACATGAATATCAAGGCCACTATCAGGTGATGAACTAGCCAAATCGGGAGAATGAACCCCAAACTAGTCAACCTCAATAGCCAATGCTAAATTTTCTGCAAACCAGAAGGCAAGCCCTAGAATCTCAAACTCCAAAATGGGTAATTTTAACCAACTTGCTAATTCTAGAACCATAACAAAACCAAAGAAGGCTAAACAACCTTCACTTTCATAGCCCACTCAACAACTGGTCTAGCCTCATCAACCAAAGAGGATAATAACCAACTATACATCGCTAAAAGTTAGAAAACCATCCAGCTTAGCTAGCCATCTATGCCAATGAACAAGAACCACAAGAAAGGAAATTTAACCAAATAATGTAGCCTATTCGTCTATCAAGCAAGGATCGATCAACGCCAAACAATGTCAATAATAATAACAATAATAGAAACACCAATATAAAGAGTAGGTGGTTCCAAAAATGAAAATCAACAACAAGTACTACTCCAGGGACATACGAAGTCTAATATGCCAAGGTAAATAGGAATCAAACCCAATTTTTATAGCAAAGTATTAATACCGATCTACTCTATCCACTACTAATAGAAATTATCGATAGAGGTAGTCATATAATCATAAATTTTACACTAAGACACACAACAATCAATATAAACCTACCAAAATATATAATCATCGAGGGGTACAAAAACCCTAATACACCAAATAAAAGGTAAATGTGGGAAATAAAAACGCACCTATCATAGTGGACTTCGAACTTAAATACCTGACGTGCTTGAGGGAGTACAAATTTAAGAGGGTCCAAACTTGGACTGAACGTCTGAATCACCAATTGAGGTACTAAACGTAGTGCCTCTAACTGAAGGTGTCACAATACTATAAGACTGATCTGGACAAGATGAATGACCAATAATCTCACCCTGGGGACACTTTTTTCCTGCACTAGATTGATCTTACTACAGTCATAGCAAACCCCTGAAGCTCTAGCCTATCGAGAAGTATGAGCTGACCCCAACTGGATGACCAACCAAATCGGGGATACTCCCTACTGAAATGACCATCCTCTCCACAATTATAACATACCTCAAGAACTCTAGGCTATCGATGAACATATTCTAACTTTGAGTGAACAACCAACTCATATCTAGGGCACTCTCTAGACTAAATTCTAATCTCTGTACAACCACGATAAGCTCCTGAAATAGTTTAAGGAATTGCACCCACTGATCCAAAATAGCTAACACGAACTAAAGATTCATGTCGAATACTTCATATGGTCCGATAAGAACTCTACCCACTAGGACTACCACAACTAATTTGAGAGCTACTCATAGTCTGAGATGCTACCTATGTGGAACTGACAGGCTGTAAGTAAAGCTGATCCTCACTAGGAGGATCCCTACTCCCAAATAAAATACCAATAGTACTGTATTGGTGAATGGTATTTTACCCCCACCTTCATAAGTCTTTATACATGCTCTCTTTGTGGCCCTCAAATGATCAATAACCTGGGGGAAAAAAGATCCAGATGCTGATGCTGTGATGCCAAATAGAGTGGCAAAGCTTATCCTTCAACAAATTCACACACCATCTCATGATCTGAAGGATATAACATAGGAATATTCTTGGACCACTCAAGAAACCCAATCTCATAGTCCAAAATCGACAAGGAAACCTATTGAACACCAACAAACCTAATTCTGGGTTGCGAGTACTCGATGAATTAGGCCTTATCTGTAGTTGTGAGGTATTCACAAAAAGGCTCAAAACCCTTAATATTGAATCTTAAAGGGCTGAAGTAGTTACACACTCTATCGGAGCCTGGGTTTGCCCCAACTTCTCTGACCGATGCTAAAGATCTTTGATATCTATCTTTAAATCTCTAGTCTAACGCTGCCCTAAAGCTTTGGAAATACGTGCTGAAGTCCCATCCACATCTATAAAAATTTTGTATCATTTATCTGGGACAAATTTAAGTTTATAAATGTACTTAAGGCTCATAGAAATATGGTTACAAAACAAGGAGTCAATAGCATAGTTTCTTAAGATTTCTCTGTAGTCTCCCAAAGATAGGCTATATACGTCTCTGTACCAATCCTTAAGACTCTACTTATTGTACCAATACACTATTAAACCTAGACTCTTATACTAATTTTTCACGACCCAATTTGTAAGGTCATGATGGCACCTACTATAATCCACCAGTAGGTAAGACAACTAATAGTCTGGATTTATTAGTAATCAAATATCCAAAAAGGTAGAGGGAGAATATAGAGTAAATATGATAAAATACTAATACATATAAGGTGGTCCTAAAACCTGGTGGAATCAGTACAAGAGAAACTAATGTAATACGATTATAAAGTCCAATATTGAAGAAATATATAAATATACCCATCTCTGAATACAATATAGAGATCAATCTAAACCACAAGAGGGATAATAGTAGTACTCTGAACATTTGGAGCCCACCCTAAATCTCAGATCCATAGCTTCTCCACACGATACACAAAATAATGGTGAGAACTCGTACTTTGATCTATATGGTGTAGATATGTAGTATGAGTACCAATGTAATACCCCAAGTTTCTAAGCTCTAGACCCACCAAGAGATAGATAATCAAATAAGATTTTCAGTGCCACCAATTTTGCCTTAATTCAATATCGGGGTAAAAAAGTTATGGTTAATTTACTAAGGAACTATCAAATTGCCAGTGATGACAACTCTGACAATGACTTATTGTCAGAACACAATGAGTCATGGTGAAGACTCATTGTCATGATAGTGAGGGACCAAAGATTTTAGTCCAATGATGACGACTCCAAGAATCAACTCGTTATCAGTCTAAGTGAGTCATTAGGTGGACCCATTATCCCAACAGTAAGAAACCAACAGTTAGGTCCTCAAGTCACGACTCGTGGCCAGACCTTATGATTTATAGCTTGAGCCATTTCAACTGTCTCTAGAAATTTTTTGAACATTTTAAAAGGGACTTTTGATCTTTTCCCACTCTTTTAACCCAAAAACTACATTATTTGTATCTATCCAAAGGATGGAATATAAGGTTAAATTTCCCTAAATCCCTTATAAACTCAAAATTCAATCAAACACATAAAGGAAGAATAGAGAAAGAAAAATTTTCTTCTCTAAAAGCCAACTTAGGGTTCCTCAACCCTAACCACAAATTCCAAAGAATTCTTTAAGAAATTCATCTCCGGGTTTGATGGATTTCATCAATGGGTTTCTTTTACCCATTGAGTCCCAAATACTTCTCCAATTCTCAAGTTTAATTCCTCCTTCAAGTTTAGGGTTCCATGATAAGCATGAGTTTTTTTAATTTTGTTAGTTTACTCTCGTAATCAAACCATGAGTATATGTTTTCCCATAAGATTAGCATCTTCCCATACTTAGAATTATGAATTTCCATATTATTAATAAACCATTGAGTTTTGGTCTTGAATTATGAAATTCCTCATGATCAGTTTTAATATTATTATGTTTAGTTACATTATTCAGAGCTGGTGGGTTATGAACACCCAATACCTAGGAATTCATGAATACATCAGTTTACATATTCTTGAGCACTTCAAATTATGTGTATATTGTTATTTTCAAAGTACCATTATATTAATCATATATATCAGTTATCAATGTCGTTCAGTTGGGAGTAGTACTTAGCACTAAGTGAACACAGGAATGAAGGCCCACCCGTTAGTTAGGAATGGGACCTTTAGTAGAAGTTCCTAAGCTCCAAAACTACGGTGCCATTGTAGGTTATGAAGGGTCACCCGCTAGATTAGGACTAACACCCTCGTCATTTTGGATTTCAGTTTAGTGGATCCATGCCAGCCAATGTTCATACCCTTGGCAAGGTACTGAACACCCATCTAATTGGGGTTATAGGTTGGACCCCGATTTGCTCAAATTGGGGTACGTTGATTATTGTTAGCCCCCATAGTCCATATTTTAAGATTCAATTTTAGTTTATGCATGACTTTGTATTCAGTTATTTCGTTTTCATACAATATATGTTCATGCTTGGTCTTGCGTCAATTCACTATGTACATGCATCTTATTCATGTTTAGTTTATATTAGTTACTGCCCATATCACATAATTTTCCTATGCTATATTGTCTTATAATATAGATTCTGATGCTCGACATCCAGATCGAGTTTAGCACGGTTTTGTATCATCATGTAAAATATTTGATGAGTCCTCATTATTCAAGGACCGATTATCAGTATTATTTTTTATTATTCTTTTAGTTTCAGACAACTAGAGTTAGATTGGGGCCTTTCCTAACAACTCATATAAGTTAGAGTCTTTTAAACCGATGTTTAGATTTTCATCTTGTCGAGTATTCTTAGTCAATCTTATTTTAGATATTTAGTATTTGATTTCATTTTTATTTATTATCAGTTCATTTTAGCTTAACTTTTGGTTAGTATATTATTTCTTCAGTATTTTTAGTGTTATGCTAGGCTATAGGTTATCTTGGGGTCACTTGTGACTCTTAGTATCGTGTTATGACTAGGAGAAAGTCTCAGGTCGTGACAAACTTGGTATCAGAGCATCAAGCTTAAAGTGTCCTAGGGTGTTTGAAAGCCACATTAAGTAGACTCTTGTTCATGGGTGTAAAGTGCGCCACACTTATGAGTGAGAGACTACGAAATATTTTAGGAAGGTCTCACTTCTTTCAATATTCATATCGTGCGATAGAGTGTGAACTCTATTAAAATTCTCTTTTTAACTCATCCTCTATCTATTTACAGAAAATACCTCCCTAGAGAACTAAAGAAAGGATGAATGGGAATCAGCAAGCACCACCACCAATTCCAAAAGACCCCTTGACTGAATAGGTCTCACATGATGAGTTCAAGAAAGCTTTCACAACATTAGCCCAGTCAATGGTAGCCCAGAATAAACATCAGGTTATTTCCCTAGCCAACCCAGCTATGAATAAGACAACAACTAAAATTTAGTATTTCACTCAAATAACCCCTCCAATGTTCTTTAGGTGTAAGCTTGAAGTGGATCCACAAGAGTTTTTGGATAGTATCTAAAAGTTCACTGAAATCATGGGTGTCACTTCTACTGAGAGTGCTGATTTGGCTGCTTATCATTACAAGGATTGGCTCCCACATGGTTCAAGTAGTGGAAGGAGGATAGAGGGGTAGATATAGGGTCGATCGAGTGGGACGAGTTTGCTACTATATTTTTAGATAGGTTCTTCCCATTTGAGTTGAGTAAAGCCAAGGTGTAGGAGTTCATAAACATGAAGTAGGGCAATATGAGTATGAATGAGTATTCACTTAAGTTTACTCAGCTAGTAAGGTATGCTCCAACTATGGTTGCTGACTCTAAGGCCCAAATGAATAATTTTGTATCTGTTGTGTCTGAGAATGTGGCTAAAGAGTGTAGAATGACCATGTTGGTTAAAGAGATGGACATATCTAGATTGATGGTCTATGCTTAACAGATTGAGGAAGAGAAAATCAAGGAGAAGAAAAGGGAGAGTTAGAAGGCTAGAACTGGTAGCTTTAATTTCTCTCAACAAAGGTCATATAGTGGTAACCATTCTCAATTCTACCAAAAATCTTTAGCTCCAGCCCCATCTTCTACTAGTGCTCCAGTACATTAGTTCAGGAAGTATAATCGAGATAGAGAGCCAGGCTCTAAGCCCCAGGGTAGCGTTAATAGTATTCACACTAACCCAATTTTTAAGAAATATAGTAGATATCACAAGGGTGAGTGTTTGACAGGTAGTGATATTTGTTTTGGGTATGATAAGTCAGGCCACAGAGTGAGAGACTGCCCAGTTATTGTGCAAAGTGGTAACAATGTTCATCAGCCAAGTCAATCTAACTCTTCAGTATCTCCTGTAGGTCCCCCAACTCAGCAGGGAGACACTTCTAGTGCAACTCGTGTACAACGTCAGTATATGTTCTATGCCCTTAAGACTCGATAGGATCAGGAGAGTTCTCCTAACGTGGTCACTGGTATGTTACAAGTTTTTCATATTCATGTTTATGCATTGTTAGACCTCGGAGCCATACTTTTCTTTGTGACTCTCTATATAGCAATAGATTTTAGTGTAAGCCCCAAAATTCTTGCAGAACCCTTCTCAATATCTACTCCATTCGATATTTCAATCATATCTAGATGGGTATACAAAAATTTCCTAGTCACAGTATCCAAGAAAGTCACCTCAATTGATTTTGTAAAGTTAGCTATGACCGATTTGAATGTCATTCTTTGTATGGATTTGTACCACTCTTGCTATGCCTCAGTTGATTATAGAAATAAAATAGTCCATTTTCGGTTTCCAAATAAAGTAGTCTCAGAGTCGAAGGGTAGTGCCTCAATGCCTATTGGTCAGTGTGTCTTTCTATTTAAGGCAAGGAAAATAATTTCCAAAGAGTGCATCTATCATCGTGTTCGAGTCAAGGACCTAAGGTCCGAAATCCTAAGTTTTGAGTTAGTTCCAGTAGTACAAGAATTTCCAGAAGTGTTTTCTGAAGATCTTCCCAGAGTTTCTCCCGAGCGAGAAATTGACTTCAGAATAGATCTCCTTCCAAATACCCAACCTAATTCAATTCCACCTTATAGAATTGCTCTAACCGAGCTTAAGAAATCAAAGGAACAGGTGAAGGATCTCCTAGACAAGGGTTTTATCAAGCCAATGTCTCTCCATGGGGTGCTCTAGTTCTTTTCATGTGCGAGAAAGACGGTTCTCTCAGAATGTACGTCGACTATCATCAGTTGAACAAGGTTACTATCAAGAATAAGTATCCCATCCCTAGGATTTATGACTTGTTCGACCAATTTCAAGGTCATAATTTTTTTCTGAGATAGACCTCAGATCTGGATATCATCATGACATTTCAAAGACAACCTTCAGAACTCGGTTTGGTCACTTTGAATTTGTTGTGATGTCTTTTGGACTAACGAATGCTCCTGCAACTTTTATGGACTAGATGAATAGGGTGTACAAGTAGTACTTGAACTTATTTGTTATAGTCTTCATAGACGTGTCATGAATCGAACCAGGGCCTGACCGTGATAGGTATCTTATGTCCAACAAGGACCAGAGACCACCCCCTTGCCTAGTCAAATGGAACACAATTTAAGTATAGCAGCGGAATTTCAAACATATCATAAGATAAATATATGACTCAAAAGGAGTATGAGAATTTGACAACCAATCCTAAATCCACAGTAATCCACAAAGGCTCTAACCAGAACCAAATCAATTTAAGTTAGGACATGTGCCTGATAATAGCCAAACCTAGACCAAAGAAAAGTATATGACATAAGGAAATCAAATCATGAAATGAGGTCTTCCAAAGTATAGAAGCTCTCCACTTCAATGTGACTCATGAGCTATCCCACGAGCACTAAGTCACTATACAGGAAAAGTAGAAGTATTTTTGGTTCCTACATCGCATGGGGATACAACATTCGGAGACGGTTAGTGGGATGAGCGCTAGCATATAACTTAGGGAATAGGGATAAAATAATGCCATGACCAATATTTCAAAATCATTCAAATCCAATGTATATAATCATATATATATATATATATATAAGCATGTCATGCTGGGAGCAAAGCTTAGCATGAAGTAAAACTTTATCCTGAACTGTGTAGTTCAGTCATCATAACAGGCACCCACGGGCTATATGGGTCTAGCTCCACCTACTGAAAGGGCCCCAGAGCTGGTTAGCCACACGAATTGGAGGTATTAAGGAAGACCAAGGAATGCCCCGACCCCACGTCAATCCAAAATACAAACATATCAATAGTGTGAACTAGGCACACAATCATCAAGACTAAACCTCACGTCAGCAAGCATGAGTTTCCAGTATAAGTCATTCAAGACCCACACCTTTATGACTTAACTACATAACCCCTATTAAGCCCAAATTAAAACAAGTTTACATAACCCATTCATTAACAATGTAATTATATATTAAGGCATACCACAGGTATCATTATACTGAACGCTTGCAAGCTTAAAATTATGCCATTAAAATTCCATTAACTTGAGGGAATGCCTTGACCCTCTTTTGTTTATTAAACCAAGTTTGAGAAATACCTCAAACTCCTTTAGTTATCAAATCAAATTGGAGGAATTCCTCGACCCTCTCTATTCAATAAACCAAACATAGCCAACAAGGCCTTCAAAATACATATTTATTGTTTAACCATTTATGCAATGCAATAGTATAGGTGAGTTGTCAAATCAAGTGACAAATCACATTTCAAAACTAATTTCACAAGTGGGTTGAAGAAACACAATTTCTAAATCAATTTTCAATAGTAAAATATCAATTTGGGGGAATACCTCGACCCCTTTCCTATTAACCATACCTATGCACCCCAACGGGTTTCAAAACACCTAATAACGTATAAATAATTTAGTTAAAGACATGGTAAAACCATTTAGGAAACAATTATTCCAAAACCCTAAAATCCATATTCATAAACCACAATTAAATTCACATAGTAACACTTTAAACATATGCTTTAAATAAAATAAACTTTGGGGAAGAGTAACATGCCTTAGATACACGAGATTTGGAAAGTAATTCAAAGCTTGGGATCTAGAGGATAAATGTACGATGAAATTCTTATGCTTTCTTGGGGTTTTAAGTTTGAGAGTGTATTTGGGGAATTTTGATCTCTTATAACTAAAAAAAATAGGCTATATTATGCTTAAGGGTCGTATATAGGTGAAAAGACCCCAACACCCCTCATCCCATGTAAATAAAAAAAACTGCATAGATTTAAAATATCATCGTGGCACAATGCTTATCGTTGAGGCTATCCTCAATGCCATACAGCTTATCATGGAGATTATCCTCCATGACACACTGCTTATCACTGAGAAATATCCTTCATGACACAACGATATTGCAGAGGCATACTACCTCAGAATTTCAAAATAGCCCCAAACCCCTTCAAATAATTCTGAAACTCTACCGGGATACCCTATTAAAATACCTAAACACAATTTTAGTCAAAAATTAATATTTCAAACACGGGAAGGCCAAAAATAAAATGCTTGAAATTTTGGGAGTGTTACATTATGCCCCCTGAGGATCATTCATCCCTGAATGATGAGTTAGGACACTTATGGCATGAGAAATAGCAATAGATTCTTGAATCAAATGAAAAAATCAGAAAGTAGCAATAGGAAAACGAAACTCATCCCTTAAGAACTGTTATCCAGAATGGGTAACATGAATATATACTTGGACTTTATGTTCTCTTTGGCTTCCCAAGTAGTTTCCTCAAACTTTTAGTTCTCTATAGAACCTTCACCGAAGCCACTTCCTTAGTCCTCGAACGTCGGACTTACCTATCCAAGATCTTAACCAGGACTTCCTCATAAGACAAGGAGTCATAAATACCCATACTTTTAAAGGAACAATCAAGAAAGGTTCACTTATATACTTTTTCAACATTGAAACATGGAAGACCGGATGAATGGAACCCATACTAGAAGGCAAATCCAATTCATAGGCCATACTACCCACTTTCTTCAAACCTAATAAGGATCCACATAAAGGGGGCTGAGCTTTTTCTTTTTTCTAAATCGCATTACTCCCTTCATGGGAGACACCTTTAAAAACACCCGATCACCAACATTGAATTCCAACTCTCTTCGCCTAACGTTCGCATAGGACTTTTAGTGCCTCTGGGATGTCTTAAGCCTATCCTGAATTACCTTTATCTTCTCTATATCTTAATGAACCAAGTCAGGACCAAACAATCCAGTCTCACCAACTTCAAACCACCCAATAGGAGATCTACACCTCCTACCATACAAAGCCTCAAATGAAGCCATGCCAATACTAGGGTGATAACTGTTGTTATAAGTGAATTTGCTGAGAGGCAAATGATCAACCCAACCACCACCAAAGTCAATCACGTAAGACCTCAGCATATCCTTCAAAGTCTAAATCGTCCTCTCTATTTGTCTATCCATCTGAGGGTGTATACCGGTGCTTAGGTTCTCCTTAGTCCCCAAACCTCTCTAGAAAGAATGGCAAAAGTAAGATAAAAACTGTGTACCTCTATAAAAAATGATAGAAACTGGAGCACCATGTAATTTGATGATTTCCTGAATAAACAACTTTGCATAGCCCTCAACAGAATAATTAGCCCTCATTGGCAAAAGTGAGCAAATTTAGTCATCCTATCCATGCTGACCGAAATAGAGTCAACCTGGTTACAAGACCACGGAAAACCTCTAACAAAGTTCATATTGATTACCTCCTATTTCCATAAGGGTAACTCAATCTCTTAAGATAACCCTCCAGGCCTCAAGTGCTCCACCTTTACTTGCTGACAAACCATGCACTTTGCTACAAAATTAGCCATATCTCTCTTCATGTTATTCCACCAATAAATCTCCTTCAAATCATGGTATATCCTTATTGAACTAGAATGCACCGTATACCTCAACTCACAAGCCTCAACTAAAATTATTCCTCTCAATCCGTCCACATCGGGAACACAGAACCTCGCTTAGTACCTCAAGATACCATTATCACTAATCCCAAAAGACATAATCCTTGATTTGCATCAAGATAGAATCCGCAACCTGCTTCTCTTTTACCTCAGCATCGAGAGATGACTTCACCACTTCTTGAACAAACACACTTCCATCTTCAGAGTCTAAGAGACAAACTCCAAAGTTAGCCAAATGGTGAATATCCTTCACCAATCCACGTTTCTCTTAATTCACATATAATAGATTCCCATATATAACCTGATAAGAGCATTAATAACCACGTTAGCCTTACCTGGATGATAATAGAAACTCATGTCGTAGTCTTTAAGCAACTCAAGCCATCTCCTTTGCCTGAGATTCAACTCCTTCTGAGTGAATACATAATACAGGCTCTTATGATTAGAATAAATGTCAACATAAACTCCTTACAAGTATTTTTATCACCAAATTTTTAATGTGAACACCACAACCAACAACTCTAAGTGATGAGTTGGATAATTCTTCTCATGAATTTTAACTGCCTAGAAACATAGGCCACTACCTTACCATGCTGTATCAACACACAATTGAGTCCTACATGCGATGCATCACAATAAACCACAAATCCATTAGTACCCTCAGGTAGGGTGAAGACCGAAGCTGAAGTCAACTTATCCTTTAGCTTATCGAAACTACCCTCACAAGCATCCAACTATAAGAACTTCACCTTTTTATAAGTCAAGCTAGTCAATAGGGTAGCAATAGAGGATAAAATTTCCATAAACCTCCTATAGTACCTGGTTCAACTTAAGAAGCTTCGAATATCTATTGGAATTGTGGGTATAGGTCACTTTTTAACCACCGTAACTTTCTGTGGATCCATTATGATCCCCTTGATAGAAGCAACATGACCTAGAAAAGTAATAGCATTCAACCAGAACTTGCACTTTGAGAACTTAGCATACAACTGCTGATCCTTGAGAGTTTGCAACACTATGCAGAGGTGATTGACATGATCCACTTTACTCTTAAAATACACCAAAATATCATCAATAAACACAATTATTAAAAAAATCCAAAAACTGATGGAAGAACTAGTTCATAAGATCTATAAATGTCGTCGGGGCATTAGTCAGTCAAAAAGACATGACCAAGAACTCATATTGGCCATACCGAGTACGGAAAGCAGTCTTAAGGAAATCCTCCTCCCTAATCTTTAATTGATAGTAACCCAATCGAAGATCAATCTTAAAAAAGTACTTAGCTCCCTGAAGCAGTTAAATCAATCATCAATCGTCGAAAGAGGTTACTTATTCTTCACAGTCACCTTATTAAGCTGGCGGTAATCAATACTCATTCGAAGGGAACCATCTTTCTCACGCATATAGAGCATAGAAACACCCCATAGAGAAATACTAGGGTAAATAAATCCCTTATTAAAAAGGTCTTTCAACTGTTCCTTAAGTTCTTTCAAATCAGCTGAGGCTATTCTATAAGAATGGATAGTGATATGATGAGTGTTTGGTAAAAATTCAACCCCAAAATCTATCTCCCTATCGAAAAGAATACCAGGAAGATTATCATGAAACACCTTGATAAACTCACAGACCATAGGGATAGATTGCAAAGAGTGATTCTCTGAGTTAGAATCTTTAACCCAGACCAGGTGATAAAGACACTTCTTGGAAATCAACTTTCATCTATAAGATAAGAAATGAACCTTCCCTTAGGTACTAATGAATTACATTCCCACTCAATCACTGGTTCATTCAAAAATTAGAAACTGCTTTGAGTCATATAGTCAAGAGATGCATAACACAAATTAAGCCAATCCATCCCCAAGATAACATTAAAATCTAACATCTCCAACTCTATCAAATCTACCAAGGTCTCCCTACTACAGATAGATACTGCACAACCCTTATAGACTTTTTTAGCCATAATAAACTCACCCACTAGGGTTGACACAAAAGAGAGATCGGGAATACACTCATGGATAAAACCAAAATGAACAGCCATATAAGGTTTCATATAAGAAAGGGTAGACCCGAGATCAAGTAGACAATATACATCTCGAGAAAAGAGTTTTAGCATACCAATAACAACATCAGGAGACACCTAAGAATCTTGGCAGGTGGAAAGAGCATACAAATGATTTTGACCAGTGTCGTAGCCAAGAGTAGCACCCTTTAATGTAGGAGCCAAAGAAAAAACAATCGAGACCTTATTAGCCCCAGTAGCAATATCACTTGAAGGACAGTTCCTCTAAATGTGGCTAGGCTGGACACACCTGAAACATTTATTCCTCTCCTCATCACAAAAGCCACAGTGTAACTATCCACAAAATCTACAAGAAGGATGCAATGGGGCTGACTGGGCCCTACTGGCCTGAGATTGGGCACCTTGTGCCTTAAATGCATTGTTTCTCTAAGAGAGGCGATCACTGGACGACTTAAGATAAGGAAAACTAGCTGTTGAATAAGAACCAAAATTTCTCCACTTCTTCTGAAACCATTTTCCACCATCTCTACTCCTATGCTGTTGACCTCCACCTGATCCAAATACTAAAATTTCTTACTCTACCTCTCCCCCATCTCTGTTTGCATCTTTTTTTCCTCTTTAATTTGTTGCATATACACCTTAAGTCGAGAGATATCCATTTCCCTTTTCAACAAGAAGGCCTTGCTCTCTAAAATTAAATTGCCAGACAACCCAAAAGCAAACTTTCTAATTCTATCCCTCATGATAGACAGTAACTTCAAAGCATAATGGGAAAATTGATGAAATTTCAAGGCATACTCCTTCACATTTAATTTTCCTTACTTTAAATTCATGAACTCCTCATCTTTTACCTCCCTCAACTCCTGAGAAAAGAAATGATCCAAAAAGGCACTAGAAAAGTCATACCACAATGCCACCTCCGCATCATCATCCCTATACTGATCCCACTCTTTATACCTTTGATATGCTACATCCTTCTACTGATAAGCAACAAACTTTACTTCCTCCATATCAGTAGCATGCATCACTCAAAAGAACTCCATATCATCTATGAAACCTTGAGGATCCTCCCCAGCCTTAGTGCCAGTTAAAACTAGAGGATTTCACCTCATAAATTACCCAACTCGAGTAACCTCAGAAGAACTCACAACAGTACTAACAGGACCCAACTGACGTGATTGAGATGTTACCAACTGGGTCAACAGATGAATAGAATGGTGAAACTCAATATTTGTAATATCTCTTGGAGGTAACTGAGCAAGAGTGTCACCAGTAGGAGAAGGATCTATGGGGATCGATGGAACTCCATGAGGTCAATCAAAAGCAGTGACCCTAGACCGGGTCTGAACCATATGAGTAGGATGAGTCCCGTCCACATTGTCCTCATGTGGGACATAGGAGTTTCCATGAGTATCAAATCTTCTGGGAGACATAATCTAAAAAGCAAACAAATGGAAATAAGAGGAGACTTCAACACCCTAGACTCTACAGCCTGAAAGTAGATTACAAGAAAGAAAAATATTCCTAAATGCCTGTAGCCTCTTTATTATAAGTATGGTATGGTACATGCTCATAAAAGAGACTCTACTTAACACTACTTTATGGACACCCACTGACATCCAACCTAGGCTCTGATACCAACTTTGTTATGACCCAAACCAGGGCCTTGCCGTGATAGGTATCTCAAGTCCAATAAGGACCGGAGTCCACTCCTTGCCTAGTCAAACAAAACATAATTCAAATATAACAACAAAATTTCAAATATATCACAAGATGAATAAGTAATGACTCAAAAGGATTCTAAGAATTCGACAACCAATCCTAAATTCATAGTAATCCACAAAGCCTCTAAAACCTAATCAATTTAAGTCGGCCCATGCCCTCGATGATAGCCAAAATTAGACCAAAGAAAAGTATATGACATAAGGAAATTTAAATCATGAAATAAGGTCTTTCGAAGTTTGGAAGCTTACCACTTTAATCTATCTCATAAGCTATCCTGCGATCACCAAATCACTGCATACAAAAAGTAGATGTAATTTCAGTTCCTGTGTTGCATGGGGATACAATGTACGGAGATGGTTACTAGGATGAACACTAGCATGTAACTCAGAGAATAGGGATAAAATAATGCCATGATTAATATTTCAAAATCATTCAAAGATAATACACACAATCATATATATATATATATATGTATGTCATGCCGAGAAAGGGAATAAGTCTTAGCATAAAATAAAATGTTATCCTGGATTATGTAACTCAAACATCATAATATGCATCCACGAGCTATATGGGTTCAGCTCCCCCAGCTGAAAGGGCCCCAGTTTATGTTAGTCGCACGAACTGGAGGTATCAAGGAAGACCAGGAAATGCCTTGACCCCACATCAATCCAAGATTCAAACATATCAGTAGTGTGAACTAGGCACACGGTCATCAAGAGCAACCCTCACATCGGCAAATATGAGTTTCCAATATAAGTTATTCAATGCCCACACCTTCACGGTTTAGCTACATAACCCTCTATTTAGCCCATACAAAAACAGTTTCACATAATCTATTTATTAACCATAAAACCCATTCATTAATCAGGGAATTATACATTAAGGCACACCACAAGTATCGTTATATCATATGCTTGTAAACTTATAATTATGCCATTACAATTACATTAACTTGGGGAAATGCCTCGACCCCTTTTTGTTTATTAAACCAGGTTGGAGAAATGCCTTGAACTCCTTTAGTTATCAAATCAAATTAGAGGAATACCTTGACCCCCTCTATTCAATAAACCAAACATAGACAACAAGGCCTTCAAAATCCATGTTCATTATTTAACTATTTATGCATTTCAATAGTATAGGTGAGTTGTCAAATCAAGTGACAAATCATATTTCAAAACTAATTTCATAAGTGGGTTGAGAGAACACAATTTCTAAATCAATTTTCAATAATAAAACATCAATTTAGGGGAATACCTCAACCTCCTTACCATTAACCATACCCATGCACCCCAATGGGTTTCAAAACACCTAATAACACATGAAAATTTTTGTTAAAACCATGGGAAAACCATTTAGGCAACAATCATTCCAAAACCCCCAAACCCATATTCATAAACCATAATTAAATTCACACGGTAACACTTTAAACATGTGCTTTAAATAAAATAAACTTTGGGAAAGAGTAACATGCCTTATATACACGAGATTTGGAAAGTAATTCAGAGCTTGGGACCCAGAAGATAAATATACAATGAAATCCTTATGCTTTCTTAGGGTTTTAAGTTTGAGAGTGTAATTGGGGAATTTTGATCTATTAAAACTGAAAGAAATAGGCTATATTATGCTTAAGGGTCGTACATAGGGTAAAAGACCATAAACCCCTCATTCCAAGTAAATAAAATAGAAACTGCACAGATTTAAAACATCAGTGTGGCATGGTGCTTATCATGAAGGATATCCTCCGTGCCACGCAGCTTATCCTGGAGATTATTCTCCATGACATGCTTCTTATCACGGAGGAATATCCTTTGTAACATGGTGGTATTGCGGAGACATACTGCCTCAAAATTCTAAAATATTCTTGAACCTCTTTAGAAAATTCAGAAACTCTTCCAGGACACCCCATTAACATACCTAAACATAATTTAAGTCAAAAATTGATGTTTTGAACACTTGAAGGCCAAAAGTAAAATTCTCAAAATTTTGATGTGTTATAAGATGACATCCTAATTTATTCTTAGAGTTTGGGTGAATACATAGACCATCTGAGGATTGTCTTGCAGACTCTCAAAGATCACCAGCTATTCGCTAAGTTCAACAAGTATGAATTCTGGTTGACATCAGTAATATTCCTTAGTCATATCATTTCTGGTAAAGGCATTTTGATTTGATCCTCAAAAGACTTAAGATGTACCATAATTTTGGAAGTCTATTAGTGGAGTGACATGAAAAATAATATAGCAGAATTCGTGGCTAAATGTCCAAATTGCTAGCAGGTTAAGATTAAACACCATAGACCTGGTGGCATACTTTAAGAAATCAATATTTCTGCTTAAAAGTAGTAAGTGGTGAACATGGACTTCATTACAAGGTTACCTCATACTTATCAATAACATAATTCTATTCAGGTTATTGTGGACCAAATGATTTAGTCAGACCATTTCTTGCTAGTTTACACTTTAGATTTGGCCAAAAATTATGCTAAACTCTATCTTAGGAAGATTTTGAAATTGCATGGAGTCCCTTTAATCGTTATCTCAAATAAAGGTACTCAATTTTCAATTTTGGAAGACGTTTCAGAAGGGTCTTGGTACATAAGTTCATCTCAGTACGGCTTTTCACCCTCAGACAGATGGTTAGGTAGAGAGGACTATTCAAACCTTAGAGGACATTTTGAGAGCGTGTGTGATTGATTTCAAGGGTAGTTGGGTTGATCACTTGCCTTTGATTACATTTACTTACCTTCACTCTAATATTTAGATGGCCCCATTTGAGGTACTTTACTGTAGGAGGTGTAGATATCCTATTGGTTGGTTTAAAGTTGGTGAAGCTGTATTGATATGGCTAGATTTAGTGCATGAAGAGATAAAAAAAGTTTAGCTAGTTAGAGAAAGGCTGAAAACTGCTTAGAGTCGTTATAAATCATTTGTAGATGTTAGGACAAGGGAGTTTGAGTTTGAAATTGGTAATTTTATCTACATAAAGGTTTCAGCCATGAAAAGGGTGAAGATATTTGGTAAGAAGGGAAAGCTCAATCCCTACTATGTTGGTCCTTATATGATTTTAATGAGATATGGTAATGTAGCCTTTGAGTTGGAGTTGCCGACAGATTTAACATCAGTGCATCCACCCTTTCATGTATCCTTGTTGAAGAAATGCATTAGTGACCTAGCATCAGTAGTTCATTTAGTAAGTGTGGATGTGAAGGATAGTCTCTCTTATGAAGAGATCCCAGTTGAGATCCTTGATCATCAAATTCGTAGGCTGAGGAATAAATAAGTTGCTTTGGTAAAGGTTCTACAGAGAAATTAGTCAGTTGAGGGAGCTACTTAGGAAGTAGAGGCATATATGATCACCAAGTACCCCACCTTTTCTCTTTAAACTCAGTCCCAACTTGAGGTAATAGACCTCTTAATTAATTAATTTTTTCTATTCTATCTCAGGCCACCCAACTATTTTCATATCATAGCATGTATTCAAAAGTTTAATTCTATATATATATAAGTTAGACTCAGATATCAATTCATTATTCATCTCGTAGGAGTTCAGTGTAAAATACAGCTTTTCCCCTAGTACTTCAGCTTAACTAATTTCATTCGAGGATGAATGACCCCAAGGGAGAGATATTATATTACCACAAGTTTTTAATATCTAGACCTACCAAGAGATAGATAATCGAATGAGCTTTCCCACACCACCAGTTTCGCGTTAATCCGACATCGAGGTAAAAAATTAAGGCCAATTTACTGAGGAACTGTCAAACTACTAGTGATGATGACTCGTTTTCATGACACAAGGAGTCATGGTGAAGACTCATTGTCATGGACTTGAGGGACCAAATATTTTAGTCTAGTGACAATGACTCCATCATATGACTCGTTATCAGTCTAAATGAGTTATTAGGTGGACCCGTCATCCCAAAGTAAGAAACCAATACTTAGGTCCTCAGGTCAAGATCCAGGCCACGAGTTAAACCAATACTTAGGTCCTCAGGTCAAGATCTAGGCCACGACTTGTGGTCATACCCTAGGAGTCGTAGCCTAATCCATTGTGACTGTTTCTAAAAATCTTCTGAATGTTTTAAAATGGGATTTTTGGTCTTTTTCCACTCTTATAACTCTAAAACCACGTTGTTTTATTTATCCCAAGGCTAGAATATATGGCTAAATGAAGGCTCACCCATAAGTTAGGACTAAGAACTTTAGTAGAAGTCCCTAAGTTCCAAAACTATGTTGCCACCATAGGTTATACGGGGTCACCCGCCACCCTTATCCTTTTAGATATCAGTTTAGTTGAGCCACGCTAGCCAGTGTTTATACCCTTGGCAAGGTACTAAACAATCATCTAACCGGGGTTATAGAATTGACCCTAATTTAGTCAGGCTAGGGTATGTGATTTATTGTTAGCTCCCTTAGCCCATAGTTTATGATTCAATTTTGGTTTACGCATAACTTTGTATTCAGTTATTTTATTTTTATACAGTACGTGTTCTTACTTGGTCTTGCTTCAGTTCACCAAGTGCATGCATCTTATTCATGTTTATTTTATATTAGTTACTGCCCATATCACATGCTCAGTACATTCAAAGCACTAATCACATACTTTTCCTGCGCTATATTGTCTTATAATATAGGTTCTGACGCTCAGCATCCAAATTGAGTTTAGCACACTTTTGTATCATTAGCTATAGTATTTGGTGAGTCTTCATCATTCGAGGACCAATTATCAGTATTATTTTTCATTATTTCTTTAGTTACAAACATTTGGAGTTAGTTGGGAGCCTATCCCAACAACTCATATAAGTTAGAGGCTTTCAGACAAATGTTTAGATTTTTAGCATGTCGAGTATTCTCAGATTGTCTTTTTTTGATATTCAGTATTTGATTTCATTTTTATTTAATACCAGTTTGTTTTAGTTTAGCTTTTGTGTAGTATATTATTTCTTCAGTATTTTTAGTGTTATGTTAGGCCATACGTTAGCTTGGGGTCACTTGTGACTCTAAGCATCATGTTACGACTAGGGTCAGTTTCAGGTCGTGGCAACTAAACACGTGATACTCAGTAGGCAACTACCGACTGAGCTCCAAAGATAATGAAAATACAAATAACATGTAAAGCAGGAATGTAAACTAAATAAAACTATCCAAAAAGCTACCATAATGAAGCTTAAAAGGCAATAAGGATAAACTATCCTATTTTGGCTATACCTAGGCCCTATAACACTATATTGTCTAACATTGGACATATATAAATAAAGAGTAGAAAAAGGATATATAGTAGTATAAAAGGTCAATATATACATATTCAACATAAATAAAGAGGAGAAGAGAGGGATATATGATAATATCATAGCTAGATATATGTATATACATATAGGTATGCAAGGCTAACTCAAAGGTAACAATCTAAGGTAGTCATTCTAACATCTCCAAGCTTCCTAATTATGTAGGAACCAGTGTTAGCATAATTAGGGTCCCTAATAATAATGTATACCTATGATATAATTATCCTTAATATAATAATAGTAAAAGAAAGGAATCAAAATCATACCTCAAATCTTAATACAGTCTACAATCAGTCTGCTACAAACTGATGATAATAACAACAATACAATTATCGGCTAGTCTAGACAGATAATACCTTAAATAGGCCCCAAAAATCAGAAGGTTCAATCAGCACACAACACATAACAAATAACACTCATATCCTATACCTATGAAACCCCCATAAGGATGATAGATATAAAAACCATACAATATACCGGTGATAGGCAATGCACATTCATGAATGCGCGCAAGGTAAATATATAATATCATAACCTATCTAACTTCCATAACGTACCGAATATATACACCTCTACCACGTCGATGGATTGCAAAGGAAGGACCCATAGTGGCCTCTTTCTTTTGATATAACGACTAACAGATGAAGGGGGCCCCTAGGGAGTTTAAGAGTACCCGTATACACTGACCTAGTCTCAATTAGGGGTGTACATAGGTCGGGTTGGTTCGGTTTTTCATTAAAATATAATCAAACCAACAATGTCAGTTTTCTAAATCTATAAACCAAATCAAACCAATATACAATCGATTTTTATATTTTGATTTTAATCAGTTTTTTTGGTTTTTTTCTCGATTTTTTTACAATTATAATGTGATTGAAGAAAAAATTAAAATTTTTCACTAAAAAGATAAAAAAAATAATGGTCATAGAGTAGTTCCAATTAAAATTAAGTTGTCAAATTATTAAGACGTTTAAACTACTATCTCTCAAAGTAATATTATGTGGATACTCAGTGGTTCAATTTGTAATTCACTAGTCACAATAGCTTGTCTAAAAGTTTCCTTCACATAAAATGTGAGCATAAAGAAGAATGAAGAATTGGAGACAACTTATTAAAAATTTAAATCCATAAAATAATTAACTATAACATAATTCAATAAGAAAAAAGAGAAAGAAGAGAAACAAACCTAAATCAAAACTTGACGAATGAGGAGAATGAGAAAAGTAAGATGAAAGTAAGATGAGGAAATAATGAGAACTCTCTGAAAACTAGGAAAGTAAAATATAAAGTGAAGCAATTGAAGAGTTATAGGTTTTTATATTAATATTGGGTTTTGTATTAATCTCTTACTAATGGATAAATATTAGGAAAAAGGACAGCAATAGCACCTAAAACTAAAATAATATCATAAAAATAACACTCAAAATTAAATACCCTATAAATAGCCACAAACTAATTTCACTAGCTAACCTTCACTGTCATACCTTAAACATAATCGAAAATGTCGTTACAGAAACTTTTTATTTCTTTCTTTCCTTTTCATTCACATTTTCCTTTCCATTCAAACTCCCAAACCTCCATTATTTTACCTTTTTCGATATTTCAATTAATCTTTCTTCTTCCATAAATTTTGTATAAAATCTCCAAAAATCTGCATTTAATTAGCCTCCTATAATTTTTTTCCATTGTAAATTTGCTCAAAATTGATACAAAATAATGGCTTCAACTTCAGTTTTAGTTTCAATAATGATAAAATACGGAGGTCAGTGGATATCTGATGTTGAATTTAAGTGTATCAATGTGGTATAAAAGAGTATCAACTGAGTATAGGGATTGCATTTACATGCAAAGAATTCCCTCTCCCTTTTTTTAAAAAGTATATCAATATAGTATAAAAGTGTATCAATGTGACATAAAAATGTATTAAATGGGTATAAAGACTGTATATGCATCCATAAGTTCCCCCTTTTTTTTTTAAAAGAAGTGTATCAATGTGGTATAAAAGTGTATCAAACTGGTATAAAAGAGTATCAATTGGGTATAGAGACTGTATGTGCATGCAAAGGTTCCTCTTCTCTCTTTTAAAAAATGTGTATCAATCTGGTATAAAAGAGTATCTATTGACATATTCTTTCTTTTTATCTTTACATGCATCAAAACATCTCCGACTCACCGTGATTGAGTCAGCCTCTAAGAAGAACATCTCCGACTCACCGTAATTGAATCAGCCTCTGAGAAGAAAATGGACCAAGACATGGCTTTTCTCTTACCTTAAGACCTCATTATTTTATTTTTTCTTCTTCAAGTTTAGAGAACTATGACATTGCTTCAAGTACAAACCTGTATGTAATGATTCTGTAAAATAATCATCATTAGCAGCAAATTTGAGGTCAAAATTGACCCTTTACCCATTAATTTTAACTTTCCTTTATTTCCTATTTTTTACTTCATGTCCATAGTTTTCAATGCTCAAATGCAAAAAACAACAAATCAATTTTTGATATTGATCATAAAATATAGTAGATTGATCGATGCATAATAGAGGAGAAAAAAAGAAGATTTGAGAAAGTATATTTAGAAAAGAAAAGTGATTTAAGAGTAACAACTATAAAGAGCATTTAATTTCCTTAATTGTGTAAGGAGAATGGTTTTGGGCCAAGTGGCTAAAAAAAGAAAATAAATTGGGCCGACTGACTCCAATTGTCCATTTTTTCATAGTGTGGGTCATTTCTTTTTAAAATGATCAGTTCATGTCCTTTTCCCTAAATATTATAACCAAAGGCCCAACAATATATATCTACTTTTTGAATATAAAAAAGTTATAAAAGTAATTAGAAAGTAGATTATAAGTAATATTTTTTTACGTATAAGAAATTAAAATTATATATATATATATATTATGTCGGTTCGGTTTAGGTTTGGTTTGATTTTATTTTTGCTAATACCAAACCAAACCAAGAATGATTGATTTTTTTTTGAACACCAAACCAATCAAACCAAACCATAAGTCAGTTTTTTTCCTCGGTTTGGTTTGATTCATCGGTTCGGTTTGACTTAACGGTTCGGTTTGTACACCCCTAGT
>NC_061119.1:155584830-155659808 GCF_002878395.1 Capsicum annuum | reverse complement strand
AAACCGTGGCTAAAAGAGTGTAAGTGTATAAATCTTTTTCCTGAGATCAACCCCTGGACTAAATTAGTATAAAAAAGTAGAAAGGGTCAGAATCTTTCACGAACAAAGTAAATAGTAGTGGTAAAACTATGAACTAGAATCTATCTTGATCAAATTTCTAAAATATCATTTTTTGTTTCAAAAGAACATAAATCATCTATTAAGGTGGTACGATTTTCGTCAAAAAAATCTATTTTAAAAGTGAAAAGTGAGAATAAATCCCTTTTTAGGAAAATAATAGTAATACCAAGATTTAGTTGGAATCTTACCACTAGGTGAGCATGAATGTACCATAATTTATGCATGTCCTCACCAATATCCAATCAATATAATCATAAGCATCCATGCATCCATATACTAAACCTCGTCCTTTATAAAGAAAAAATACTCACTTGGAGTCCAACTGATATCGTAATCATGACCTCGAGTTAAATTTTGAACATAAAAAATTTGAGCTTAAACTCTTGGACCAAACCCAAAATAGTCCCAAAATTTAACAAAAATATACGAATTTCAATTAGGAAAGTATAGTAAATGGAGTAATATTTGTACTTTTTCAGTAATCTAGAATTCCCATTAGCTTCCATTACAGTGACAAAACACATAACCTTTCATCTCTCTGCATCTTCATTTGCTTCAATCACAGTGGCAAAAAAATTTGCATAAATTTATCCATTCAATTTATTTCTTACTATTGAGAGTTAATTTGGAGATTTTGTTCTCCACCAATTAGCTTCCTAGAATTTGGGTTTAGTATTTCAATTTTCTTGAGAAGTTTGTGTATTGATAAAGAGATATAGAAGCCTTTTTTTAATTTTATCTTTAATATTTTTTTAATGAATGCAATTGAAGTTCAAAGCTTGATGCAGCTGAGAGTGGAAAAATGATCTTAAGTTTTTCAAGATTTGGTGCTCTATTTTGATTTTTCTGGTATCCTCTTATTCTTTTCATTGCAGTGTTATTGAAGACATGAGAGATATTATATCATTTTTTACTAAGAATAGTGCATTGTGATGATATTTATTGTTGTTTCCTTATTTTTGTGTTGTCTATTGGTGTTTTGATTTTCATATTTGCTCTCTCATCTTGATTTATTAGTGCATGTCATTGATTTTTGTATGTCTTTGTCCTCTGTTTGAGGTTAAAGTCTCTCTTATAGTTTGGATGATGGCACCGCTGCTGCATATTTCATTCATATAATTTTCACAAAGTAGAATGAGCACTCAAGGACATTAACCACACACTGTGCTATACTAGAGTGCGTAACTGATAATCTGATAATGAAACCTTTGTAATATTATTAGAGTTATTTGATATTTCCTCTATTGTGTTAGTTGATTCCTTGTCACTATTAGCCCTATAAAATTTTTATGATTATAGAACCTACAAAATATGATAAATAGTTAGTCCAAAAGAATTCTTATGCTCTTTTCTTAAAGGATTTGAACATAAGGGATCCATTATCTTCTCTAGTACCTATTTCAATTGGGATGTTCGAAATCAAAAAATAAAAGAGATGTTTTCTGAAAATTATTTTTCTAAAAGTTCTAGTTCTCTTGCTTATTCTTCTACATAGCCTCAACTTTTAAGGTTGAACTTGATAGTTGCATATACATGAGGGCAAATATCTTTGACGTGTTTGTGCTTTATGCGCTTTAGCTCCACAGATAGAAGTAACAGATTATTGATGGTTGATTGGTCAAGCTATTTTGGTAAAAGATCATCTACTACCATTTGAGTTGGTTCTAAGTTTTCGTTGAACTAAAGAAAGTACTTGGATGTTACATACTCATCCTACTGTATTTTGTATTCAAAAATCTGCAATGGAAGCATAATTTTCTTTTGAGAATGAGATAAAAAGTCTTTTAATTATAGGAGTTTTAATCCCAGAATGGGGCAGGTAAACTACATTGGAAGATGTAAAGAGATCACAGTTTGACATTTATAACTGAATATTCCTTGTAATATGATATCCAAGTATGACACAACCAAACTTGCGGATCATCACTCTCATTGAATAACATTTTAGATCTTGGAGCTCTTATCAAATTTTCATAAAAGGATTTGGATCTTAGAGGCTGCTTTGCATTTGAGGTGATGCATTTATAGCTTAACATCTCAAGAAGAGCTGAAGAAGTTATATTATAATTTAAAATTGATAACTTTGTATCTCCCTTAAAAATAGCAAGTAGGGACATACTTTATGGTTTGAGATATAATATATGTGATGCATTATTTCACAAGGTGTATTAGAACATCTTGATATAGTAGTCAGCCTTGAGTTGGTGCCAAAAGAAAAATTCCTTCACTTTTTGCCTTTACCTGTATTTTAATATTTCATGGATCATTCAATAATCAAGAACAATTCAGTCTTGATACCACTTGTCAGAAAGCATGCAACACCCCATCTTGAGAAAAATGACATTATTCATTCTTGCACATGTTTCCCTCTCTTTTAAATTAAATGTCCCTCCAACCAATTATTGGAAAAGGTGACCCATGATAGTCTCTATGGCTACCCCGCTCCAAGTTTTAGACAAGGTATATCATGTTGAATTACTTCTAAGATATTCCATAAACATTTATTGCATTCCCTCTACAATAATACTATCATATAGACTGCGTGTTTGTCCAAGTTTAGCTAAGTACTTCATTTGTATCTTTGAAGTTTGAAAAAGCCTTTTTATATTTCAGAATCAGTTGCAAAGATGCAACTTTAAATTTCTAAATGTGATTTGGTCACTTTTCTTATGTTATAAATTTGTGAATTTCCTATTCCTATTTACTAACATTTTCATCCTTAATTTTTTTAAGAGTTGACATAGAGTTTCCTGACTATATTTGTTTTAAGTGTTGCCTTTTTCATGACAAAGTTCATGGATTAGTCCTCGTGTATTTATTCAAAAGTCATTTCCATAAATATTTAAAAGATAGTTGTTGGGCTAGTTTTTTCTAAGATCTACGCCTTGATGCCTTGGTAGCCCTACTGATGGGTGATACGAAGCGCATAGTCTACAGAGTGCCAGGCTTCATTGTTTAAACATGCTTGAAACCATATCTTTGACAAAAATGTTCTATCCTGTGCACCTGGGAATAAAAATTGGACATGAACATGTTAGTAATTTCTATTTTGTGGATTCACATATTAATATATTATACATAGATATGTTATCTCCAAAGAAACTCAATTTATAATCTAATAAATTATTAAAGTTTATGGGACTAAAAGTAAATATCTATTAGTATGGGTTTAATTGGAATTGTAGGAAACCCATGGGTCTTTTCTAAAGTTTGATGGAAACTTATAAAAAGGTACCTTTCCCGAAAAGACAATTTTTAGGAAAAGATACCTTTTCTAAAAAGGCACTTTAAAGATTTAAATAGGCATGACTCCTAAATCAAAAGACAATACTTCTTTTCTTTTTCTCTCTATCTCAGATAAAGAACACTTAGAAAGAGTGATCTTCAAGGTTTAGAAGATCTTGCCTTCTTCAAAATTTGTTACTACGGATAAAGGTTAGTGTTCCAACCATTCTTCTAGATTATTAAATCACTGTCTAATGATTTACTTGTGATCTTGGATGAATTCTTCTTTCAAGTTTTCCAACAAGTGGTATTAGAGCAAGGTCTTGTTAGATCATTAGACAAGTTTTAATATTTTTAAGGATCAAATTCGGATAAAAGAAAAATTATAAAAGTTTTGATAGTTGTTTTTGAATTTTTATTTTTTAAATGGAGGATTCTTTATTCTCTTTTAAAGAGATTTATTTTGTTACTTGATTGACAGTCATAGTCTTTGAAAATATTTGCTGAATTGTCGTTTGTTTGGAAATTTTCTAAGTTAATTTTAAATATACAAACAGTACATTGTTAAGTCTTTTCTTAGAAATAACTTTCAGTATTTGAAAGAAGAATTCGTTATTGATGTTGTTTTGGCATGGAGTCACTTAACTTTTTTTGATTTTCTAAATCATGAAATATTAACTTGGTGAAAGAATATTTGGCACTACTATTATTTTTTTAAAGATAAATTTAGTGGCTAAAGATAATGATAATACCTTTTTTGATTTGGGTGGTTTCATAATGAAAATCCCATCGCTTGGTTGTGTGTATTAAAGTGGAATAGCTTATAACAGATTTTCTTTCTCTAATAAGTTCTCTCATTTTCATAAGTTCCTTTTTTTGTCACTATATTATTTGTTCTTTTTGTTTAAAGTGGGTAGATTGAATGAATATGTTGTCAAAGTAACCTCTATTGTGTAGATTTTATTTACTTTGAACATGTAAGCATGTTTTATCTATGTGAAATAATTATCCCAAAAGAAGATTATTTTGGTCAGACTACGGATAGTCATGAATATGTGATACATTTATAATACATGCTGATAGTGTGTCGATCCAAAAAAAGTCATATTGTTAGGTCATTTTAGTAATCAATGTTCATGAACTATGTATTAGAGTACCACTTACAAATTATTATTTTTGTACAAAGACTAAATGATAATGTTATGCTAGGTATCTTGAGATGGGTCCACTTTTGTGTATATATGTTTGATAAATATATAGTTTTAAGTTTATTTGTTATTTTTCCTACATTTTTTTGTTTAATTTGATTATCTTCACATATACATGATTTATTTGATGGTTAATTGTGAGCATATTATCTTATAGTGTCTTAAATATTTGTCAATATTAACAATATTTCTGTGCCTAATAGCATAAACTTTAAGAATCAGACTTTGAATGAGCTTATAACTCAATGTCTGCAAGAAGAGGATAGTATTAAGGAAGAGCCAATGAAATATGATCATTTGGGATCTTCTTCTAGAATTAAAACTATTGCACATAAGCAAAAAAGGAGTAATACTAAAGAAATAGCAGACAAAGGAATTTCATTATGTTTCTCTTGTAAGAAATAGAAATAGAAGACGAAGAAATTTCATTATGTTTCTCTTGTAAGAAACTTGGTCACATAAAGAAAGAGTGTTTCAAGTACATTGCCTTGCGTGAAAAGAAAACTAAACTTCTCAACTCTGTTTATTTAGAAGTTAATTTGGGTATGGTACCTAGTGACACTTGGTGGGTAGATATGGGCACAACTGTTCATGTAAGTGATACTATGTAGGATTACCTAAGGAGTCGAGTGCCGATTGATGTTGAAAGATACATCTGTGTGGGCAATGGAAATAGAGCACATGTGGAGGCTATTGGTGTCTTTAGAATTTCATTATATACTGGTTTTTATTTGGAATTAGAGAAAATGTTTATTGTACCGGCATTATGTCATGACCCAAAAACAAGGGTCATGATGACACTTATCGTGGTTAAGATTTGACAAGTAAGCTAATCACCCAAACAGATTTGAAATGAGAAAACAACTCTAAAATTTCAAGGCAAGACTTCTAGAACGAAGCCAAACTACACATATACAATAATTGCGAAAACATACATAGAAATGATGCCATAAATCGCCTCAAAACCTGATGTCATAGTGTAGGAATAGAATAATTTGTATACAACGCGAAGTCTGAAAATACAATCGTTAATCCAAAAAGGAACATAAGTCTATCTATGAATACAACCAAGACATAATCTAGATAAGATGGGGTAGGAAATCAACTCTAGAAGCATAGAGCGACCACTACCTCAAAAGTATTAAATCACCGCCCAAAAATTAGCAATTATCCGGCGCACTAGTATCTGGATATGGATTGAAAGGGCATAGAAGGGGTGAGTACGGTCCAATTGTACTAAGCAAGTATCATAGGGTAACTGGGCAAAGTAGAAAATAAAGTATATAAAATACACACTATGGGCACTCCACCTGTAGTCAGAAAATGTCCCAAATGGTAGCCACATAGTCTCCACTAATAGTTCTAAATATTAGCATATATATCAAGTACAAGTACGGAAGAAAAGCATTAAAAGATAGACATAAACATGAAAGTACAACAAATAGGGTGAATAAAGTATGAATTACAATGCAAATGATGATGATGATGGTGTGATAAGTTTGAGTTTGTCACACAACCTCCGTATACACTTACCAAGCATTGATCCTATGGTAGGACCCATGCGGGGTTATGTAACCCATAAACAATCCAATAACCAATATCAATACCAATCCAATATCCATAACTCCTATCAGGCCATGATCTTTAGCAAAGGATTTTTAAAGATGTCACATTTCTGTTAGAAAAATCAGTATTTCCACAGTGGTACCAATGTCTCATGAATTTATATATGATATGAGGATATATTGCTCCCAAAAAAACCAAAATGAGAATTTCAAAACCAATCAATACACAAGCAGGTGAGCTAAAAATCCACTCAATAAGCAAACCATTCATAATCCAATTTAGTCCATGTACTAGTAGAGTACGATATGAAATATTATGCCATTGATACCACATAAATCCTAACTTAGGCAATTTCCACCAGGAAGAAAATAACCAAATATATAAATACTAGGCAAACAACATCATATAATACCCCACATAGTCATACGTAGAAAATAATGTCTCATCATAGGCTCCCACATGGGCACATAACGGGAATAACACCACTTTTATGATTAATAGCCATACCCATAACATGTTTTTATATCAGTATTAACTATCCGGCCCAGTCTGAAGAAATTTAGGCCATAACCTACCTTGAATATAGAAAACCCAGTCCAAAAAGTCCTCAACATGGAGCCTTCCCTTCCCGAACGGCCTTGAAACCAACTAAAACATACAAATATAGAATCACGCGTTAAAAGAAAGCCAATAATACCCATATTGTCCATTTTCGAGTTGGGGTGAAAATAGACTCTTGAAATAGATTTTAAAAAAGGAAGAATAAAATCAGAATTTTTGTTCATAAATACATTACCCATGATTCAAAGAAGCCATAGAGGAAAACCTAAGTGAAAATGGGTTAAAAATGAGGTTTAACGTTGAAGAAAACTATTTTAGGCTTTTCGGACCAAAATTTTCAAATTTCACTTTTGAAATCATGTTCTGACAAGCTTTAGACGACAAAAATTGAAAAAAATAATTCAAATAAGGAATTGGAGCTTTCCCAAGCTTGAATATGGAAGCAATCTCCCAAAAGCTCTTACACCCAAAGCTCAAAGTCTCAAAAAATGGTGAAAATTGAGAAAACTTGATTTTATATAGATGACCAATTGTGATCGCTTAAGAAACTAAATGATTGCTTAAGCGATCATCACTTAAGTAACCAGTTCGTCGCTTAAGTTGCTAGGGACATATCAGTCAGCCGCTTAAGTGGCCTCTTGGTCGCTTAAGTGACTACATCAGCTGATGCTGCACCAGCTAAAGACTTGGAAAATTTCAAGTCTCCAGCCATCCTTCAGGATTCATCCGAAATCCAGAGAATGTAAATAAACTATGCTGCCCTATCAAATTTGACTCCGGACTTAATAACGACATCAGATTTTTAAAAAGAGGTTGCTTTCACAGAATTAATCCCGAGACCCAATTCAAAAGTTTCTAAATCAAGGGTCGAAATGAGATATAAAAGGCATAAAATTATATCAACCATGCTACCAACCCAAGATTAACGTTCTGGAGCTGCTGGCATAGTCTGTTTTGCCATCCGATGCACAAAACTAAAAATGTCGACCAAAGTCAACTATAAAACCCTTTTTAACCCCCAAAAATCATAAACTAGTACAAATCACACCAAAAGATCATCCACACACCCCAGAAATATCACATAGCAACCATGGGAAAGGGTAAAGTGGTCAAATTACATAAAATTCATAATTCACAAAATTTAAGTCCTTACATCATTCCCACTAAGAATTTAGTTCGTCTTGGAACTAAAAGCAAGGGAAATACCTGAATAAATGAAAATCTAGGGATAACTACCAAACATATCAGAATCGACCTCCCAAGTAGCCTAATCTATAGGTCGATGTCTATACTAGACCTTAACCACCAGAGTATCTCTAGAATGCAACTGCCTAACATCTCTGGCTAAAAATGAGATCGAATGCTTAATAAAGGACAACCTCTAATCTAACTGAACTAAATCCCAAAAAATGCCATGAGACTCATCTAAAATATAGCATCGTAGCATGTAAACATGAAAAAAAGTTGAATAACTGATACATCTAGAAGTAATGCTAACTCATAAGTTGCATCCCCATTAGTTCGAAGAATCTTAAATGGGCTAATATATATGGGACTAAGCTTGCCCCTCTTCCCAAATTTCATGACACCTTTCATGGACAAAACATAAAAGAAGACTTGATCACCAACACCAAATCTCAGGGCATGAAGTCTACAATTTGCATAGCGTTTTTGCCTACTTTGAGTCACTCAAAGTCTATCTTGACTGAACCAAACTCTATCCAAAGACTCACAAAGAAAGTTCGTACCTCGAGGTCTAATCTCAGAAATCTCAAACCAACCAACTAGAGAGAGACAACGCCTACCATACAAAGCCTCGAAGAGAGCCTTCTAATACAGAATGGTAGCTATTGTTTTATTCTAACTCTGCCAAAGCTAGATACTGCTCCTACTGACCTCTAAAGTCCATCACAGAAGCCCTGAGCATATCCTTCAAAACATAAATAGTTCACTTCGACTGATCGTTGGTCTAAGGGTGAAAAACTATGATAAGATCCGAGTACCTAACTCCTTCTGAAATGCCTTCCAAAAGTGAGAAGTGAACACTAAACCTCTATTTGAAATAATAGAAAATGACACACCATGAAGATGAACTATCTCACAAATATAGATATCAGCCAATCTCTCAGCACTGAAATAAACCTGTATATGAATGAAAAGAGAAAACTTGGTCAATTGATTAACAATGACCAAAAAACTATCAGAACCACAAGAAGTATGTCATGAAGTCCATAGTGATCCATTCCCATTTTCACTTGGTAATGGCTATCCTCTGAACCAAACCACCTGGCCCCAAATGCCTGGCCTTCACCTACTGGAAACATAGGTAATGAACTACAAAATCTATTATATCCTTTCTCATACTACCCTACCAGTAGTGCTGTCTCAAATCAAGATACATCTTGGTCACTCCTAGATGAACGAAATACCTAGAACAATGAGCCTCCTCCAAAATCAATCTCACCTAATCATCCACTCTCGATACACAGACCCAGTCTCTAATCCTTAAAACACCATCCGAATCAAGTGAGGCTTCCTTAGCCTCACTATTTATCATCTTATCCCAAATCACTCTCAACTCAACATCATTAAATTGATGGGCCTAAATTTTTTCCATCAAAGAAGATCTAGTCTCCACGAATGCCAAAACATACCCAGGTATTGAAATATCAATCCTAACTATCTGGTAAACCAAAGACTGAACTTCAAAGGCCAAAAGCCTCTCTTAAGTAAAAATATATGCCATGCTACCCATGCTAGTCAACTTTTGACTCAAGGCTTTCATATCTACATTAACCTTTCTTGAATGATAGAGAGTGGTATGGTCATAGTCCTTAAGCAACTAAAACCAATGACACTACCTCATATTAAGGTCTCACTAGGTAAAGAAATACTGAAGGCTATAATGATCTAAGAAGATCTCATAATAGAATTCATACAAGTGTGCCTCGATAACTTTAAAGAAAATACAATCGTGCACAAACCTAAATCATGGGTAGGGTAATTCTTCTCATAGGGCTTCAACTGATGAGAAGCATACGTAATCACCTTACCATCCTGCATCAAGACAACACCTAACCCAACATCAGAAGTATCATAAAGGATAGTAAAACTCGTGCCCTCTTTGGGCAAGGTCAAGATAGGAGTTGAGGTCTACAAACCCTTGAGCTTTTGAAAGCTCAACTCACAAAAATTAGACCACTAAAACAAAATATTTAACTGAGTCAACTTGGTTAAAAGAGCTGCAATAGATGAATAACCCTCAAGAAAGCATCGATAGTAGCCTGCTAAACCAACAAAACTCCAAATCTTAATAGGAAAAGTAGGTCTATCCTAATCACAAACTTCTGCTATCTTAGCTAGATTGACTATGATACCATCCTTGGTCACCACATAACCCAAGAAAGAATTAGACTCCTACCAAAACTCACACTTGGAAAACTTAACATATAACTTCTCATCTCCTAATCTCTAAAGCATAATCCGCAAATACTCCTCGTGTCCAGTCTTACTCTTGGAGTAAACCAAGATATCATCTATAAATACATTGATAAAAGAGTTAAGATACGATCAAAACACCTAATTTGTCAACTCTATGAATGCTTCTAGGGCATTGGTCAATCCAAAAGACATGACCAAGAACTAATAATGATCGTATCGAGTCCAAAAAGTTGTCTTTGAAATATCCAAAGCTCTAATCCTCAATTGGTGATACCCAGACCTCAAATCAATCTTTGAAAACACCAAAGTTCCCTGAAGCTAATCAAATAAATCATTAATCTGAGGAAGAAGACACTTATTCTTAACTGTCACCTTGTTCAACTGTCAGTAATAAATACACATACACATAGACTCATCCTTTTTCTTCACAAATAAGATAGGTGCACCCAAGGTGATACATTAGGTCGGACTAATCACTTATCCAAAAACTCTTGCAATTGATCCTTCAACTCTTTCAACTTTGTTGGGGCCATCCTATAAGAAGGAATAGAGATGGACTTGGTGCCCTGCTTAATATTAATAAAAAAGTCAATATCATGATCTGGAGGAATACTAGGAAAATTCATAGTAAAAACATCTATAAACTCATAGACAATACAAACAAAATCCAAAAAATAAGATGAAACAACACTACTATCATAAATATGGGCCAAATACAATAAACATATCCTCTCTACCAGGTGATGAGCCTAAAGGAAAGATATTACTCTCTGCAAAACTGCATGAAGTGCACCCTTTTAAGCTATCCTTGGTATACCCAACAAAGTTAAAGTCACGATCTTAGCATAATAGTATAGATAGCATGATAAAGAGCTAACTAATCTATACCCAAGATAACATCAAAATCTAACATATGTAGGATGATCAGATCCAAGTCTCACGCTCATTAAAAGTCATAACATAGGATGGGTACATTCGATCCGCCACTAAAGAGTCTTCTACAAGGATAGATACATGAATAGGCACAACAAGAGGCTTACTAGTAGAATCAAAACACAAAGAAAAATATGCAGACATATAAGGGAAATTTGACCCTTGATTAAATAATATAAATGCAGATATGAAGCAAACATGGATGATACTTGTGATAATAATGTCAGAAGCTTATACCTCTGGTCTGAAGGGTATAGCATAATATTGTCTGCATCCTTCACCTAACTAGATAGACCCACAACCACCCGCGTAGGTACTACTACCTCTGCTACACAGACCTCTATCTCTTTGAGGGCTATCTCTAACTGTCGATAATAGAGTAGTCCTAAAAATATGTCAGGGGATAATTGTTGGCTAAATGGCTAAACTCATCACACATATATCAAACTCTACGATCCCACTCAATAGGTGAAGGTACACCTAAGCGAAAATAACTATCCTAAATTGCTGAACCAAAGAACGTGATAATTGAACCCTGCAAGGCTGCCTACACTGGTCTACTATGATACCCATATGAGTTTTTAAAATCTCTGCCTCGAGGGTGCGACTACTGAACGCACCCTGATGGCTCACCCTCTTGGAAGTTACCTAAGAAACTCAAATAATGGACTCAATCATCTTTGCATGATCCACTATACTTTGAAATAATGCTCATGACACTACCATCTGGAAAGTAGCCAACTTAAGTGAAATATCTAATACCTTCAAAACTTTCTAAATTTTCTCAAGCTCGATGGCACTACTAGTAAGAAAATATCTAGATAGGGCATAGATACATGCCTCATACTCTGCAACAGTCATGGAGTGTTTCTCCAAGTGATCAAACTCATTTCTCATATAATCTATCAGACTGAATGACACAAACCTATCTAAGAAAGCCTTAGTAAACTGATCCTAAGTCATATCTGGAGAGACAAAGGTTTTTAATTAACAAGTGACTTCCACTAATCTCTGGCTGCATCTCTAGACTTATAGGTAGTGTAAGTAACCCCATGCGACTTAAGAGATCTAAGGTTATTTAACTTCTCATGCCAATCAATTAAGAACTCATTGGCATCTTAGCTCACAATACTACTGAACCTAGGTAGACCTAAATAAGTGAATCTCTCAAACCTCTTCTAATTATTAGAAGACATAACTATACCTATAATAATGAAAGGTATAATGAATTTGGATAGCTGAGATCCCACTGAAGGGGGTAACATAAATAAAGGCTAAACCCCTGACCTTAAAATATCATACTCAAAGATTGGCACAGAAGGAGAAACAAAACTTGGAGTCTATGGAGTACATAGACTGAAGTTGGTACCACTGGAGGATCCATACTCAAAGCTGAAGGAACACCAGGTGCACTTAAAGGAAAACTCTCAAAATGAATCAACAAACAAATCAAAAACCCCTTTAAGACCAAGGAAGACAAACTCTACAAAACTTGAGTAGTTCTCATATCCCTAGAATGCTCTACTTGAGTCTCAATGGAGATCCCCTAGTACTAACTCTAGAAGGGTCAGATCCTCGTGCCCATTCTCTACCTTAGGATTATATGCAATTCACAACTTTCCCTTTGGATGGGGATCTCTCCTCGGATAATGGATTAATATCTAAAGACTTATGGGATTTAGTCCTCACCATCTATGTAGAAAATAGTAAAATATGATTCAAAACACAAGGTATTGTAACACCCCACATTTTTAGGCTAGAATTCAAGCTATTATTCATGCGTGTATAAACTCAAATCCAATGATTCCTATATAAATATAAGTAAGTTATTTCTAGGTGAAGAATGTTCATAGGAAACACTTAGAACAAAGTTGAGTTATTAGACCAAATTTTGGCATTCTATCCTACAAGGGCTAACTTTGAATGTGTATAACTTTTGGAATATGTTGAATTTTAGGGATCAATACCCACAAAATTATTGATAATTGATTCCGCTTTCCAACGCATCCAACTTTTCCATAATCCAATACCCGAGAAAAGAAGTATGAGAATTTTGTGAGGAACCAATGAGGGTTTGTGATTTCATTGTGGCACGAACTTTGTGCTCCATAATTTCATTGTGGCACAAACCTATGTTCAAAAATTCTAAAACATGTGTTTCTGTTTAATTTTTTGTGGGTAAATTGGTTATTTACGTCCTAAACTATCCTATTAACTGATAGCAACATGATTTCATCATCTTATACCCCCAAAACATGCCAAATACATAATCCCTCTTCTCCTAAATCCTCAAGATCACCACTTAAGGGTTCTTCTCCAAAAATTCAACTTCCAAGGCTTCTAATTCAAGTTTCTTCTCCATGATTCCTCACCAATTTCATCATCAAGGGTATGAAAAATAGATTCAAGTGTTCATATCAATTTCAAGCTAGAGTTCAAGCTTCAAAGTTATATATTTAAGTTTTTATCAGAATTACTTTTGTTAAAAGGCATGTTACTCTTTCCCAAAGTTTATTTTATTAAAAGCATATATTTAATGTGTTACCATATGAATTTAATTATGGTTTATGAATATGGGTTTGAGGGTTTTAGAATGATTGTTTCTTATACTGTTTTCTATGGCTTTAACAAAATTGTCCATGCTTTATTACATGCTTTGAAACCCTTTGGGGTGCATGGGGATGGTAAATGGGAAGGGGGTCAAGGTATTCCCCTAATTTGGTAATTTTGGTATTGAAATTGGTTTGAAAATTGTGTTTCCTCAACACATTTCTGTAATTAGTTTTAAAATATAAATTTGTCACATGGTTTGACTTGCTCATCTATGCTATTATTTTTAATGGTTAAAAGATCTGACATGGATTTTGAAGGCCTTTTTAGTTGTTTTTTAACTAAAATTAAAACCTTGGTGGTTGAGGCATTCCCTTGAATGGATTTGATAAACAAAAAGGCAGTTGAGGCATTCTCCCAAGTTAATGAAATTGTTATAGCATTATTTTAAGCTTGCAAACGGATATTATGATGATACCTGTGGTGTGCCTTAATGTATAATTCTGTTGTTAATAAATGGGTTGTGTGAAACTTATTTAATTTAGGCTTAATGGGGGTTATATAGCTAGGCCGTGAAGGTGTAGGTCTCAGATGACTTATACTAGAAACTCATGTTTGTTGACGTAAGAGTTGGTCTTGATTACCGTGTGCATGGTTTAAATTATTGATATATTTTGTATATAGGATTGATGTGGGGTTGGCGCATTCCTTTTTCTTTCTTGTTACCTCCGGTTTATGCGTCTAACATGCACTAGGACCCTTTCAGCAGGAGGAGCTAAACCCATATAGGCCATAGGTGCCTTTATGATGGTTGAGTTACATAGTCCAGGCTAAGGTTTGAAATTAAAAGCTAAGCCTTGTTCCCCATCCTAACATGATATATATATTATGCATGTACATTGTGTGTATGTGGATTTTATTGTGGTCTTACTTGGCATTATTTTACCCCTTCCCTAAATTACATGCTAGTGGTCATCCCACTAACCATCTTTGAACACTGTATCCCCACGTGATGCAGGGTTTGAAGGAACTTCTTCTTTTCATGCACAGTGATAGAGTTCTAGGTTGTCAGCTTTCAGCTTTAAAGTAGTGAGCTTCCATTCTTCTGAAGGGTTATCATTTTAAAGTTGTGTTTCTTTTGTATCATAGACTACCGTTTGGTTTCTATTGGGATATCATCGGGGACATGTCCCAACTTAGATTAATTTTGGTTTTTTTTTAGAGGATTTGTGGATTATTGTGGACTTTGGATTGGTTGTTGAATTCCTCGACTTCTTTTGAGTCATACATATCTATATTATTTTATGTTTAAAATTCTACTGCTATACTTATATTGTGTTCCATTTGACTAAGTAAAGGGGGTGGTCTCTAGTTCTTGTTGGTCTTAAGATACTCATCATGGCCAGGATCTGGTTCGAGTCATGATAAAGTTGGTATTAGACCTAGGTTTATGGTCAATTGGGTGTCCACAAAGCTGTGTCAAGTAGAGTCTCTTTTATGGGTGTGTAGTGTGCCACACTTATAAGGGAGAGGCTACGAGGCATTTGGGAAATGTTTTTCATTATTTCATACTCTAGATCATGCTATTGTGTTTTCTATATAAAAGTTATCCAACATTCTTCCTTGCTTTAATTCTTGGGCTATGTCTCATTATTGAGGCGATACAAGTGAGAAGGCTTAGCTTTCTAACAGTGTGTCCTTTCTGAATGAGTTATCTAAAGTTGTAAAATGGTACAAGTACTTGAAAGGAGTTTATTAGTGCATCAAGGTATATTGATTCAGGCATGTACCTCTAATTTCATGAATCGTGCTTTCCAGATCGAGGTAAGATGTGTAATTTATCCCTTCCAAGAACCTTATTGCAGATATCTTTCTTAAGGGAAAATATTTATATGCAAATATTGGGATAGATTTCCACCCTCGAGGTATTATAAATTGGGATGTTATGACCTATGGGTAGTAAGGTGATCTTGCGGATAGTAATATGGATTCTTATGTTTAGAAGTTAGAGTGAGGGTAGCTTTTTAGTGAAAAAAGGGGATAGTTAGAACTACATTGTCTTTAAGTAAGTGTTGGGAGTGGTATGCTCTTATTCTATTGCTTAAATAATATGCTCTTATGGTAGTCGGTAAAAAATAGTGGTTAGTTACAATATTTACATCTTTAGTTAGAATAAGAAAGGAGTTCATAAGGACTAGATATCTTATTAGTGAAATAAATCATAGGTTGTGAATGGAAGGCTTGGTCGACTAATAATTTATGAATTTAACATTCACTTAGGGAGATCATAGAAAGAGTGAAATTAGTGGTGTTTATATCATATTGAAAGTTCTTAGGATGTATGCATGGGTAAGAGGATATGGTATGAAGAAGGTTGTAATACCCCATATTTCTATCTAGCTTCGATTAGTCCTTAGAACATCAAAGATCTTGGTTCATAGATGAATACCTTCTATTCCCTATGGTATTTTAAAGATTTTGACTTTTTATCATGTGGGAAATTGAATAAGCTTTACATCAACACCAAATTTTACCAAATTCAACACTTGGGTGAAGAGTTAGAGCTATTTTAGAAAGTGTACCACCTGGTACTTTAGCGTGTCGCGGAGTCAGCCAAAATGGCAATAGTAAAAAAAACCAGTGGGCCTCCGCGATTATGGCACGTCGCGCCAAGGCTCGATTCCAAAGTTGTCAATTTTTAGTGCACTAATGCGATTCCACCGCATCGTGGTGCCATTCCAATTCGCAACCAAGGTGGCAATGCGATTTCCACCGCATTGCGCCAACATGAGAAATCGGGATTTTTAGATTTCATTATTTAATTTCAGGGGCTGTTTGGTAAATTCCTAAAACCCCAAATAAGCCTATACACGACATTAAACCCCTAAAATACCTATTATTTCATTGTTTACTCACATCTCTCAAGAAATAAATCACTCTCTCTCAAAGATAGAAAACCCTACCTGCAAGTTTCAAAAGCAATCTCAAAAATCCCTCCAAAAGTCTTCAAGAACTTCAAGAATCTAGATTTTCAAGTATGTTAGATGTTGATTCTTGGGTTTCTTCCACCCAATAAGTTCAAGAATCCTTTTCTAAATTCAAAGATTATATATTTATGAGTTTTCATGATTCATGTGAATTGAAATTGAAGTTCATGTTGTTATTGAGTTTTAATTCATGTTTTGTTCACAAAGTTCCAAGTTTTAATCCTAGTATGTGATGTTTATGTGATGTTCATGATAAACCCCTTCAAGATGCATGTTTATTGATGTAACTATGTTAATTAGGTGTATTGAATAAAGTATGCTCCCCATATGTTTGATAAAATGCTTATGTGAAGGAAATAGAGTCCTTATATCATGTTGACAAGAAATCCCCAATTGTGTATAAGTGAATGCATGCCAAGTGTTTGTTGAAAGGCCTTAGTGAATGAATTATGATATGTTGCATGCATTCCTACTCATGTGCATTCCTTATTGAATGAATTATGAGATAATGGTATGCACTCCCTGTGCATTTATATGTTTCAGACTTCTAAGTGCTTGAAGAGATGCTTCATTGATTGTTTTGTGAATGATAGCCTATTTCCATATTATGTACGAGTTGTCATGTCTTGTCTTATTTATCTTATCGAGTCCTGGGGGTATTATACCCAACAAATTAGCTGCTTGTCTAGAGCCAGTGTTAGTTTCATGATAATCTCAATCATGCCATGATTAGTAGTACTCTCAGACAGTCCCCAAACTTAGGCAATCTCAGTAATCTCAGTATCAGTAGCATTCTAACTTCAGTTTATTAATCAATTCAAAACTCAAAAGTATTTCATCAGTCAATGGAACTCAATGAACTCAGGTTAGCTCGGTTAATCAGTACGATCAGTAACAGACTCAGCTCAGTCTAGTACAGTCTAAGAATCAGTTTAGAGTCTTTCAGTTGGGAGTAAGATTCAGCCCCGAGCGAACCTAAAGATGGGGGAACGCTTGTTAGATATAACTGAGATCCCTATAAAAAATCCCTAAGTTCCAGTACTACGTAGCTAGCATAGGTTATAAGATGTCACCCATTAGATAGGACTGGCATACTCAAGGATCAGCCGCTAGTACAAGTTTGATTTCAGGGGTCACCCATTAGATTAGGACTAACTCCATAGCAGTTGTCTTTACCTGTGGCATAGTGCTGACACCCTTCCAGCTGGGGTTATAGGTTGGACCCCACTTGTTCAGATTCGAGGCATGTTGGTTAGATTACTACCTCCCACAGTCTCAGTTTCAGAATTTATCTCAGTGAAATAACTCAACCTTTTAGCATAGATTCAAAACTGTTAGATACAGTCACTCAATAGTATTATCAATGGATTTAGCGATCACCTGCTAGATAGGACTGATCACAGATTTAGTCAAGCATTATTAATATCAGTACCATTAGATTTAGAGATCACCCACTAGATAGGACTGATCTCAACCTTAGTCAATCAGATATCAATATCAGTAGAATCAGTAATCAGAAATCCAATTATAAAAATTCAATATTCAGTGTTTCTACGATTTCAGTTATAGTTTATGCACTCATGCATGTATCCTCATTCAGTAGTCTCATGTTATTTAGTCAGTATGGTTCATGCATATGAACCCTTGCATTCAGCCTTACCTCATCTTGCATACCAGTACATTCCCACGTACTGACACATACTTTTCTCTTGTGTTATAGTGTCTTATACATAGGTTTAGAAGCATAGGATCCAGAGCACCCTTAGCAGTCCAGATTCAACCAGCAACAATAGTTAGTAGTGAGTCCTTATTATTTTAGGTTGTTCTATTATTTCATTATCTTACTAGATTCAGTATTTTAGTAGATGGAGTTAGTTGGGGAATTGAACCATCAAATCCACAGTTCAGATAGTTTAGAGGCTTTCAGACAGTTGTATTAGTATTCAGTTTGTTTTTTCAATTGTATTTTAGTTTTTTGAACCTTATGGCAAGTTTTTTACTAGTTTTCTGCATTTTTATAGTATATTATTTAGTGCTCAGTTACAAATATTAGTCATGGGTTAGCTTGTGGTCCTTCGGGGTCACAAACACCGTTAGTGTCGGGGTTCAGAATCGGGGGCATTACAAACTTGGTATTAGAGCCTAAGGTTCAATAGTGTACTAGAAAGTCTAAAAAGCCACATCTAGTAGAGTCTTGTACATGGGTATGTTGTGCGCCACATTTATGTACAGGAGGCTATAAGATGTTTTAGGAATAGTTTTCCTTCTTTCAGTATTCATGTATGCGAGTGAGCATGAGTTGAAGTTAAGACTCTCAGTCTAATCCATTCTCCAGTGTGTCTGGAATGGTGGTTAAGGAGTGTAGGGCTACTATGCTTAATAGAGACATATATCTTTCTAGATTGATGATGCATGCTCAGCAGATTGAGATAGAGAAGACAAAAGAGAGAGAAAGAGTAAGTAAGAAGGCCAGAACATGTAGTTTTAGTTATTCTTAGCCAGGGTCACAGGGTGGTAATCGTTCTCAGCATAGTAAGAAGCTTTTAGTCCCATCTCTATCCTCAGCTAGTGTACCCGCACCAAAGTTTAGGGATGTCAGTCATGATGGAGCGCTAGGCTCCAAGGCCCAAGGTAGTGAGAGAAATGAGCGTACCTATCTACCGTGTGAAAAATATGGTAAGAATCATCTAGGTACATGTAGAGCAGGCAACAAGGTATGTTTTGGATGTGGTAAGCTAAGCCACAGGATACAGGAATATAGAGTGCTAGTTCAGAGGGATAAAGATTTGCGTCAGTAGGGCGTTACTTCCAACACCACTAGTGGCTAGCGCCAGAATAGATTTTATGCCCTCCAGACCCGTCATGATCTAGAAAATTTACCTAATATTGATTCGAATACATTATAAGTCCTTCATCTTCATGATATGCTTTGTTAGATCTCTTACTCCTATTTGGGCTTAAGTTTTCAGCATAAGTTAGTCAGTAAAGCCAGTAAGTCAGTTTAGCAGTCAGACAGTTAGATCCGTGTAGTTTGTTCTCTCATCTTTCCATCTAGTCATGCTATCAGAAATCTCAGAAAAGTAACTATTCCAAGATAGAAATTCCCAGTAGTTGCAAGATCAACTCAGTTCATGAGTCATGCAATATTTTTAGGTCCCAGATGTTTAGTTATGATCCAATTCATAGGTGCCTTGTGCATCGCCATAGTTTTCCTCAAGTGTCTTAGTGAAGTAAGCCTTCTTAGAGGGGTATAGAGTCCCAAGGGGAAGATACCCCATATTTCCCCGATGCTTTCATGTCCTTGAACCCATTCATTTGCATGTTCAGATGTTCCTTACAAAGTTAGTATCGATTATCATTGCATATTCAGTCATGCATTCAAGAGTTAGTTCAGTCAGATGTTCGTGCATTAGATATGCATGCTTTTATGAGAACAACTTAGTCAGATATCCATGCATCAGATATGCATGTTCAGTATGAAATCTTAGTATATCAGTTCGAGGGCTAATGTTCCCAAGGAGGAGATATTGTAATACCCCGTATTTCAATCTAGCTTTGATTCGTTCTTAGAACATTAAAAATCTTGCTTCATAGATGAAAATCTTTTATTCCCTGTCGTATTTTAAAGATTTTAACTTTTTATCATGTGGAAAATTGAATAAGACTTCCATCGATACCAAATTTGACCAAATTCAACACTTGAACGAAGAATTAGAGCTATTTTAGAAAGTGTACCACCTGGTACTTTAGCGTGTCGCGGAGTCATCCAAAATGACAATTGTCGAAAAAACCAGTGATCCTCCACGATTATGGTGCACCACACCAAGGATCCATTCTAGAGTTATCAGTTTTTAGTGCACCAACGTAATTCCACCGCATCGTGATGCTATTCCAGTCCGCAACCAAGGTGGCAACACGATTTCCACCGCGTCGCACCAACATAAGAAATCGGGATTTTTAGATTTCATTTTTTAATTTTAGGGGCTATTTAGTAAATACCTAAAACCCCAAATCAGCCTATACACGACATTAAACCCCTAAAAGACCTATTATTTCATTGTTTACTCACATCTCTCAAGAAATAAATCACTCTCTCTCAAAGATAGAAAACCCTAGCCCCAAGTTTCAGAAGCAATCTCATGAATCCCTCCAAGAGTCTTCAAGAACTTAGAGAATCTAGATTTCCAGGTATGTTAGATGTTGATTCTTGGGTTCCTTCAACCCAAGAAGTTCAAGAATCCCTTTCTAAATTCAAAGATTATATATTTATGAGTTTTCATGATTCATGTGAATTGAAATTGAAGTTCATGTTGTTATTGAGTTTTAATTCATGTATTTTTACAAAGTTCCAAGTTTTAATCCTAGTATGTGATGTTTATGTGATGTTCATGATAAACCCCTTCAAGATGCATGTTTATTGATGTAACCATGTTAATTAGGTGTATTGAATAAAGTATGCTCCCCATATGTTTGATAAAATGCTTATGTGAAGGAAATAGAGTCCTTATACCGTGTTTACAAGAAATCCCCAATTGTGTATAAGTTAATGCATGCCAAGTATTTGTTGAAAGGCCTTAGTGAATGAATTATGATATGCTGCATGCATTCCTACTCATGTGCATTCCTTATTGAATGAATTATGAGATAATGGTATGCATTCCCTATACATTTACATGTTTAAGACTTCTAAGTAGTTGAGGAGATGCTTTATTGATTGTTTTGTGAATGATAGCCTATTGCCATGTTATGTACGAGTTGTCATGTCTTGTATTATTTATGTTATCGAGTCCTAGGGGTATTTATACCCAACAAATTAGCTTCTTATCTAGAGCCAGTGCCAGTTTCATAATAATCTCAGTCATGCCATGATTAGTAGTACTCTCAAACAGTCCCAGAACTTAGGAAATCTCAGTAATCTCAATATTAGTAGCATTCTAGTTTTATTTCAGTAATTAATTCAGAACTCAGAAGTATTCTATCAGTCAATGAAACTCAGTAAACTCATCTTAGCTCAGTTAATCGGTACGATCAGTAACAGATTCAGCTCAGTCTGGTACAGTCTAAGAATCAGTTTAGAGTCTTTCAGTTGGGAGTAAGATTCACCCCTGAGCAAACCTAGAGATAGGGGCTCGCCCGTTAGATAGGACTGAGATCCCTATAAGTAATACCTAAGTTCCAGAACTACAAATCCAGCATAGGTAATAAGGTGTCACCCGTTAGATAGGACTGGTATACTCAGGGATCACCCGCTAGTACAAGTTTGATTTCAGGGGTCACCCACTAGATTAGGACTGACTCCATAGCAGTTATCTTTACCCATGGCACGGTACTGACACCTTTCAAGCTGGGGTTATAGGTTGAACCCCACTTGTTCAGATTCGGGGTAAGTTAGTTAGATGACTACCTCCCACAGTCTCAATTTCAGAATTTATCTCAGTAAAATAACTTAACTCTTTAGCATAGATTCAGGACTGTTAGATACAGTCACTTAATAGTATTATCAATGGAATTAGAGATCACCCGCTAGATAATACTGATCTCAAATTTAGTCAAGTAGTATCGGTGTCAGTACCATTAGATTTAGAGATCACCCGTTAGATAGGTCTGATCTCAGATTTAGTTAATTATCTTCATTATCAGTATATTTAGAGATGACTCACTAGATAGGACTGATCTCAACCTCAGTCAATCAGATATCAGTATCTGTAGACTCAGTAATCAGAAATCCAATTATAAAAATTTAGTATTCAGTGTTACTACGATTTGAGTTATAGTTTATGCACTTTATCCTCATTCAGTAGTATCATGTTATTTAGTCAGTATGGTTCAAGCATGTGAAACCTTGCATTCAACCTTACCTCATCTAGCATACCAGTACATTCCCACGTACTGACGCATACTTTTGTTTTATGCTATGGTGTCTTATACCATAGGTTCAGAAGCACGGGATCCAGAGCACCCTTAGCAGTCCAGATTCAGCCAGCAGCAATAGTTAGCAGTGAGTCCTCATCATTCGAGGATGTTCTATTATTTCATTATATTACTAGATTCAATATTTTAATAGACGGATTTAGTTGGGGGATTGTCCCATCAACTCCAAAGTTCAGATAGTTTAGAGGCTTTCAGACTAGATGTTCAGACAGTTGTATTAGTATTCAGTTTTTTTTCAATTGTATTTCAGTTTTTTGAAACTTATGGCAAGTTTTTTGCTAGTTTTCTTTATTTTTACAGTATATTATTTAGTTCTCAGTTATAGATATTAGTCATTGGTTAGCTTGTGATCCTTCAGAATCACAAGCACCATTTAGCATCGGGGTTTAGAATTTGGGACATTACATACTTGGTATCAGAGCCTATGGTTCAATAGTGTACTAGCAAGTCTGAAAAGCCGCATCTAGTAGAGTTTTGTGCTTGGGTGTGTTGCACACTACATTTATGTATAGGAGACTATAAGATGTTTTAGGAATAGTTTTCCTTCTTTCAGTATTCATGTAATGCTAGTGAGCATGAGCTCAAGTTAAGACTCTCAGTCTAATCTATTCACCAGTGTATCTAGATTGGTGGTTAAGGAGTATAGGACTGCTATGCTCAATAGAGACATAGATCTTTCTAGATTGATGATGTATGCTCAGCAGATTGAGATAGAGAAGATAAACAAGAGAGAGAGTAAGTAAGAAGGCCAGAACAAGAAGTTTTAGTTATTCTTAGCTAGGGTCACAGGGTGGTAATAGTTCTCAGCATAGTCAGAAGTTTTTAGTCCCAACTTTATTCTCAGCTAGTGTAACCGCACCAAAGTTTAGGGATATCAGTCATAATGGGGCGCCAGGCTCCATGGCCCAAGGTAGTGGTAGAAGTGAGCGTACCTATCTGCTGTGTGAAGAATGTGGTAAGAATCATCTAGGTACATGTAGAGCAGAAAGCGAGGTATGTTTTGGATATGGTAAGCCAAGCCACAGGATGTGGGAGTATAGAGTTCTTGCTCAGACGGGTGAATATTTGCGTCAGTAGGGCGCTACTTCCAACACCACTAATGGACAGCGTCAGATCAGATTTTATGCACTCCAGACCCGTCATGATCTGGAAAATTTACCTAATATAGATTTGGGTATGTTATAAGTCCTTCATCTTTATGATATACTTTGTTAGATCTCTTGCTCCCATTTGAGCTTAAGTTTTCAGCATAAGTTATTCTGTAAAGCCAGTAAGTCAGTTTAGCAGTCAGACAGTCAGATCCATGTAGTTTGTTTTCTTATCTTTTCATCTAGTCATGCTATTAGAAATCTCAGGAATATAACTATTCCAAGATAGAAAGTCCCAGTAGATGCAAGATCAACTCAATTCATGAGTCATGCATTATTTTCAGGTCCTAGATGTTTAGTTATGATCCAATTCATTGGTTCCTTGTGCATCGCCATAGTTTTTATCAAGTGTCTCAGTGAAGTAAGCCTTCTTAGAGGGGTATAGTGTCCCAAGGGGGAGATACCCCATATATCCCCGATGCTTTCATGTCCTTGAACCCATTTATTTGCATGTTCAGATGTTCCTTACAAAGTTAGTATCGATTATCATTGCATATTTAGTCATGCATTCAAGAGTCAATTCAGTCAGATGTTCGTACATTAGATATGCATACTTTCATGAGAACAACTCAGTCAGATATCCATGCATCAGATATGCATGTTCAGTATGAAATCTTAGTATATCAGTAGTTCCAGTCATATAGTCATATTTCATATACTCATGTCCAGTAAGTAAGTTCACCTTGCTAGTATTCTCAGCTTAATCAGTCTTATTCGAGGATGAATGTTCCCAAGGAGGAGATATTATAATACCCCGTATTTCTATCTAGCTTTGATTCTTCCTTTGAATATCAAAGATCTTACTTCATAGATGAATATCTTTTATTCCCTGTGGTATATTCAAGATTTTTACTTTTTATCATGTGGAAAATTGAATAAGCTTTCCATCGATACCAAATTCGCCCAAATCCGATACTCGCACGAAGAGTTAGAGCATTTTAGTAAGATAGTGTACCACCTGGTACTTTAGCACATCGCGGAGTCAGCCAAAATGGAAATTATCAAAAAAACCAGTGAGTCTCCATGATTATGGCACGTCGTACCAAGGCTCCTTTTTAGAGTTGTCAATTTCCAGTACACCAATGCAATTCCACCGTATCGCGGTGCCAATCCAGTTTACAACCAAGGTGGTAACACGATTTCCACGGTGTTGTACCAGCATGAGAAATCAGGATTTTCATATTTCATTATTTAATTTCAGGGGTTGTTTGGTAAATTCCTAAAACCCCAAATCAGCCTATACATGACATTAAACCCCTAAAACATCTATTATCTCATTGTTTACTCACATCTCTCAAGAAATAAATCACTCTATATCAAAGATAGAAAACCCTAGCCCCAAGTTTCAAAAACAATCTCAAGAATCTCTCTAAAAGTCTTCAAAAACTTTAAGAATCTAAATTTCCTGGTATGTTAGATGTGGATTCTTGGGTTTCTTCCACCCAATAAGTTCAAGAATCCTTTTATAAATTCAAAGATTATATATTTATGAGTTTTCATGATTCATGTGAATTGAAATTGAAGTTCATGTTGTTATTGAGTTTTAATTCATGTTTTGTTTACAAATTTCCAAGTTTTGATCCTAGTATGTGATGTTTATGTGATGTTCATGATAAACCCCTTCAAGATGCATGTTTATTGATGTAACCATGTTAATTAGGTGTATTAAATAAAGTATTCTCCCTATATGTTTGATAAAATGCTTATGTGATGGAAATAGAGTCATTATAGCACGTTGACAAGAAATCCCCAATTGTGTGTAAGTTAATGCATGCCAAGTGTTTGTTGAAAGGCCTTAGTGAATGAATTATGATATGTTGCATGAATTCCTACTCATGTGCATTCCTTATTGAATGAATTATGAGATAATAGTATGCACTCCCTATACATTTACTTGTTTAAGACTTTTAAGTGCTTGAAGAGATGCTTCATTGATTGTGTTGTGAATGATAGCCTATTGCCATGTTATGTACGAGTTGTCCTATCTTTTATTATTTATGTTATCGAGTACTGGGGGTATTTATACCCGAAAAATTAGCTATTTGTCTAGATCCAGTGTTAGTTTTATGATAATCTCAGTCATGCCATGATTAGTAGTACTCTCAGACAGTCCCCGAACTTAGGCAGTCTCAGTAATCTCAGTATCAGTGGCATTCTAACTTCAGTTTAGTAATCAATTCAAAACTCAAAAGTATTTCATCAGTCAATGGAACTCAATGAACTCAGGTTAGCTCAGTTAATCAGTATGATCAATAACAATTCAGCTCAGTCTAGTACATTCTAAGAATCAGTTTAGACTCTTTCAGTTGGGAGTAGGGTTTAGCACCGAGTGAACCTAGAGATAGGGTCTCACCCATTAGATAGGACTGAGATCCCTAAGTTCCAAAACTACGCAACTAACGTAGGTTATAAGATGTCATTCGTTAGATAGGACTGGCATACTCAGGGATCACCCGCTAGTACAAGACAGATTTAAGGGGTCACCCGCTAGATTAGAACTAACTCTATAGCAGTTGTCTTTACCTATGGCACGGTACTGACACCCTTCTAGCTGGGGTTAATAGTTGGACCCCACTTGTTCAGATTCGAGGCATTTCGGTTAGATTCTACCTCCCACAGTCTCAGTTTTAGAATTTGTCTCAGTAAAAGAACTCTGCTCTTTAGGATAGAGTCAGGACAGTTAGATACAGTCACTCAATAGTATTATTATTAGATCTAAAGATCACCCACTAGATAGGACTGATCTCATATTTAGTTAAGCAGTATCACTATCAGTACTATTAGATTCAGAGATCACCCGCTAGACAGGACAGATCTCAAATTCAGTTAATTATCTTCATTATCAGTATATTCAGAGATCACCCACTAGATAGGACTGATCTCAACCTCAGTCAATTAGATATCAGTTTTAATAGACTCAATAATCAAGAATCTAATTAATAAAATTTAGTATTTAGTGTTACTACGATTTCAGTTATCGTTTATGCACTCATGCATGCATTCTCATTCAGTAGTCTCATGTTATTTAGTCAGTATAGTTCATGCATGTGAACCCTTGCATTCAGCCTTACCTTATCTAGCGTACCATTACATTCCCACGTACTGACGTATACTTTTCTCTTGTGCTATGGTATCATATACCATAGGTTCAGAAGCACAGGATCTAGAGCACCCTTAGTAGTCCAGATTCAGCCAGCAGTAGTAGTTAGCAGTGAGTCCTCATCATTCGAGGATGTTCTATTATTTCATTATATTACTAGATTCAGTATTTTAGTAGAAGAATTTATTTGGGGGATTGTCCCATCAACTCCACATTTTAGACAGTTTAGAGGCTTTCAGACTAGATGTTCAGACAGTTGTATTAGTATTCATTTTTTTTTCAATTGTATTTTAGTTTTTTGAACCTTATGGAAAGTTTTTCACCAGTTCTTTGCATTTTTACAGTATATTATTCAATGCTTAGTTACAGATATCAGTCATGGGTTAGCGTGTAGTCCTTCGGGGTCACAAGTACCGTGCAGCATCCGAGGTTCAGAATTCGGGGCATTACAAAGGTAAATGTCCTATAGACCATAATGGGTTTGGTAATAAGATTAAGATCGACTGTCCTTATTATGTAGCTATGCCCATTGACATTTTTTTTCTAGTAGTTGTAAACTAGAATAGTATGTGAGAAGATGTGTAATAAATTTTAAGTGTAGTAGTAATGTTGTGAAGAAGAATGTGCTTATGGTCCATAGTTAAGTTACATAAGGAATTTAGATGAATTTATATATTTGATGGACTAATATATTATACAGGATTTTTCATTGGTGATATATGATTGTTTCTAGACACTAAGTTTGAACTTTAGCTATTGATTGTAGTGATAAAAAGTTAGCTCGAGAATTATGATGAAAGATTTATGAGAGTGAATTAGTAGGTTTGATATAATGTGTGAAAGAGCTTAGGTTGATGATTTATGAAATATTGGAGTGGTTAATTGTGATATATGCATGAGGTCTAGTGTTGAAGAAAAAATAGTGGATAAATCATTAGATGGATAAGAGCCTTGGGTTACAAGAATAAAGCGTACTCGATTTTGAGTTATGAGTGCCCTATTGTAACGCCCCAAAAAATGGGTTCTGAAGCGTCACACGGTGCTTGAGGCTACGAGTAGCCCCAAGCTAACCCTTTGAGCCATTTTCATTCAGTTCAACACAAATCAACGGGGTTTCCATAAATAACCCTCAAATATCAACAGAGTAATCATCATCCAAAAATAAATTTTTTTTAGAAAGATAGCAAAATACAACTTATTAGTCAACTTTCAACATCTATACTAGTCTGACAAGCCTCTAAGAAAATCAATAAAATCAGTGAGCCATTGAGACATGCCCCAACTGACTCATACTCAGTTATCAAATGTAAATCATTCCGTGAAACCAACATCAGAAATCACGTCCTCGGAACATGAGGACTCACCACAACAGAGGATGTAGAACAGCGTGCCCAAAGAATCACTGTCGAACCTGGAACTGAGCACCTGAACCTACATTCCAAGAAAATGTAGCCCACATCTGAAGATGTGGGTCAGTACCATGGAAAGGAACCGAGTATATGGGGGTGTATGAAGTTGTATAAACATTATCATCATAAATATTTATAAGAAATATGCAAGATGTATGAAAGACTCATATAGCCCGAAGAAAATCATCATAATCATGAGAGGATAAAATAAGTACAATAACACATGTGAGTCATCATATAATTTGTCAATCACTTTCAGTTTATTAAGAATATCAATTCTCATGATGTAAATATCATTTAAATCTTTCGAAAGAACAACTTTCACTATTCCACTTTCAAATCACTTCACTATTCACCATAGACACAAGGAAACACACACACTGGGAGATCCTATAACCGACATAAACCACGTAACCGACATTGGGGAGAGCTGTCCTATCCTTGCCATCGGAGTAGGACTATCGATATCAACTCCACACAAACTAGTGATCACTATATAAATCAGCCTCAGGCTCACTCCTATGGGAGCACGTAGTTCTAGAGAAGTAAGGTCGCTTTATACCTCCCACTCGGTGCTAAAGATTTCTCCCATACTTAGCTCAGATCATTTCAAAGTCCCATCTATCAAAATCAATCACGTTGTGGATTTCTTTCACACTCGAGTTCAAAACAACTCCATTAAGACCAAAAGGTAAAATCATTCAAAATGTATCAAATATTCAACATCAATGTGCTTATAACACACACTTTCTAAAAAAAAACACAATTTCCAATAGGGATTCATAACCCAAATATCAAAATCATGATAAATATCATTCAACATTCATGCTTTATATCTCCACACATATAAATTCATCTTTCAAAATCATAAACATCAAGGTTTCATAATAATCATCATAAGATATGGGTTCATGCTTCAAATTCATAAAAATCAAATAAAAATCATGTCTTTGTCAAGAAAATTACTTTTGGGCACAAGAACGAAAAAGAGTTCTTGTTGAAAAACCCCACATACCTTGAATGATGAACTTTAGATTGATATTCATTTTTGAGATGTTAATCGTGCCTTTGAATGACGGTTCTTGGAGTTCTTGAATAAGGAACTTGAAATCTTGAATAAATTTGCAGAATTAATGGTGAAATTTGGAGGTTCTTGAAGTTGGATGTAGGAGCTTAGGATTTTCTTTTTGAGGGAATTTGATGAAATATAACATATAATGCTTCTAATAGGCTTTAATATAGGGTTTGGACGGATTTTGGGTGAGGGGGAATGACCAAAACGCCCTTACAAATCAAATAATTCTCGAATCTGTCCTTTGGTGTACTGTTTTGATAGTTTGAAGTAGATCAACCATAACATTTTACTACGATATTCAAATTGGATGAAACCAATTTCATTAGAAAAAGGACTCTCATATCTTTCTGTTGATACATAATATCTCACCCAGATCATTGTGTACGAGGAGTTATGATCGTTTGAAGTTGACCCAAAAATTTGCTTTTGATAGGCTGAAGTAGATCGACCATAACTTTCTGCTCCGCTAGACAAATTGAATGAAACCAATTTCATTGGAAAGAGGACTCGCAAAGATTTCTGTTGATACATAGTAGATCACCCAGATAATTATATATAAGGACCTATGATCATTTAAATTTGGATCAAAAATACGCCAGGCCTCAGTACTTTTTCCTGCATGTTTTACTGTTCACTACTATTCACGGTTCGATTAGAATGTTCATAACTCGTTGCTCGGGTGTCCATTTTGGATGATCCACATATAATTGGAGAGATTATTCGATAATCTATGCAATGATGGGTCATAATCTAAGACATTCTTCACAAAAAATTTATAATTCATTCTAGAAGATAGAACCCAACACGTTTACGCACAAAATTTCAACAAAAACTTTCCTGGGGTATTACATCATCCCCCTCTTGGAAACATTCATCCTTGAATGACGCTTGACATGCCAAGATTAGATAGAGAATAGAGCATACAGCTGAAACCATTCGTTAGACTCATCACCACATCGTTTCTCACTCCGAATGCAACATAGAATGCATAAATTCAAGAAACTATAGCTGAACACATAATAAATGACAGCTGAATTGCTGCAACTTTTATCAAAAGTGCATGATTTAAGATAGAACGGTACCTTCGGCTTGATCGAAGTTCACGAAAAATAGGTGTGGGTCGCATATCCGCCTCAGCTTCCCAAGTTGCACCCTCAACAGATTGGTTTCGCCACAACACCTTGACCAAGGGAACTTCTTTGTTCCTTAGTCTTCGGACACTGAAATCAAGAATCTCAACAGGAATCTCATCAAAAGAAAGATTTTCTTGAATGTCAGCACTCACAGAGGAATCCACTACCACAACATTGCTAATATGCTTTCTAAGCATGGAGACATGGAATATTGGATGAACAGAGGACAACTCGGAAGGCAACTTGACCTCATAAGCTACCTTACCAGCACGGCTAAGAATTTTGTAAGGACCAACATAATGGGGACTAAGCTTCCCCTTCTTTCCGAATCTCTTCACCCCCCTCATGGGTGAAATTTTCAGATACACTAGGTCACCAACTTCAAACTCAAGGTCTCTCCTTCTAACATCCGCATATGACTTCTGACGACTCTGCGCAGTTTTCAACCTTTCCCTAATCAACTTAACTTTTTCCATAGCCTCAAATACCGAATCAGGACCACTCACAGCTACTTCACCCACCTCGAACCAATCTATGGGTGATCTATACTTCCTTCTATATAAGGCTTCAAACAGAACCATGACAATACTAGAGTGAAAACTGTTATTGTAAGCAAATTCTATCAACGGTAAGTGATCATCCCAACTTGCCTTAAAGTCAAGTGCACAAGCTCTTAACATATCCTCTAATGTATGGATGGTCCACTCAGCCTGACCATCAATCTGCGGATGAAAAGCAGAACTCAAAAGAACTTGGATACCAAGACCCTTCTGAAAAGCTTTCCAAAATTGTAAAGTGAATTGAGTACCCTTATCCGAAATGATAGACAAGGGAACTCCATGCAGTCTGACTAGCTCTTAGATATACAATCTAGCGTAATCCTCAGCAGTATATGAAGTTTGAACAGGCAAGAAATGAGCATGAAGTTTGAACAGGCAAGAAATGAGCAGACTTAGTCAACCTATCAACCACAACCCAAATGGAATCATGATGGTATCGAGAAGGAGGTAAACCAATCACGAAGTCCATATTCATCTCTTCCCACTTCCAGGTGGGAATACTAAACTCTTGCATCATACCACCAGGTCTTTGGTGATCAACCTTAACCTGTTGGCATGTTGCACACTTAGTTACAAACGCTGCTATATCTTTCTTCATGCCACTCCACCAATAGATTTCCCGTAAGTCTCGGTATATCTTGGTGGCACCAGGATGAATAGAATATCGCACCCCGTGCGCTTCAACTATAATCCTCTGTCTCAGATCATCAACATTCGGGACACACAGTCTACCCTGCAATCTCAACACACCATCTCCCCTTTGGGAGAAAACGTCTACTTTTTGGTCCTTGACTGACTCCTTCAGTCTGACCAAACTAACATCTAAGTATTGTTTTTCCTTCACTTCCGAAACCAAGGAGGATTCAAAACTACTCTAAACCCCTATACTACCTTCAGCAGAGTCAAACAACCTAACCCCAATCTAGCCAAACGATGTACATCACGAGCCAACTCTTTCTTAACTTTTACCACATGCAAAACACTACCCATGGACACTCTACTTAGGGCATCCGCCACAACATTGACCTTGCCAGGATGGTACAACATACTCATATCATAGTCCTTTAACAATTCTAACCATCGTCTCTGCCTAAGATTCAATTTTATCTGGGTAAACACATACTCTAGACTCTTATGATCAGTGAAAACATCAACATGGACACCATACAAATAGTGTCTCCAGATTTTCAAAGCAAACACAACAGCAGCCAACTCAAGGTCATGGGTGGGGTAATTTTTCTCATGGGGTTTCAACTATCTAGAAGCATAAGCTATCACCTTACCCTTCTGCATCAATATGCAACCCAACCCAACTCTCGAAGCATCACAGTACACTACAAAACCATCAACACCGTCAGGCAAAGTCAAAACAGGAGCTGAAGTGAGTCGAGTTTCAACTCCTGAAAACTCTTCTCACATGATTCAGACCATAAGAACTTCACTTTCTTTTGGATCAACTGAGTCATAGGAGACGCTATAGAGGAGAAACCCTCAACAAAACGGCGATAATAGCCAGCTAAACCCAAGAAACTTTGGATATCAGTCGGAGAAATAGGTCTAGGCTAATTTCTAACAGCTTTGGTCTTTTGGGGATCAATTCTAATACCCTCAGAAGAAATGATATGACCCAAAAAAGCAACTGACCTTAGCCAAAACTCACACTTACTGAACTTGGCAAATAACTTGTGATCTCTAAGGGTTTGTAAGACAGTTCGGAGATGATCAGAATGTTAATCCTCACTACGGGAGTACACCAGTATATCATCGATGAACACTATAACAAACATATCGAGATATGGTCTGAACACTTGATTCATGAGGTCCATAAAAGCTGCTGGGGCGTTAGTTAACCCGAAAGACATAACAAGAAACTCAAAATGGCTATAACGAGTTCGGAGAACTATTTTTGGGATGTCACACTCCCTAAATTTGAGTTGATGATAGCCAGAACGAAGGTCTATCTTTGAGAAATAACTTGCACCTTGCAATTGGTCAAACAAATCATCTATTCTCAGAAGAGGGTACTTATTTCTTATGGTGACTTTATTCAGTTGGTGATAATAAATGCACATATGCAAAGAGCTATCTTTCTTTCTCACAAACAACATAGGAGCACCCCAAGGAGAAACACTGGGCCTTATAAAACCCTTATCTAGTAGATCTTTGAGTTGCTCTTTCAACTCCTTAAGTTCTACAGGGGCCATACAGTAAGGAGGAATAGAAATAGGCTGAGTATCGGGAAGAAGATCAATCCCAAACTCTATCTCTCTGTCAGGAGGTATCCCTGGGAGATCATTCGAAAAGACATCAGAAAACTCATTGACGACGTTAACAGACTGGAGAGTTGGAGTCTCAGACTTAGTGTCTTTGAATCTAACCAAATGGTAAATACACCCCTTGGAAATAAGCTTTCTAGCTTTGAGGTAAGAGATAAAATGACTCTTGGGTGACACAGAATTCCCAGACCACTCAAACACGGATGCACCCAAAAATTGAAACTTGACCACTCAGGTCTGACAATCAATAGAGGCATAAGAAGAATACAGCCAGTCCATACCTAGAATCACATCAAAATCTACCATGTCTAACTCAATCAGATCAGCCAACAAGACTCTATGAAGAACGGTAATAGGACACTTTTTATACACTTTCTGGGGAACAATCGAATCACCTACTGGGGTAGAAACTAGGATAGGCTCAGGAATAATCTCAGGACTCATTTCAAAATTCACAGCAATCAAAGGTGTAATATATGAGAAATTGGATCGAGGATCCAACAAAGCATACACATCAAACTAAAATATATGAAGCATACCAGTAACAACATTGGGAGATTCCTCCTATTCCTGGCGGGATGATAAAGCATAGAATCTATTCTAGCGCTGCCCGCTAGCATTGCTAGAAGAGGCGCCCTGAGCTGGGGTTGGACGAGTCGCTGGAACTGGAGCACTAACAGTCTGAGTTTGGGTCTGAGGGCGATAGTCACGATGCCCTCGTCCATCCTGTGGACAATCTCTAACTTTGTGACCCATGTCACCACACCGAAAACAACCCCTCTTCTCACCCCAACACTCACCCGAATGAGCCTACCACACTTAGGACACAGGGGATGATTTGGCTTACTGCCAGCACTGTACTGGGACCTAGATGCATATGACCTGCTACCTTGCTCCTTCCTACCTCTAGGCATGGGAGCACTAGAAGATGATGGTGCTGGCATAGATGAATGATCCTGATACTGAGGGCGACTCCCTCCCTGTAATTTAGTCTGACCTTGTCTGTGCTGCTCAGACCTAGCTCTCTTATTCTCTCTCATTCTATCTCTTTCCTTAATTTTGTCTGCCTCAATCTGTTGGGCAAAAGTCATTAGCCTAGAAAGATTCATCTCACTATTCAGCATAGCAGACCTACACTCCTTAACCATATAACCACATAGAGCCCTATCGCAGGTTCATAAACTCTTCCACCTTCGTCTCCCTCATCTCCAAAGGGAAAAACTTATCCAGGAATGTATCTTGGAACTCTTGCCAAGCTGTAGGGACAACTCCCTCACCTCTACCTTTTCTCCAAGCAACAACCCAGTCATAAGCAAGGTCTTTCAACCTATACGCAGCCAACTCCACACTATGTTCCTCAGATACATGCATCACCTGAGTAATCTTCCACACCTCCTCTAAAAACAACTGTGGATCCTCATCAGACTTGGACCCATAGAATTCTGGCGGATTGATCCATATGAAGTCACAGATCTTGGAAATAGCTAAATCACCTCCCTACTACTGTGGAGGCAGGGTCGAGTTGGCCTAAATATTTACAGTAACAGCTTAGGCCCGCGCTCGAAAGGCTTTCCAAAATTTAGTATAAGACACGTTTTCATTCAATGGGTCAGTGGGTTGAGGTTGCTGACCATCATTATTTCTTCTCACTCAATATGGAGGAATTATTTTCTGAAAGAGGAGAGCACAAATCAATAACAGAGAGAGACACTTTAAGCATGATAGACTTCTGAAAGAAAGAATCACACTTTTTCCTAAAACGTCTTGTAGGCTCTTGCTCATAGATATGGTGCTCTACACACCGATGATCAAGACTCTACTTAACGTGGCTTGTCAGACTCCCTAGTATACCTTAAAACCTTAGGCTCTGATAACAAGTTTGTAACGCCCTAGAAAATGGGTCCCAGAGCGTAACACGGTGCTTGAGGCTATGAGTAGCCCCAAGCTAACCCTTTGAGCCATTTTCATTTAGTTCAACACAAATCAATAGGGTTTTCATAAATAACCCTCAAATATCAACAAAGTAATCACCATCCAAGAATAAAAGAATTTCAGAAAGATAACAAAATACGACTTATTAGTCAACTCCCAACATCTATACTAGTCTGACAAGCCTTTAAGAAAATTAATAAAACCAACGAGCCATTAAGACATGCCCCAACTGACTCATACTCAGTTATTAAATATAAATAATTTTGTAAAACCAACATCAGACATCATGTCCTCGAAACATGAGGACTCACCACAACAGAGGATGTAGAACAGCGTGCCTGAAGAATCACTGTCAAACCTAGAACTGAGCACCTGAACCTATATTTCGAGAAAATGTAGCCCACATCCAAAGATGTGGGTCAGTACCATGGAAAGGAACTGAGTATATGGGGGTGTATGCAGTTATATAAACATCATCATCATAAATATTTATAAGAAATATGCAGTATGTATGAAAGACTCACATAGCCCGAAGAAAATCATTATAATCATAAGAGGATGAAATAAGTACAATAACACATATGAGTCATCATATAATTTGTCAATTACTTTCAGTTCATCAAGAATATCAATTCTCACAATTCCACTTTCAAATCATTTAAATCTTTCAAAAGAATAACTTTCACAATTCCACTTTTAAATCACTTCACCATTCACCATAGACACAAGGAAACACACACACACTAAGAGATCCTATAACCAACATAAACCATGTCAGCTACATGGAGTCCAACGTACAACACACATTAGAGAGAGCCATCCTATCCTTGCCATCAGAGTAGAACTATCGATATCAAGTCCATACAAACTAGTGATCACTATATAAATCAGCCTCAGGCTCACTCCTACGGGGGCACGTAGTTCTAGGAAAGTAAGGTCGCTTTATACCTCCCACTCGGTGCTAAAGATTTCTCCCGGACTTAGCTCAGATCATTTCAAAGACAATCCACAATAAAACAATATATATAAATATACATCAGGAGCCATCATGCTTCCCATCTATCAAAATCAACTACGTTGTGGATTTCTTTCACACTCGAGTTTAAAACAACTCCATTAAGACCAAAAGGTCAAATCATTCAAAATGTCTCAAATATTCAACATCAACGTGCTTATAATACACACTTTCTAAAAAAATACAATTTCCAATAGGGATTCACGACCCAAATATCAAAATCATGATAAATATCATTCAAGATTCATGCTTTATATCTCCACATATATAAATTCATCTTTCAAAATCATAAACATCAAAATTTCATAATAATCATCATAAGATATGGATTCATGCTTCAAATTCATAAGAATCAAATAAAAATCATGCCTTTGTAAAGAAAATTATTTTTGAGCACAAGAACGAAAAAGTGTTTTTGTTGAAAACCCCCACATACCTTGAATGATGAACTTTAGATTGATATTCATTTTTGAGATGTTAATCGTGCCTTTGAATGATGGTTCTTGGAGTTCTTGAACTAGGAATTTGGAATCTTGAATAAATTTGCAGAATTAATGGTGAACTTTGGAGGTTCTTGAAGTTGGATGTAGGAGCTTAGGATTTTCTTTTTGAGGGAATTTGATGAAATATAACATATAATGCTTCTAATAAGCTTTAATATAGGGTTTGGATGGATTTTGGGTGAGGGAGAATGACCAAAACGCCCCTAAAAATAAATAATTCTTGAATCTGTCCTTTGATGGACTGTTTTGATAGTTTGAAGTAGATCAACCATAACGTTTTACTTCGATATCCAAATTAGATGAAACCAATTTCATTAGAAAGAGGACTCTCATATCTTTCTGTTGATATATAGTATCTCACCCAGATTATTGTGTACGAGGAGTTATGATTGTTTGAAGTTGACCCAAAAATTTGCTTTTGATAGGCTGAAGTAGATCGATCATAACTTTTTGCTTCGATAGATAAATTGGATGAAACTAATTTCATTGGAAGGAGGACTCGCAGAGATTTTTGTTGATATATAGTAGATTATCCATATTATTATGTACAAGGAGTTATGATCATTTAAAGTTGGAGCAAAAATATGTCAAGCCTCAGTACTTTTTCCTGCACGTTTTACTGTTCACTACTCTTCACGGTTCGATCAGAATGTTCATAACTGATCGCTCGGGTGTCCGTTTTGGATAATCCACATATTGTTGGAAAGATTATTTGATACTCTACACAATGGTGGGTCATAATCTAAGACATTCTGCACGAAAAATTTATAATTCATTCTAGAAGATAGAACCCAACACATTTACACACAAAATTTCAACGAAAAATTTCCCGGGGTATTACACCACTATCCCTAGCTTATGTTATTAAATTCCTTAGTAAGTTATGAGGTTATGATATTAGAGGTATAATGCTAGTATTCTAAGGATTTAAAAATAGGGTGTTAAGTTTTTAGAAGAACAGATGTGTGTGCCCATGAAAATGTTAGTTATAAGTTGATAACTTTAGAGGTTAGAGGAAGTTAAGAGTAGTATCTCTGAAGGAGGTTTCTTAGAAAGAATTTAGTGTTTTCATATCAAAGCGGTCAAGGGGAGTTTGTGTTCTTGTGCATAGTGATACCCCCTTGTGCGAAGTATTGTGTGTATAGATTTAATGAGGGGATATACTTTCAAGATTGAGATAGTGACCTTTGAGATAAGGGGAAGAGATGCAGATATTGAATTTTCTCATAGCAGTAAGTTTTTTGGATGAGTCATAATTAATCAAAAGTTCCTTCTATTTCGATTTAGGGGGACATTCTACTAATATCCTACATATTCAAATGGTGTTTGTGCCTAAGTTTTTAGTTTTCTATACAACATGTGTCCATATTTTGGCCCTCTAATAATGATCTAAGTGTTTTGACGTCTGAATCCCTTCATTCTTATTGGATCATATCTTAGATCATAGATCGCACCTTGCATGGTGCAACACATATATATTATAATTGAAGGCTGTCACTTTTATTTTTAAAGCTTATACTCTATTCCCTCAGTTACTCTCCATATATCAGGATGATAGTGGTCATAGAATCATAGTAATATTTTAGATAAGAGAGTGGATGACCCTTACTATAAAATTTTGGTGTGGCTACACAAATTAAGGTTATAGATGAGGCAGAAGACTGAGATGAAACTTTTGTTATGTTAAATAGTTAGGAGGGGAATATAAGTGAAAATCTTTGTGAAGGTGATAGAGATTGCTGGGATGTTGGTGGGGAGATCGGTAAAGTGGGTGTAGTAAAGATAGGCTTGAATATTGTGATTGATAGATATACAAACCATTGTGTTATGTGTCTATTACTCATGATAAGTCATGATGTTATTTGACTATAGTGATAGGATGGAGTGGTATTCTTAGATGGATGTAACGTATAGAGCCCTATAGCTTAAGTAGCACCTTTTAACTCCAGATTAGGCTTTAATATGGAAACAATCTATAGTTTGATTCATTCTCTTGTTGTGATGTGTTTTGTGGGAAAATTGTAAGATTGAAATGGTGGTGTTGTATTCATAGCTGAATTCATAATTAGGGAGTATTGCTATGTTTGAGGGCTATTATATGTACCATTGAAGGTGGAGAATGCGTCTATTCTTATGCTCTGCTAAATCTTATTTAGTGTCTTGTTTCAATCTTAATCAAGCCGAGGATTCCTGAAAAAATTTCATGCCTTATGCTGTCATAATCATGTTTCATATAGATCATTCCCATTAGGGAAGTTAAAAGGGTATCTTGGAAAAGTTTTGGAGCTATTTTTGGATTTTGAGGCAGTAAGACTTTGCGATTGCGCCATGTCACGGAGGTTAGCCTCCGCAATAGGCAGCGTGCCACACCGAGGTGTAAAATTTTGTCTAGTTTTGATTTTGTCACTTGGGGTGAGGGGCTTTGGGACTTTTACCCCTTGTAAGACCTTAGTCTCGTTGTCTCATGATTCGTGCTTTTATTATTTACTTGGTGATGCCATGAAGCCCTTTTATTTTGATTCCTAGACATTTTTTGTTGAGGGATAAGTCTTAATGTGAAGTTACATACTTTGTTCCATACTTCTAAAGCTTCAAAAGATTCCTATCCATCATTCAAGGATGAATGATTCCATGGGGAGATAATGTAACACCCCACATTTTCAGGCTAGAATTCAAACCGTTAGTTCTATGTGTATAAACTTGAATCCAATGATTCCTATGTAAATATAAGTGTCATGATAATTTAGCTAGTGTGTAAAGTGATTTTGAGGTAAAGAACATTCATAGGAAACACTTAGAGGAAAGTTGAGTTAAGAACTTTTGCTTCGACAAAATTTTGGCATTCAATCCTACAAGGATCAACTTTGAATGTGTATAAATTCTTGAATATATAGAATTTTGAGGCTCAACACCCACCAAATTATAGATAATTGAGTCCTCTTTCCAACGTATCTAATTTTTCCTTAATCCAATACCCGAGCAAAAAGTTATGAGCATTTTTGTAAGGAACCAGTGAGGGTCCGCGATTTCGACGTGGCACGGACGTTGTGCTCTGCGATTTGGCCGTGGCACAGAACTATGTTCAGAAATGCTAAAACCTAAATTTTTCTTCATTTTTCAAGGGTAAATGGGTCATTTATGTCCTAAACTATCCTATAAATCATAACAACATGAATTCATCATCCCATAACCTTAAAACACACCAAATACATAATCCCTCTTCTCCCAAATCCTTAAGAACACCAATTAAGGGTTCTTCTCAAAAAATTCAAATTCCAAGGCTTCTAATTCAAGTTTCTTCTCCATGATCTCTCACCAATTTCATCATCAAGGGTATGGGAAATAGATTCAAGTGTTCATATCGATTCCAAGCTAGGGTACAAGCTTTAAAGTTGTGGATTCAAGATTTTATCCAAATTACTTCCGTTAAAAGGCATGTTACTCTTCCCCAAAGTTTATTTTATTAAAAACATATATTTAAGGTGTTACCAAGTGAATTTAATTGTGGTTTATGAATATGGGTTTGAGGTTTTTGGAATGATTGTGCTTAAATTGTTTTCCCATGGCTTTAATGAAATTGTTCATGCTTTATTACATGTTTTGAAACTCGTTAGGGTGCACGGGGATGATTAATGGGAAGGGCGTCTAGGTATTCCCCCAATTTGATGATTTTGGTATTTAAATTGGTTTGGAAATTGTGTTTCCTCTACCCGTTTGTGTAATTGGTTTTGAAATATGGATTTGTCACATGGTTTGACTTGCTCATCTATACTATTGCATTGTATAAATGGTTAAAAGATTGAACATGGATTTTTAAGGCCTTGTTGGCCGTGTTTTGAATGAAATTGAAACCTTAGGGGTTGAGGCATTCACTCAAGTGGATTTGATTAACATAAAAGGGGTCGAGGCATTCCCCCAAGTTAATGGAATTGTAATGGCATAATGATAAGCTTGAAAGCGAATGGTATGCCGATACCTGTTGTGTTCCTTAATGTGTAATTACATGGTTAATGAATTGGTTATCTGAAACTTGTTTTAATTGGTCTTAATGGGGGTTATATAGTTAGGCCATGAAGTTGTAGGTCTGGGATAACTTACACTGGAAACTCACATTTGCCGATGTGAGGGTTGGTCTTGATGACCGTGTGCATAGTTCATACTATTGATATATTTTGTATCTAGGATTGACGTGGGTTTTGGTAATTCCCTGGTCTTCATTGATACCTTCAGTTTGTGCGGCTAACACACACGGAGGCCCTTGCAGCTGGGGGAGCTGAACTCATATAGTTCGTGGGTACCCTTTATGACGGTTGAGCTACATAGTCCAAGCTAAGGTTTAAAATTTCATGCTAAGCCTTGTTTCCCATCCCAACACTATTTATATATATATACACACACACACACATACACTGTGTGCATACAAATTTTACTGTGGTATTACTTGGCATAATTTTACCCTTTTCCTGAGTTACATGCTAATGCTCATCCCACTAATCATCTCGGGATGTTGTATCCCCACACGATGTAGGGTCCGAAGGCACTTTTACTTTTCCTGGGCATTGATAGAGTTTTGGGTTGTCAGCTGTTAGCTTTGAAGTGGTGAGCTTCCATTCTATGAAAGGGTTAGAATTTTAAAGTCGTGTTTCTTTTCTATTGTAGACTAATGTTTGGTTTCTGTTGGGCTACCGTCGGAGGCATTTTCGGACTTAGATTGATTTGGTTCTGTTTATAGGCATTGTGGATTACTGCAGACTTGGGATTGTTGTTGAATTCTTAGACTTCTTTTCAGTCATACATATCTATCATTTTTTACGTTTGGAATTCTATTGCTATATTTATATTGTGTTTCATTTGACTCGATAAAGGGGTGGTTTCCAGTCCTTGTTGGACTTGAGATACCCATCGCGGCCAAGCCCTGGTTTGGGTCGTGACAGGTATAAAGGATCCACATGATAAGGAACAAAATAAAAAAGTTTTATAAAGATATCTTATAGCCTCTTGAAGATGGATACAGATGTCTACGTACCGATCCATGAGACTCTACCAAACACCCTGTTCTTACACTAATGAGACCAGTAAGCCTAGATGCTCTGATATTAATTTGTCACGACTCAAAAATAATGGTCATGATGACACTTATCGCAGCTAAGACTTGACAAGTAAGCTAATCACCCAAACTAAAATGAACAGAGAAAAGAACACCAAGATCCCAAGGTAAGACTTCTAGAATGAAGTCAAACCACACATATACAATAATAGAGAAAATATACATAACAATGATACCATAAATCACCCCAAAAACTGGTGTCATAGTGTAAGAACAATCTATATACAACCCAAAGTCTGAAAATACAATCGATGACCCAAAAAGGAACATAAGTCTGTCTCTAAATACAACTAAGACATAAACTAGATAAGATGGGGTACGAGATCGACTCTGGAAGCATAGAGTGACCACTACCTCAAAAGTATCCAATCACCACCCAAAAATAAACTGCCGTGCATCTCACTCGTACCTATATCTATATAAAAAGGGCACAGTAGGGATGAGTACGGTCCACTTATACTCAATAGGTATCATAGACTGACTGATCAAACTAAAAAATAAATTATGAAAATACACCACTATGGGCACATCACCTGCAATCAGAAAATATCCCAAATGATAGCCCACACCATCTTTACTAACAGTTCTAAATATCAACACATATAATAAGTACAAGTATGGAAAAGAAGCATCGAAAGACACAGATTAAATCAAACATGAAAGTATAACATAGAGGGTGCATAAAGTATGAAATACAATACAAATGATGATGATGGTGGTGTGATAAGTCCGAGGTTGTCGCACAACCTCCATAGAAACCTACTAAGTATTTCTCTCGAGATAGGACTCATAGGGGGTTCCGCAACCCATATACAATCCAATAACCAATACCAATACCAATACTAATCCAATATCCATAACTCCTCTTCGGCTATGATTTACGATAAAGGATTTTTAAAGATGTCATATTTCTATTAGAAAAACCAGTATTTCCATAGTGGTACTAACGACTCATAAATGTATAAATGATATAAAGATGTAATGCTCACAACCAAATTAATATGAAAATTTCGAGAACCCAACCAATACACATGCACGTGAGCCAAAATTTTACTCAATAAGCCAACCATTCATGATCCAATATAGTCCATATACCAGTAGAGTAAGATATACAATATTATGCCATTTATACCACATAAATCCCAACTTAGGCAATTTCCACCAAGAAGAAAACAACTAAATATATAAATACCAGGCCAACAACATCATATAAGACCCCACACGATCACATATAGCAAATAATGTCAACCCACCAATAAAAACATCACAGGCTCCCACACGGTCACATAATAGGAATAACACCATTTTTATGATTAATATGCATACCTATAACGTGCTTCTATATTAGTATTAACTACCCAACTTAGTCTGAAGAAACTTAAGATATAACCTTCCTCAAATATAACAAAATTTGATCCAAATAATCCTCAATGTGGAGCCTTCACTTTTTGGATGGCCTCAAAACCAACTAAAACATAAAAATATTGAATATACGCATTAAACGAAAGCCAATGATACCCATATTTCCCATTTTTGAGTTAGGCTCAAAATAGACCCTCGAAATGAATTTTCAAAAAGAAAAGGAAAAACCCAAATTTTTATTCATAAATACATTACCCAGGACTCAAGAAAGCCATAGAAGAAAACCAAGTGAAAATGGGTTAAAAACAAGATTTAAAGTTGAAGAAAACTATTTTAGGAATTTCGAACCCAAATTCCCAAATTTCACTTTTGAAATAATGTTTTAATAAGATTTAGATGACAAGAATTGAAGTAAAATAATTGAAATAGGAATTTGGATCTTACACAATCTTGAATACGGAACAAATCACCAAAAAAAAATCTTACACCTGAAGCTCAAAGTCTCAAAATGGTGGTAAATTAAGAAAACTTGATTTTATGTAGGTGCCCAACTGTGATTGCTTAAGTGACTAATCGATCATCGTTTAAGAAATCATCACTTAAGAAACCAAGTCATCATTTAAGTGGATAGGTACAAATATCTAGCCTCTTAAGCGACTATTGCTTAAGCGACTATAGGATCGCTTAAGCGACTGCATCAGCTGATGCTGTACCAGTTAAAGACTTGGAAAATTCTAAGTCTATACCGACCTCTCAAGATTCAAGTAAAATCTTAAGAATGAAAACAAACTATGCTACCCTATCAAATTTGATGCCTGGAACTCAATGGAGATGTTAGATTTTTGGAAAGAGGCTGCTTGCACAAAATTGACCCCTAAGACCCATTTTCACAATTTTCTAAATTGAGGATCAAAATGGACATAAAATCCATAAATCTTACCAACCATGCTATCAATTCAAAATATACATTCCTGATCTACTAGCGTAGTCCTTTTGCCATTCGATGCATAGAACAAAAGATGTTGACCGAAGTTAACTATAAAGCTTTTTTAACCTTCCAAAATCATAAACTCATACAATTCTCACTGAAATGCATTAGGAACTATGCCAATCATCCACACACCTTAGAAATATCATTTAGAAACCACGGAGAGAGGTAAAATGGTCAAATTACTTAAAAATGCATAATTAACAAAAATCAAGTTATTAAATATTAGACAAAATTTAATTCCTATTTCTTATTTGGACATAGCTGAATACAATTATTCTATTGGAAATGGAATTTGTAGTATTTCTGTAAATTTTGATATTATTCTACTGGTACACTGATTTATAAGTTATACAAATTGAACAGACAAGCCTCATTCAACAATGAAAACCTATATTTAAGTAAATTTGGTACTAACTGCAGATTAATAAATAAGAATTCATTAATGTTATGGCATAAGAGATTGGGTCATATTTCTAAACAAAGAATTCAAAGGCTTGTTTCAGAAGGAATTCTTGATTCCCTTGATTTATCATATTTTTAAATTGGTATAGAATATAATAAGGGAAAACAAATGAATATAAGGAAAAGATATGCTTATAAGTGTAAAGAACCTTTAGGTTGATACATATAGACATTTGTGGTCTGTTCCCTACGACTTCATAGAATGGTCGTCAATATTTTATTAAGATTATAGATGACTACCACCATTATAGATATCTCTATTTAATTCATGAGAAGTCACAATCTTTGGGATATTTTTAAAATTTTCAAGGTTGAAGTTTAAACTCAATTAGGAAAGAAAATTAAGGCTGTCAAATCTTGACATAGAGGAGAATACTATGGTAGATACTATGAATCAGGTGGATTGTACCTCAATACACTATGCCGGAGACTTCAAGTCAAAATAGTGTAGTTGAGAGATGAAACCTAACTCTTAAGGATATGGTAAGAAGTATGATTAGTCATTTTTTTACCTAAATTTCTTTGGAGAGAAGCATTAATGTCTGTAATTTATATACTAAATGATTTTCTAGCAAAGCTGTAGCTAATACCCCATACGAGTTATGGATTGGTAAGAAGCCTAATATTAGGCACTTGCATATCTGAGGATGTCTAGCAAAAGTAAGGCGTTACAAGCCTAATAAAAAAAGCAAGATTCAAGATATGTTAGTTGCTACTTTGTAGGTTACTCAGAAAGATTGAGAGGTTTTAAATATTATGACTCCTCGAATAGATCCTTTTTCAAAATTGGGAATCCCAAATTTATTGAGGATGTTGATTATAGTGGTAGTAATCAAAACAAACAAATAGTGTTTGAAGAGGAATTTGATAATATCAATTTTAGTGAAACTAATCAGATTACTTTACCAAATGTTTTTCATCTTGTAAATCAAGATTATAGAGAAAACATAATAATATTATCTCATGTTCAACAACCACAAGTTGAAGTGACTAAGATCTAGCAGAGAAAGAAGAAATAAAATTTCAGATGACTATGTTGTGTATCTCCAAAATCATGATTTTGACATGGGATTAGAAGCCTATAACAGTTAGTCAAGTAAAATTATATTGAAACTCTGCTCAATGGATTGAAGCAATAAAAGATGAGTTAAAGTCTATGAAAGATAACAGTGTTTGGGATATTGTTGAGTTACCACAAGGATTAAAACCAATTTATTATAAATGCATTTTTATAATCGAACGTGATTCGAAAGGTAACATCGAAAGATATAAAGCACTCCTAGTTGATAAGGGATTCACTTAAAAAAAGGCATATATTTAAAAGAGACTTTTTCACCAGTTTCATCGAAAGACTCCTTTAGAATCATTATGGCACTTGCAGCTCATTATAATTTAGAGCTACATCAAATGGACGTAAATACTGCATTTCTCAATGGAGAAATTGAAGAAATAATATACATGGTGCAACTAGAAACCTTTGATTCTCAAGATTCAAATCACCTTGTTCGTAAACTTAAGAAGTCTCTATATGGTTTAAAATAAAAATCCTATCAGTGGTATTAAAAGTTTAATCAGGATACAACCTCTTTTAGTTTTAAGGAAAACACTGTTGATCAGTGTGTATATATCTCAAGTTTAGTGGGAGCAAATTTGTTATCCTTGTGATATATGTAGATGACATTCTACTAGCAAGCAGTGATGTAGGTCTTTTACATAAAACCAAGAAATTTCTATCTAGCAAATTTAAAAAGAAAGATATTGGGGAGGTGTCCTTTGTTCTAGGTATAGAGATCCATAGGGATCATACTACAAACATTCTTGGTTTTTTAAAAATGACTTATTGATAAGGTGTGTAGTATATTTGGCATGTAAAATTGTGCACCAGGAGATATACGTGTGGCAAAAGGTAATAAGTTTAATTTATGGCAATGTCCAAATTTGAACATAGAGAAGAATGATATGGATAAATTCCATACACATTAGCATTGGAAAGTCTTATGTATGCCCAATTTTGTACGCGTTGCGTACACAATGGGAATGTTGAGGTGGTATTTAATTAATCTGAGAATGAGTCATTGGAAAGCTACAAAACATGTTATGGGGTATCTTTAAAGAACTAAAGATTAAATTCTCACTTATTAGAGGTTGGATCATTTATATATCATAGATATTCCAATTTAAATTTTTCTAGATGTCTCGATAGTTGGAGATCTACATAAGGGTATGTTTTCATGTTGGCTAGAGGAGTTATTTATTGGAAAAGTATGAAGAAAACATTAATAACTTCTTCTACAATGGAAGCCAAATTCGTGGCCTGCTATGAAGCTTCAAATTAGGGAATATGGCTAAGAAGTTTTTTCATTGGAATGCAAATAGTCGGTGGCATAAAAAGATCATTGAAAATTCATTATGATAATAAGTCTGTTGAGTTATATTGGAAGAACAATCAAAGTCCATCAAAGCAAAATATATAGATATTAAGTTTTTGGTTATGAAAGAAAGGGTTCAGAGTCGTCTTGTATCGATTGAGCATATTACTACAAACTTGATGATTGTGGATCCACTCAGGAAGGGTTTGCCACCTAAAGTGTTTCATGGTCATGTGGCTCATATAGGCATTGTAAAATTTAAGGATGAGCTATTTAATGAGAGCTTGTTATTTTATTTACGTTATTGATATGTTAAAATTTATTTTCTGTAAACACTCAAGTTTTATGAAATCTATGAATTTCATTAGTTTATTGATAACTCTAAAAAATAAAGATATTAACTTTCTATTGTAGTTTTGCATAAGGTATAAGAAAGTGATTTGGACTATTAAAGACATAAGGTAGGACCATTTGGAAATAGACATGACTAATATCATTCTATATCTGATATATGTCATTGGTATTGTTGGTATTTGTGACCATTAATGGGTTTAGTTTTGAATATATGCTATGTAGACCGCTTTGATCCTATATTGATAGTATCAACGGACCAGATTGTTTTGAGATATGTAAATCAAGATAGAAAAAGTTTATGTGCACTAAATTTCATCTATGTAATGATTATTCAGAAATATATGTGGTCCAAGTGGGAGATCGTTAGTAATTTCATATTGTGGACTCACACATTAATATATTATACATAGATTTCTATCTCTAAAGAATACCAATTTATGATCTAATAAATTAATAATTTTTTTGGGCCTAAAATTAAATATCTATTAGTATGGGTTTAATTGAAATAACAGAAAACCCATAGACCTTTTCTAAAGTTTGATGAAAAAATTCCAAAAAGGCCTGAAAAGGCACCTTTTAGGAAAAGGTACCTTCCTGAAAAGACACTTCAAAGCCTTAAATCGTCATGGTCCCTAAATCATAAGACAATGCTTCTTTTTTTTCTCTCCATCTCAGATAAAGAGAACCCAAAAAGTACAATCTTTAAGGTTTAGAGGATCCTCTCTTCTTCAAAAGTTATTGTTAGGGATAAAGGTTAGTGTTCCATCCATTCTTATAGATTATTAAATCATTGTCTAATTATTTACTTGTGATCTTAGATGAATTTTTATTTCAAGTTTTCCAACAACACATTGTTAGTTCTGTGATATGAGATCAGTTTATGATTTTTTTTAATTTTTTATAATCTGAAAAAGGAATATTAAATAGTAAATCTAATGCTTATATGTGGAGTAACTTGTCATTTTCCAAACATCTTTTCAGTAAACCAGCTAAGTGTAGAATGAAGACATTGCCCTTGGTTTCTTTAGGAAATTCAAATGCATTTACTCCATTAGTACTGTCTTATCTATAGGCTATGTCCACAATATGTTGAAATTACATATAGTGCCTTTAAAGTTGTATTGATAAACTTCTACGTATAACCATTCCTAAATATAAGGTATCCATATATTTTCGATCACTATAGTAAATGGAGTAATATTTGTACTTTTTTTGTACTGTAGAATCCTCATTTGCTTCCATTATAGTGACAAAACACATGACCTTTGGATTTACAACATCTTTATTTGCTTCTATAACAGTGGCAAAACAATTAGCAAAAATTTCCCCATTTGATTTGTTTCTCACTATTCAGAGTTAATTTGGAGATTTTGTTGTCCACCAATTAGCTTTTTAGTATTTGGGTTTAGTATTTTAATTTTCTTAAAAATCTTGTATGTTGATAAAGAGATCTAGAAGCCTCTGTTAATTTTATCTTCAATGTTTATTTGATGAATGCAATTGAAGTTCAGAGCTTGATGCAGCTGAGTGTGGAAAATGATCTTAAGTTACCCAAGATTTAGTGCTCTATTTTGATTCTTTTGGTATCTTCTTGTTCCTTTGTATTATTGTATATTGCTGAATCCATGAGAGATATTTAGTTATTTTTTACTAAGAATGGTGCATTGTGTTAGTATTTATTGTTGTTTCCTTATTTTTGTGTTGTCTAGTGGTGTTTTGGTTGTCTTATTAGTTTTCCCAACTTGTTTATTATTGCATGTTGTTGATTTTTATATGTATTCATCCCCTGTCTACAGTTAAAGTCTCTGCTTTGGCTCATTTTTTGATGCGGGCACCTCTACTGTATATTTTATTCATCTAATTTTCACAATGTAGAATTGTAATACCCCGTACTTTTTCCTAGCTTAAAATTATTCCAAGAATGTTAGAAGCTTTCTTTGAAATATGAATACACTTTTATACATATGGTATTTTTAAAATTTTCAGTTTTTGTCACATGAGAAATTGAATAAGCTTTCCATCGATACCAATTTCATCAAAATCCGACATCGAAAGAGAAAGTTATGGCCGAAATACAGAAGGTAGTAAAACCGCCTAGGTGCGACGGTGAGGCCGACGGACCATCATACTAGCGATGGACCGTCGCCCATGACCATCGTAGTGAGGAAATGTGACTACCTTCTGCCCTAGATCGACGACTTAGGCCAACGGAGCATCGGACTAGCAACGGACCATCGCTCAGGCCGTTGCAAGGGAAACCATGAGGCCCAATTCTACCTAGAAACGACGGTCAGGACCGACAGACCGTCGACCCAGCAACGGACCGTCGTACCCCACCATCGCACCAAGGCAGTAAGTTCTAGTTCTGGTCCTAGTGCGATGGTCAGTCCAATGGACCGTCGACCCAGTAACGGATCGTTGCACCCACCGTCGTATGTTCTGTTCAGTTATTTTAAAGTTATTTTTAAAGGGAATTTTTGATATTTTACCACCAGTTTATATACCGAGTTATATCCGGCCAAAGCTCAGAAATTCATTATTCATCTATAATATTAAAATTAGGGTTTTCTTCCTAAGAGCAACCCTTAAGAACAAAATCCAAATCTTCTTCAAGAACTATGAGATTCTAATCCTTCAAGTTCAAGAACTTCAAGAATCTCATTACCAAGTATGTATAGTGTTCATTCATGGACTCCTTTCGTCAATGAAGCCCAAGAATCTCCTTTTCAAAGTTCAAGTATATGAATCTATATGAATTCCATGTTGGGTTTGTTTTGTTCATGTTGATAATGACTAATTGAATTCTATTCCATGTTTTAAGGATAAAATCTTAAGGGTAAACTTATTATTATAGGTGTAGCCTCATGTGAATCCATGATTAAACTCTTGAATGGTGAAATTTGAGATGAACCATGATTTTTAATTATTGTATAATGTTATCTACATGTACTATGCCTACCATATGTTTGATTAAATGCCTATATAAAGGAACAGTGCCCAACTAGTATGATATTATGAAATCCCCATGTATGTACAAGTTAATGCATATCACATGTTTGATGAAATGCTTCAATAAATGAATTATGAATTATTGTGTTAATTATGTGTCCAAGAAAGTCATGCTTTGTCAGTTCCTTTCCAACAAGTCCTGGGGGTACTTGTACCCAAAAAATATAGTTGTGTGACTAGAGCCAATGTCATAGTTTTACGATACTCTCGGTCAAGCCACGTTCAGTAGAATTCAGTCAGTCATGTGACTCAGGAAATCTCAGTACTCTCAGTAAACTCATGAACTCAGTCAGTTATCAAATATTCATAGTATTCTGTCAATCACAGAATTCATTAAACCCAGTTGATGTATAGTTCAGTTAATCATGTTCAGAGTCTAATCAGATGGGAGTAGGAATTAGTACCGAGTGAACCTAAGGATGGGGACACGCACTGTCAGATGAGGGAGTGATTCTTAGAAGTCATCCTTGCATTCCAGAACTATGTAGCAAGCATAGGTTGAGACATCAATACTGTTTGATGAGGGTTGATGAGGTGGATAAATACTGTCAGATGAGGGTCCCACCATTCTCTTTTAGGGGAAATAATCAGATGAGGATTACCCATAACTTATCTCTACCAGTGGCGCGGTATTGACACCCTTCCAATTAGGGCACAGATTGTACCCCAGCTCAACTATTAATCATATTTGAGGCATGGCGGTTAGATAACTATCTCCCTCAATTTTAGTATCAGTATTAGTAAAAGAATAAAGATAGTTCTTCAGATCTTAAGACTGGCAGATACAGTCAACTCAGATACAGTATAGAACTCAGCTAGTTCCATCAGATTCAGGACTGTCAGATACAGTCACTCATGTTATCAATTATCAGAACTCATTCATTAGTCATGTTAGTTATCAGTAAACTCATGTTATCACGATTTCAGATTTAGTTACTATGTATGTGTGCATGTATTCTTACGTTTATAGTAGTCAGTTAGCCAGTATTATTCATGCATATGAACTCTATGCATTCAGCCTACCTCATATGCATACCAGTACATTCAAAGTACTGACACATTTGCGCTATGGTGACTTATACCATAGGTTCAGAGACACGATCTCTAGAGCATCAATAGATTCTAGTCTCAATAGTCAGAGCTAGAAGTGAGTCCTCATCTTTTGAGGACATGATCATTACTTTATTTCTCATTAATTAGTTTATTAGTTGGAGTTTTTTGGTGACATGTCTCATCAATTTCTTATTCAAATAGCTCAATCAGTTAGAGGCTGTTCAAACTATCATGTCTAGTTAGTTTATTTAAGTCGTTTTGGGTATTTCATACCCCACCCAGATTTTATATATTTTGTCAGATATTATATCTCAGTTTTGAACCTTATGGCCTTTCATTTTATGTTTCCGCATTATAAAGTATTTTATGTAGTATACAGGTACAGATATCAGTCATGGGTTAACTTGTGGTCCTTCGGGGTCATGAGCACTGTGTAGCATTTCGAATACCAGATTTGGGGCATTATAAACTTGGTATCTGAGCCTAAGTTTCAATAAAATCCTAGGAAGTCTGAAAGCCACATCTAATAGAGTCTTGTGTATGGGTGTGTTGTGCGCTAAATTTATATGCAGGAGGCTATAAGATATTTTAGGAATAGTTTCGTTTTTTTTAATATTCATGTCGTGCCAGTGAGCATAATCTTAAGTCAATCTCCCAGTCTAATCCGTTTCTTCTCTTTATTTCAGAATATGCCTCCCAAGAGACGAACTCAACCTGTCGAAGAAGATCCCTTGGACGAACATGTTTCTCATGCAGAGTTCATAGCCGCATTCACTAATCTTTCCCAGTCAGTTGATACTCAGAATGCATGACCAATTGTCATTACGACCAACCCTGTGGCCGATTCAGCTGCATCCAGGATTCAGGACTTCACCCGAATGAATCCTACATTCTTTCTTGGGTCTAAGTCAGATGAGGACCCTCAGGAATTCATCGATCAGGTTCAGAAAGTTCCTAATGTTATAGGGGTATCAGCTATTGAGACTGTTGAGCTAGCTGTATATCAGTTGCAAGATATTGCTCACACATGGTACAAGTAGAAGAAGTCAGAAAGGCCAGATGATGCAGGGCCTATTGAGTAGGAGGAGTTTGTCACCGCATTCTTAAAGAGGTTCTTTCCCCTAGAGCTAAGAGAAGCTAAGGTGTTAGAATTCATCAACCTCAGGCAGGGCAACATAACGGTGAAAGAGTATCTCTTAGGTTTACTCAATTAGCTAGATATGCCCCTCATGTGGTTGCAGACAATAGGTCCAAGATGAGTAAGTTTATAAATGATAGTGTGGTCAACGAGTGTAGGTCAGCGATGTTGAATAGTGACATAAATTTAGCCAGGCTTATGACTCATGCTCAATAGATAGAGGAGCAGAAGATTAAGCAGAGGGAGAAGCAGAATAAGGGGCTAGGACAGGTAGCTTCAATTCTAGTCAGCCCAAGCCAGAGGGAGGTAATCATTCTAAGTTTCATCCTAAGTTATCCATCCCAGCTCCTTTGTCAGCCAGTTCTCCAGTTCCAAAATTTAGAGATGGAAACAGAGATATAGCGCTAGGCTCTAAGTCTTAAGCCAGTGTTAGCAGTGCCCGAACTAATACCCTTTGTCAGGCCTGTGGTAAGAACCATAAGGGTGTTTGCAGAGCTGGAAATGATGTCTATTTTTGTTGTGGCAAGCTAGGCCATAGATTTAGAGACTGCCCTTAGTCAAGTTATTAGAGTCATCTCCGCTCCTCAGCTAAGTCCAATCGCCCGAATCAGTAGGGTGCCACCTCCAGCGCTACTAGTGGGCAATACCCAAATAGACTTTATGATCTCCAGTCCTGGCAAGATTAAGAAAATTCTCCTAATGTGGTTACTAGTACGTTACAGATCTTTCATGTTCATGTTTACGCTTTGCTAGATCCAAGAGCTTCTTTGTCTTTTGTTACTCCCTATATAGCAGTTGATTTTGCAGGCTCTCGAAATTCTAGCAGAGCCTTTTTTAGTTTTTACCCCAGTAGGTAAAACCATCATATCTCAACGGATATACAAGAACTGCCCAATTATGATATTTCAGAAATTTACTTCAGCAGATATAGTCGAATTAGAGATGACTGATTTTGATATCATTCTTGGCATAGATTAGTTCATTCCTACTATGCCATAGTCGAATGCAGAAATAGAATAGTTCAGTTTTAGTTTTCAAATAAACCCGTCCTAGAGTGGAAGAGTAGTGTATCCGCTTTTAGAGGTCAGTTTGTTTCCTACCTTCGGGCATGAAAAATGATATCTAAAGGATGTGTCTATTATCTTGTTTGAGTTAAGGACACTATTTTTGAAACTCCCAATATTGAATTAGTATCAGTAGTGAATGAATATTTAGATATCTTTCTAGAAGATATTCTAGGAATTCTTCTCGAACGAAAAATAGACTTCCGTATTGATCTTCTTCCAGATACTCAACCTATATCTATTTTGCCATACAGAATGGCACCAGCAGAACTCAGAGAATTGAAAGAGCAGTTGAAGGATCTCTTAGATAAAGGATTCATCAGGCTTAGTATTTCCCCGTGGGGCACACCAGTCTTATTCATGCGTAAGAAAGATGGTTCTCTTAGAATGTGCATTGATTACCGTTAACTCTATAAAGTCATGGTCAAGAACATTGATGACTTGTTCGACCAACTTCATTTTGCCAGTTATTTCTCTAAGATAAACCTCAGATCCAGCTATCATCAGCTCAGAGTCAGAGAATGTGACATTCCAAAAATAGCTTTTCGTACTCGGTATGGTCACTTCGAGTTTCTGGTTATGTCTTTTGGTCTTACTAATGCCCCAAAAGCTTTCATGGACCTGATGAACTGTGTGTTCAAGTAGTATTTTGACATATTCATCATAGTATTTATAGATAATATTCTGGTCTATTCCCGCAGTGAGCATGACTATGCAGACCATCTCAGAATCGTACTTCAGACTCTTAGAGATTATCAATTGTTTGCCAAATTTAGTAAGTATGAATTTTGGATAAGTTTAGTAGCATTCCTTTTTCATATCATTTCTGGTGATGGCATTAGAGTAGATCCCCAAAAGATCAAAGCGGTAAAAACTGGCCCAGACCTGTCTCTCCATCAGACATCAGGAGTTTCTTGGGTTTGGCTGGCTATTACAAATGGTTTGTTGAGGGATTTTCTTCTATTGCATTCCCTATGTCTATATTAACTCAGAAGAAAGTCAAGTTTCAGTGGTCAGATCCATGTGAGAAGAGTTTTTAAGAGTTAAAGACTCGACTCACCTCAGCTCCAATCTTAGCTCTTACAGATGGTTTCGTAGTGTATTGTGATGCATCCATAGTAGGTTTGGTTTGTGTACTCATACAGCATGGTAAGTTCATAGCCTACACCTCCAGACAGCTTAAACCCCATGAGAAGAATTATCCTATTCATGATCTTGAGTTAGCAGCCGTAGGTTTTGCCTTGATGATTTGGAGGCATTATATATACGGTGTTCATGTAGATGTGTTCACAGATCATAAGAGCCTTCAGTATGTCTTTTCTTAGAAAGATATGAATTTTCACCAGAGAAGGTGGTTAGAGCTTTTGAAAGATTATGACATGAGTATCCTTTATCATTTGGGAAAGGCTAACATCGTGGTCAACTCTTTCAGTAGATTGTCTATGGGTAGTGTTGCTCATGTCGAGGATAGTAAGAAAAAGTTAGCTCAGAAAGTCCATCAGCTTTCCAGACTAGGCATTCACTTAGTCGATACAAAGAGGGTGATATATGGGTCCAGAGTAGTTCAGAATCATCTCTAGTTTCTGAGGTGAAAGACAAACAAGATAGAGATCCCATCCTTGTCAAGTTGAAATAGTCAGTCAAAGATTAGAAAGTAGAGGTTTTCTCCCAAGGGGGAGATAGTGTTTTGCGTGGTCAGGGTCATCTCTATGTTCCAGGTGTAGATGACTTAGGGTAGTGAATTCTTGCAGAAGTGCATAGTGAGGACTACTCTATTCATCTAGGGGCCACAAAGATGTACCACGACTTGAAGGAAATCTATTGGTGGAGTGGGATAAAGAGAGATGTTGCAGAGTTTGTGGCTAAGTGCTCTATACGTCAGTAGGTTGATATAGAGCATCAGAAGCCTAGTGGCTCCATACAGGAGTTCAATATTCCTACTTAGAAGTGGGAAGAAGTGAACATGGACTTTGTGATGGGTTTGCCTCGTACTTGTCGCCAACATAATTTAGTTTGTGTCATTGTAGATAGGATGACCAAATCAGCTTATTTTTTACAGTCCATACCTCCTATTCAGTCGAGGATTATGCCAAACTCTACATTAGAGAGTTGATCAGATTGCATGGTGTCTATTATCTAAGATAAAGGTACTAAGTTCACCTCTCACTTCTGGAGAGTATTCTAAAAGGGTCTTGGTAACCAAGTTTATCTCAGTATATTCTTTCATCCTCAGATAGGTGGTTAAGAAGAAAGGACCATTCAGGCCCTAGAAAATATGATAAGGGCGTATGTAATTAATTTCAAGGGTAGTTGGGATGACCATTTGACTTTGATTGAGTTTGCATATAACAATAGCTATCATTTTAGTATTTGGATGGCTCCATTCGAAGCTCTTTATGGTAGGAGATGCAGATCTCCAGTTGGTTGGTTCAAAGTTAGAGAGGCCTCAGTTATAGGGATGGACTTAGTATTCGATGCCATAGAAAAAGACCAGTTATCAAAGAAAGACTCTGGGCTGCCCAGAGACGATAGAAGTCTTATGCGTATGTTCGTAGAAAGGATCTCAAGTTCGAGATTGGTGACTATGTCTATCTAAAGATCTCTTCCGTGAAGGGAGTGAAGAGGTTCAGCAAGAAGGGAAAGCTCAGTCTCCGATATGTCGGTCCCTTCAAGATTCTTAGTCGCTTTGGCAGGTACCTTATGAGCTCAAATTGCCTTTAGATTTAGCTTCAGTTCATCCAGTCTTCCATGTCTCTTTGCTCAAGAAGTGCATAGGTGACCCAACATTTGTAGTCCCTATTCAGAGCATAGATGTTCAGAACAACCTCTCTTATAAAGAGATTTTGGTCAAAATCCTAGACTATCAGACTGGTAGATTGAGGAAAAAAAATCCCTTTAGTTGAGGTTCTTTGGTGAAATTAGTCCATCGAGGAAGATACTTGGGAAGTAGAAGAAAATATGCATACCAATTATCCTCACCTCTTCTCCACCAACTCAGATCAAGCTCAAGGTAACCATTCTCCTTAAGCTTACTCAGTTTCATGTTCAGTGTTCATCACAAACTTGGTACCAAGTACCATTGCATATTCAGTCATGCATTCATGTATTAGCTCAGTTATATAATTATGCATCAGACATGCATTCTCATTGTGAGAAACTTAGTTCATCGGAACACCCAGTCATGCATTCATAAATCAGTTAGACATGCATCAAATATACATATTCAGTATGATATATTTAGTTATCAGTCATATCAGTCATGAAATAATGTTCCATCCAGTCTTGTTCAGTATGTACATCATTTTATATTCTTTCCCCCTCACTCAGTCTCATTCGAGGATGAATGTTCTCAAGGGGGAGATATTATAATACCCCGTACTTTTTCCTAGCTTAAAATTGTCCCAAGAATGTTAGAATCTTTGTTTGAAAGATGAATCCACTTTTGTACACATGGTATTTTTAATATTTTCACTTTTTTTCACGTGGAAAATTGAATAAGCTTTCCATCGATACCAATTTTATCAAAATACGACATTGAAAGAGAAAGTTATGACCGAAATATAGAAGGTAGTAAAACCACCTAGGTGTGATGGTGAGGCTGACGGACCATCAAACTAGCGATGGACCATCGCCCATGACCGTCGTAGTGAGGCAGTGTGACTACCTTCTGCCCTAGATCGACTACCTAAGCCGACGGACTTTCGGACTAGCAACGGACCATCGCTCAGGCTGTTGTAAGGGAAACCATGAGGCCCTATTCTGCCTAGAAGCGACGTCAGGACCGATGGACCGTTGAACTAGCAACGGACCATAGAACCCCACCATCCCACCAAGGCATTAAGTTCTAGTTCTGGTCCCAGTGCGATGGTCAGTCCAACGGACCGTCGACCCAGCAATGGACCATCGCACCCACCATTGCATGTTCTGTTCAGTTATTTTTAAGTCATTTTTAAAGGGGATTTTTGGTCTTTTACCACCCATTTATATACCTATTTATATCCGACCAAAGATCAGAAATTCATTATTCATCTATAACATTAAAACTAGGGTTTTCTTCCTAAGAGCAATCCTCAAGAACAAAATCCAAATCTTCTTCAAGAACTATGAGATTCCAATCCTTCAAGTTCAATAACTTCAAGAATCTCATTACCAAGTATGCATAGTGTTCATTCATGAACTTCTTTCGTCCATGAAGCCCAAGAATCTCCTTTTCAAAGTTTCAGTTTATGAATCTGTATGAATTCCATGTTGGGTTTGTTTTGTTCATGTTGATAATGACTAATTGAATTCTATTCCATATTTTAAGGATAAAATCTTAAGGGTAAACTTATTATTATAGGTGTAGCCTCATGTGAATCCATGATTAAATCCTTGAATGGTGAAATTAGAGATGAACCATGATTTTTAATTATTGTATAATGTTATCTACATGTACTATGCCTACCATGTGTTTGATTAAATGCCTATATGAAGGAACAGTGCCCAACTAGTATGATATTATAAAATCCCCATGTATGTACAAGTTAATGCATATCACATGTTTGATGAAATGCTTTAATAAATGAATTATGAATTATGATGTTAATTATGTGTCAAAGAAAATCATGCTTTGTCAGTTCCTTTCCAACGAGTCCTGGGGGTACTTGTACCCAAAAAATATAGTTGTGTGACTAGAGCCAGTGTCATGTTTTCACGATACTCTCAGTCAAGCCACGTTCAGTAGAATTCAGTCAGTCATATGACTCAGGAAATCTCAGTACTCTCAGTAAACTCATGAACTCAGTCAGTTATCAAATATTCATAGTATTCCGTCAGTCACAGAATTTATTAAACCCAGTCGATGTACAGTTCAGCTAATCATGTTCAGAGTCTAATCAGATGGGAGTAGGAATTAGTACCGAGTGAACCCAAGGATGGGGACACACACTGTCAAATGAGGGTGTGATTCTTAGAAGTCATCCTTGTATTCCAGAACTATGTAGCCAGCATAGGTTGAGACATCAAAATTATTCGATGAGGGTTGATGAGGTGGATAAACACTATTAGTTGAGGGTCCCACCGTTTTATTTTAGGGGACACTATTATATGAAGGTCACCTATAGCTTGTCTCTACTAGTGGCACGGTATTGACACCCTTCCAATCAGGGCACAGATTGGACCCCAGCTCAGCTATTATAGCGCATTTGGGGTATGTCAGTTAGATAACTATCTCCCACAGTTTCAGTATCAGTATCAGTAATAGAACACAAATAGTTCTTCAGATCTTAGGACTGTCAGATACAGTTAACTCAGATACAGTACAGAACTCAGCTAGTTCCATCAGATTCAGAACTGTCAAATGTGGTCGTTCATGTTATCAGTTATCAAAACTCAGTCATTAGTCATGTTAGTTATCAGTAAACTCATGTTATCACGATTTTAGATATAGTTACTATGTATGCATACATGCATCCTCATATTCATAGTAGTCACTTAGCCAGGATTGTTTATCCAATGAACCCTGTGCATTCAGCCTACCTCACATTCATACCAGTACATTCAAAGTACTGACGCATTTGCGCTATGGTTTCTTATACCATAGGTTTAGAGACACAAGCTCCAGAGCATCAGTAGATTCCAGTCTCAGTAGTCAGAGCTAGAAGTGAGTCCTCATCTTTTGAGGACATGATCATTACTTTATTATCTCATTAATTAGTTTATTAGTGGAGTTAGTTGGGGACATGTCCCATCAACTTCTTATTCAGACAGCTCAGTCAGTTAGAGGCTTTTCAGACTATCATGTTCAGTTAATTTTTTTCAGTTGTTTTGGGTATTTCATACCCCACCCAAATGTTATATATTTTGTCAGATATTATATCTTCGTTTTGAACCTTATGGCCTTTCAGTTCATGTTTCCATATTATAAAGTATTTTATGCAGTATACAGGTACAGATATCAGTCATGGGTTAGCTTATGGTCCTTCGGGGTCATGAGCACCATGTAGTATTTCAGGTACCAGATTCGGTACGTTATAAGAATGAGCCCTCAAGGCTATTAATACCATACACTGTGCAATTAAAAGGTGAAGCGGTATGTAACAGAGAGCGTAACTAATTTTCTGAGAATAAAACCTTTGTAATGTTGTTAGAGTTATTTGATATCTCCTCTATTGTGTTAGCCAATTCCTTGTCATTATTAGCTAAGTGCTTTAGCTGTATCTTTGACTTTCAAAAGAGCATCTTAAATTTCAAAATTAGTTGCAAAGTTGCAACTTTAAATTTCTAATTGTGATCTGGCCATTTTTCTTATGCTAGAAATTTATAATTTCTTATTCCTAATCACTAACATTTTCAACTGTAATTTTCTTAAAGTTGGCATAGAGTTGCTGACTATATTTATTTCTAAGTGTTGCATTTTTCAAGACAATATATATTTCTACAAATATTTAAAAGACATAGAGTTTGCCTTTCTCTATCTCTTGGATGTTGTAATTTGTACCTGAGGTGATAATATTTTTAGTTCTTTACTGCATGGTCTGCGTCCATCGCTTTGAACGGTGAGCATAGTTTTTCATTTATTTTGATCACCTTATAATTGAAGTTCATTGATTGGCTAGATACTTTTCATGAGGTGAAGAGCAAATGTGAAAAGAGAAAAGAGGTTGTAATCTTTACTTAAAGCAGGATCTAGACACAAATTGGTTATGGATTTCTCATTTTAAATTTCTTGTCCTTAATAACACCTATTTCAATTGTAATTTATTTGATGCGAGATAAGGGAAAATTAGTCTGCTTGAATCTCTTGCTACCCTAGTTTAATGATTAAACTCTATGGAATCTTGAATATTTAATCTGTTAAAAAAAGAAGAAAGTGAAAGATTCTATATTTGGAAATTTGATCCATAGAGGTTCTTTTTAGTAGGCAGCACATACATATTATTGATATACCAATATCTCTTTCTATTTTATACTAATAATAAATTATAGTGTATTATTACTTTCCTAAAATATCTGTGGTAGTGGTATGGACTGCATACATTTTACCTTTCCCCCTAAACCCTACTTTGTGGGAATACACTGGGTATGTTGTTGTTGTATTCCTTTTTCAAAAAAATGGTGCACTATGTTGTCTTGAGTTGTGTACTGAGGTTTCATTTACTCTTGATATATTTTATGTCTATCAGATATCTTATATGCTCTAGCAGAATATTATAAGTTGTTATTACATAGCTTTCTTAAATGGTTTGTCCAGTTCTTTATTCTTCACTCATATTTTGAGTAAGGATACGTCTGAATCTAGGCCATATGGTTCAATTAGAAACTTGGGCCATGGGAGCAGGGGAGGTGTAGAATGATATGTTGGATGAGGTGGTTCAGGTATATGCATGATAATGTATAATCTTTCAAACATAATCAAGTCAAGTTTTGCATATTTCATTACGTAATCTCATGAGAGGTACTGTTTTGTTTCTAACAACCCTTTCAAAAGTCTACCAAGCCTATTCTTGGATACAGAAAAGAGAATGGATTAAATACAAGTAATCTAACTTCTACTCCTAGAGTTTCCAGACGTAACATAATCAAGAGGGCTACTACCATTAGGTTAGTAGTTTCAACTACGTAAAAGGTTTAGATCCTCTAAATAAAACATCAGTTGCTTGTAGTTGTTTGTGTTTTTGGTTCCAGTAGACTATTCTGTAGACCACAATGTGTTTCATTCTATTGAAGCGTCTCGGCATATTTTATATAACTTAATAATTACAATCAGTAATCTATGTATAGGATTGATTATGTTGAAAATTCTTTTCATGCATGATGTCACTCAAATTATACCCTCCAAAAAGATACAATATGATCGCTGTCAAATTATAGTAACCCAACTAGGTTAGGGTCGATCCCATAGAGAATATGTCAAATCTGTCTCACGAACTTGTTGAAGTAGCCGAAAGTGCAGAAAAATAAAGGGATTTTGTAGTAAGCAATAAAGAGTAACAAGTCTTGATTGCTTTCGAGTGTAATCAATCTGAGATGAATACTAGGACTGTGTTCCCTTTGACTTCCTAACTCCATAAATTTATCATGCTTCATTGAACTATCACAATTCCTTGCATGTAGAATCTAATAAGTTATGTATAACTAACCGTCTTGTGAATGTCTTTAGTAAATTTCACTCTTTACCCTTTGAGTCTCAGAGTGTCGCCTTACTAACGCATATCCTAGATCCCAGATTAACTATTAACTTTTTAGTGTCAAGTTAATTAGATGAGGGTTGATAGCCTCAAATTTATATCGTGATTTTCTTTTCCTAATCTCTACTTCTCTTGTGAAGTAAGTAGTGAATACAGGTAGGTTCTTAACATTGGCCACTTCTGAGAAAATAGTTAAACCGAAGACGATCACAATACATACAAGAATATTAATCAAAAACAACGTTGCACTTTCTCTACTTTGTTGTTCCGTCAGAGTTCCCACAACCCTAGCTAAGAGATTTAGCCGCTCATAGTTGCAAGAAATTCCATGAAATTCATAAAACAAAGCATAGAAATAATCTTACAATAATTTAAGAATAAAACTCAAAGTCTCAAATTAACTAATCAATCAAAAACCAAGAACAAGAGAATTACAAGATCAAAAGTCAATCTTAGAATCAAATATATATTTATAAATATAATGAGTTCGTAAAAGTGCATAAAAAACTAGAAGACATTAAAAGAGTATTTATAGCGTACATACGAACCCTGAAAATCTAAACCAAAATATACAGGAAAAACTAAGTCGGTGGCCACTTACAGACCCACTTATGGGCTGTAAGTGACACCTACGCCACGTAGGTGGCCATCATAAGTGCCAGTTTTTAGTAATCTTCAGCAACTTCACTGGTACTGGTACCTATAAGGCGTAAGTGATATTTTTGTCCCGTAGGCTGCCTCATCGTAAGCACCAGAAAAATCCTCTGTATGCAGCTTCTCTGAACTTCACTTTTCTACACTTGCACTGGTACTTACGACGCCGTGGGTGGTATCTATGGGCCGTAAGTGACCTATTGTAACTAGCAGGATAAACACTCTACTTTCAGATCCTATGAAGTTTCATCTCGGAAACCTATGACAGGAAACTTACGGCCCGTAGGTGGGACCTACGCCACGTAAGTGGCATAGTAAGTGGGGCCCTTCTGCAATCCTAACTCTTTTTCTTCATTTTCATCCCCAAAACCTATTTCCGTACAAAGTAGAAACAAAAACACATCATATATACCAAAATAAACATAAGTACTTGTATATTTTCCAGTTTTAAGCATCGAAAGTGTCATGAAACCATGGCACATCAACACCCTCAACTTAGAACGTTTACATGTACTCAGGAAACAAAAATACAACAAAACAAAAAATGATGCTTAACCAAGAGAAACCTAAGATACGTATGATAATTAATCTCATTTTTAACTCAAAAACATCACTCTCTCTTACTTTTACTATTCAAAGTCAATTGTGTAGATCTATGCAGCCCAACAATGTTATACAAGGAAATCAATCTATGGCATTATATTAGCAATACATAATCAAGCATATGTACAAATCATACTACCCGATCAGATAAGCAGCTTGCAACACAACCTATGCACCCTCACAATGAAGAAGTTCCCACCCACTCAATAGAATAAAGCATGTTAATGTTGGGATAATAACAAGACACTCAAACACTCGAAAGAAGTTCCAACAATGTGCATAGAATACCATATGCTTTCCTTTATTTTCTTTACCTTAGTTTTTTCAAACAATCGGACTAGGATCACTATAGGACTTTATTCGGCTTGTAACATAGGCTTGGGGGATGGTATGGTACTTTTAGGAATTTAGTGACTAAGCCTTCTTAGCACTATCATTACGTTAGGGGTCCACTTATCAATCACCTTTTCTTTTATTCCTTCCTTATTTCTCTTCTTTTGTTTTATTGCTTGTTCAGGTTGGGAGGGTTTCTTTTTTTTCTTTTTCTACCACACCTAACACTTCTAATTACGTGTCCCTATAATAGCAACCTCATCTTAGGTGATTTTCCTGAGTTGAGGTGCACAATGTCCAAGAAGGTCCAAGGCTAAAACAGGTTCATTGTAATTAAACTGAGAAGGTGAAAGGTAAAAACAAGAAAAATAGTCTATATAGGCTCAAAAAAGGGATCAAGGGATACTTATTCTCATTTGGAAGGTCATTTAGGCTGAATGTGTACTAATTCAAGAATGGCCTATGATTCTTTCCTAACTGACTATCCTACAACCTAGGCACGACTAACCGAGAAAGTTTTGGATTTACTACACAATGGAAACTAAGTAAGCGAATCACACACACACATGGCACAGGATTGCATCACAAACTACTACCTATACAAATTATAGCGATGATTATTATGTCTCTAATCCTAATGCCATAACAAGATTCATAATGGTCACACGTATAAGCAAATCACACAGTTCAAAATAAATTTTTCAGAGGGGTATCATTTTTCTAACACATTTAAGCAAAATCACAATAAAATACATCAACTACCTTTAAGTACTTATTTTTCTCTTAGTCAACCATAAACAAAACACAACATTATGAAATAAAACACGAAATGTCCTAGACATGGCGAATTTACTAGGAACAAACACAGAGGAAAAGAGACACGGCAAAAAAAATCCTAAGAGTCTATCTAGACCCACAAGTAGGCCCACTCTTAACTTATAAGAATACATTGGTCCCCTACAAAGCAAGAGAGTCAGGAACATACCTGTGGCACCTTAGGTGCGCAGATCTGACGTCAATCACGCTAAACACAAATCATCAAAAATACAAAACTAACAAGATGCCTTGGGTTTCCTACCAAAAAATGCTTGATTTAACATCGTGGTATGATGTAGGTATCTTGATTACTCAGACTTCATCAAGGTAGACAAAAACTTGGCCTTCAGGATCATTAACACAACTTATCACTAAAACTACCTTCATGTTAGTCAGCTGCTTCATGGTTTTACGAACATTGAATGTGACCTCCTCATAATTCATCCTAAACTTAAGCTTACTGTTTTCCATAGCCATTCCTAAAATCACGGGCATCTCAAAATCAACTTCATAATTCAAGACAACGAAGTCAGCCAAAAATTTGAAGTTGTCCACCTTTGTCAACACATCAAACAATATGCCTACGGGTGTTGTCACTGTACGATCTTCCATCAATAACCACACCATCATGGGTTTGGGAGGTCTCAAGCCAAACTATTTAAACACTGCTAGCTGTATCAAGTTAATGTTGTCCCTTAAGTTACACAAAGCTCTGGTAAATCTAGATGTCCCAATGGTGCAAGGAATTGTGAAGACTTTGGGATTATCTTTCTTTAGTGCCAGAGATGGAGATGTAATCATACTATAATGATGCAACCTACCAATGTCCTCATAAGTGGCAACTCTCTTCTTTGTTACCAATTCCTTTATAAATTTCACGTACCCCAAAATCTGCTTAAGATCTTCAAGAAGAGGGATATATAAACTCAACTCTTTCAGAATAATAATAAACTATTTATACTTCCCTTCTACTTTTTCCTGCTTTAACCTCTAAGAAAAAGGTGGGGGTGGTCATGGAATATTCATCACCGCAAGTTCAACTTTCTTCCTCTTTCCTTTTTTCTTCTCAACACGCTTATCAATACTCATCAATTTTTATGACTCACAATGGTCACCAACTTCTCAAATTCCATATCGGCTACCTCATCAAGATCAACAACATCATCGAATACTGACATATAGGGATAATAATAGCCTTACCACTTTGAGTGGTGATGGCAAGACAGTGACCGTCATTTTTTGAATTTTGTACAGTGTTACTCGGAACAGTACCCAGTTAATATTGATTCAACATGGCCAACATTTGGATAAATTGTTGATCAAGCTGCTTGATCACAGTAGCATGTGATTCTACCTTTTGGCCTAGTGCCGAAATGTCTACCTTAATCTCTTTAAGGCAACTCTCTTGACTTTCCTGACCTTTTATGTCATGACCCAATTTATGAGTTATATTATACCCATCATATTACTTCTATAACTTTAAGAATATTGATAGACCAAGACATTAATCATATTTGAAATTCATACCCAAAATCACATGCATAAGTCATAAATTATGCATATAAATTATACAATTAGTCTCGCATAAGGGCAATATCATTAGCAATACTCGAAATTTGAAATCATCCTTCCATATCCACTAAATTACTCAATAATTATACTCAACCCTCTCAAATGTCAACCTATCATTTATAAGATTATATCATACACAAATGAGTCTACAAGGTTATCATAAGTTTTGGCCTAAGGTGGGTCGGAGGGGCCCACTTCTAATCCCTAAAGATTCTCTTAGGAAACTTCTACCCCGAACTAGGCTAAGATATTTAAGTTTATCCCTATATGTCAAGCAATCCATAATTGACCCTAAGATATAAGTCTTCACCAAATATGACCAACTAACAATCCTACCTAGAACAATAGCAACTAGGGAAATTCCCTTTAACTTATGCAATTTAGAACAATTTTACCCTAACATGAGTAATTAGGAAATTTAACCTACCTTGAGAAATCAAGGAATTTATATTCTAAATATATACTACGAAACCTAACTCACTCAAGCCATGAGTAACTACACTAACTAGTTTGCAACTAAGGTTTCGAGGTAGCCTAAGGGTCCAATTAACCCGAATATCCTCATTCACACTTCAAAAACCTAAATACCACCCCATATCTAGCATAATATCATAATTATAGGATGATATAGCTCAATCTATGAAGTAGGTAAGCCTAGCCTACCTGGGCACCAAAGAAAGCTCGAAGAATATGCTAAATCACCGATTTTACTTTGTGAAGTTTCCAAAAGGTGCCAGGCTATCAAAATCATAATCTACTCATTAAAACAAGAACAGTGATACCTATTTGCACTCTTGTTCTTTGGGTCCAAAATTATATAAAAATCCCATGTGAGGCCCACTATCTCAACGTCTCTAGATGCTCAAAGAATGTTTACCCTAAAAATGAGTGAATTCTGAGCTATATTGGTGATAAATAAAGACACCAAGATTTTAGGATTTTTGGATGAAAATAGAAAAATCAACCATGAGAAATAAGAAACCTTACCACAAATTTAAAGAAGAATCGCGTAAATAAACTATATTCAAGCTCCAAAATAACCTACAAATGCTATCCCTAAGCTCTACCTCTTTATAGGGTTTAAAATATCTCGGATATGGATGAGAATGGTGAAAAATAAGCTAAAGGGGGTATTCATACCCTTCCTGGTACACGGGAATCGCACGACAAAGGATATCACTTACGTGATAATTGTCCGCTAGCAATGAGAGTTGCTTTATTGACATGAGTATTGCATTTGTGATACTTATTGTTGGTGGATATATTGCTAACACGATTGGTGACTAGCGAACATGAGTGCAGCAACACCAGTTGAGACTTGAATTTACAAGTCTTCGCAAATATCTTGAGATTTATTTGGAATCCCGTATATGCAAACGAACTATGCTACCTTATCAAATTTTATGTTTTAGACTCAATGGTACAGTCAAAATTTCCATTCAAGGTTGTTTTGATAAAAAGTGATTCCCACACCCATTTCTCATTTTTCTTAACTCTCGACCAATAACTCGAAATTAGATCGGGTGCCTCGACACCTAGACCAAAGGTCCATCTAGCCTAAAATCAATATTCCAGAGTTGGTGGAATAGTCAGAATTAGTATACAAGGTCGTTTCACTAAAGTTTTTGCCCAATAGCAAATTTGAACCAGCAAAGACTTCAAAATAGGGAATTGGCTTTAAGAACCAAATAAATTTCCTGATAATCAAACTGTCAGTTCTACCAAGTCTTAAGTGGATTGGGGAGATATGGAAAATATCTAAATGATGAAAATAAGAAGAAATATAAAAAATGAACTAAAGGGTCATTACAATATCCACTACTAAAAGAACTTTTATCTACAAAAGTAAAGGATTAGGATGTACTTGAAGCCTCGAACATGTGAGGATATTGGGTACGCATCTCGATCTCAATCTCCCAAGTAGTCTCCTCTATTAGGCGGTGCCTCCAGTAAATCTTAACTACAAGAATCTCTTTAGTGCGCAACTGCCTGACATCACTAGCCAAAATGAGCATATTCTCCTCCACTAAAGTCACTCGCTCATCCAACTAGATTGAGTCCCATCTAAACATATGAGATGGGTCAAGAATGTATCGGCACAACATAAAAATATAGGAAAATCGATGGACAACAGTAAAATCAGAGGGTAAGGCTAACTTATAAGCCACCTCGCCAACTATGCAAAAAATATCTAAGGGTCCAATATATCTGGGGTTGAGATTTCCTTTCCTCCTAAACCACATCACACCTTCTATCTACATTATATGGAGGAATACCCTACCACCAACTTTGAATCACAAGGCATAATGCCTATGATCTGCATAATCCTTCTGCCTACTTTAAGCTACCCTTAACTAGTCCTGAATCACCCTAACTATGTCTAATGACTCCTGAAGCAAGTCAGTACTACGGGGTCTAATATTGGAAGTCCTAAACCATCTAATTGGGATATAACATCGCCTATCATACAAAGCCTTAAAAGGTGACATCTTAATACTCAAATGGTAATTGTTATTAAATGAGAACTCTACTATGGATAAGTGTTTCTCCCACTGAACTCTAAATTCCATAACACAAGCTCAGAGAGTGTCCTTTCTTGAGAACCTAAATAGTCTGATCCGACTGGCCATCAGTCTGAGGATGGAAGGTTGTACTAAGATCAACCTGAGTACCCAACTCCTTCTAAAAATCTCTCTAAAATCTATAAGTGAACACTAAATCCCCATTCGAGATATGGATATAGGCACACCATGCAAATGGACTATCTCACTAACATAGATACAAGCCAACCTCTCGACACTGAAAGTCATCTGAATAGGAATAAAATGGGATGATTTGGTCAACTGATCCATAATAATACAATACCATTGGAACCACAGGAAGTACAAGGCAAACCAATAACAAAGTCGATGGTAATTCGCTCTCACTTCCTATAACACACCAAATTTTGTTCCTTGGAAAATCCATGGGATTTGAGCTCACTGCCCAACCTCTGACTCACTATACAAGTCGTAAGGTCTCTATACTGGTCTTAAAGATCCCAATCGTAGCTATATTAGTATACTGGCTTGAAGTTTCTATAATGACTAAGACTAGAGGTCGCGAGTCATAAAGACTCTATATAAGTTATATTATCCCAAATCATCGCTTGACCAATAAAGTTGGCTAAGTTGTTGCCTTGATTATGATTAGACTCAAAGAGTACTAATAACTCTATACAAGTCATAAGGTGCAAATCGTAAGATGAACAGTGAGTACCCAACAACTTATTTCTTAATTACGACTAGCACTTGACGAGTCATATAGTGACCCATAGACATTGGCGATAATTTTTTTAGCTTTTAATAAAGGGAACTTTAGACATTTCCCTACTTAGACCCCATGTCCATAAAATACCTTTGGGGCATTATTTTCAACACTTATCAATCATAAATACTCTCTAAAACTCTCTCAAAACCCTAAGGCAAGAACAAGCTAGGGTTTTAAGAAATTGGCATCTAGAGAAACCCAGGGTTAATTTCTCTCTATAAATCTTGATATCTCAGGCATGTTACTCTCCCACAAGAATTATTTTCTTAAAGCATATATTCATAAATTGTCATTCATGTGGTTTGGATGTTGGTTTTGGAATATGGGTTAAGGATTTTGAATGATTTTTTTCTTAAGCAATGTTCCCATGGTTTATATGTAATGTTTCATACTTTATTGATGGTATTGAACTTATAAGGTGCACGAGCATGGTGAATAAACTAAGGGGTTGCTAATTTCCCTAATTTTGTGAGTGTTGACAATTAAATTGGTAATAACCTCAACCCAGCCTTGTGAAACTAGTTTTGGACATAAAATTGTGCACATTGAAATATTCTTGAACTATTGCATAGCATAATAAGCCTATTGAAACATAAATGGGTTTAAGTCTAATTGACTAAATAGGTTTGAGTCCCAATTAGTTAAATATTTTGAAGTCCTAATGGCTTATGGGTTATATTCCTATTTGGATAAATGGGTCAAAGTCTTATTGGCTATTGTGTTAGAGTCCCAAATGGCTAAATGGGTTGATGTCCCATGGATTGAGGGGTTAGAGTCCCCGTTTGCTAAGTGATTTAGTATGGCAAAATGATAAGCTTGCAAGTATAAGGGTATGACGATACCTATAATATTCTTAAATGAATGACTCCTTGCTTAATAGATGGGAATATGTGTTAATTTCTTAGGCTTAAAGGATGCCATGTAGCGAAGTCATGAAGGGGAGGTCTCAAGGGACCAATACCATAAACCATATTTGCCAGCATGAGAGTCTAAATGATCGGGTGGTTTGAGTCCCCCTTATTAAATGATTGGGTATTCACGTCACCCTTGATATATGGATGGTAGGTTCAAATCCCTTATACATATGGCTATATTCACTGGGGCCCGACTAAGGGGTAAGAGTTTATAACACCCCATATTTCTCTAGTATAATCTAAGTCCAAATACATGAGTATTCATATATAAAATTTTTTAAACACTCATTATTTTTCAGTTTAAAGCCTGCCATTGTGTAGGAATTTCAATTAGATTTCCAATGATATAAAATTCCCCCAAATCTGATAACCGGGTAAGAAGTTACGGCGATTTTAAGTTTAAGTGGCAAAACCCTATCATTTTAACCTTTAGCTCATCGCGGAGTAGGCAAATCTCCCATTTGGCAAATTTTATTGAGGGTTCACCGATCCTGGAGCATCGTGTCATAGGTCAAATTGGCATTTGTCAATTTTTAGTGGGCCTCAGCGATCCTAGCGCATCGCAGAGATGGCCAAATTTGCATCCACAGGCTTACCACGAAGGTGGCGCATCACGGTGTTTGTCCAGGTACTAGTTGTACCTTTTCCAATGGCTTGGCGTGATAGTGGTGCATCATGCCAAGGCTAAAAATTGGGATTTTTAGTTTTCAGCTTGTGTTTTTAAATTCATTTAAGGGTATTTGGGTATTTTTCCTAAGTCCTAAACTCTCTTTAAACACAAAATTTAACCCCTAATTGACCGAAATACTCATCATTATTCACTTTCTCTCAAATTAAAAATCCCCTCTTTCAAGAACAACAAACCCTAGCTCTCCAGAATCAAGGTCAAATCTCAAGAACTCTCCATCAATCCTTCAAAATTCATCATCCCAGGTATGTTAGATGTTTATCCATGGATTTCTTTCATCCATGGAGTCCAAGTAACCTATTAAAATTTCAAGTTTTAGTCTTTTCAAGTTTATTTGATTTTCAATTATGATTTCATCCATGAATCTCCATGTACTATTGATTTTATACCATGTTACCATGAAATTATTGTTATTATTCAATCTTTCATGTTTTAATACTATTATTTATTGAATTAAACCCTAATTTAATGCTATTATAATGAGTTCATGCTATTTCTACAAACTCCATGACATTTCTATGATTGTTTTAAACCATGAACTACAAGTGTTTGATAAAATGCTTACAAGAGTGATTTATTTAATAAGAGCCTTCATGTTTTGAACTCCAAGTTTTAGTGTCATTTTTACTATAATTGTTTTGAGTCTTGGGGGTATTGAATACCCAAAATCCATAGTTTTTTAATTAGTCTAGTCTTAGTACATTATAGAATAGTCTTTGGATTATATTATGAGAATTATTAGAATAGTCAGATATCAGTCATTAAACTCAGAATAGTCTAGTATCTCAGTGTCTTTCAATTGGGAGTAGGATTTAGCACCGAGCGAATGTAGGGATGGCAGCTTCCTCATCAGATAGGAAGAGTCATTGGTATCAATCCCTATAATCCAGAACTACGCAGCCAATGTAGGGTATGAGAAGTCACCCAACAGATTAGGCTTGACTATCTCGCAGAGGTGACCAGTCAGTTTAGGCCTGACACCCTTATTCCTTTGGACATTATATCAGATTAGTGGATCCACACAACCATTGTTTGTACCCGTGGCATGGTATTAATACCCTTCCAACTGGGGTTATAGGTTAGACACCGATTAGCTCAAATTAGGGAATGTCGGTCAAATGATACCTCCCATAGTCTCAGATATAGTCTGAGTTATAGTCCCAACATAGTTATTCAGTCTTAGTGTTGTTTGACCAAAGCATACAGATTTCAGTTATCTTAGTATATCAGTATTTACAAATTTTACCCAGTTCATGTTATATGCTTGGTCATGCATCTGCAGTATTTATAGATTTTCCTGTATTTTTAGTATCTATAGATTCCATGCTCTTTATTCAGTACTCCATGCTTTACATGTATGTCGAGTTAATTATTATCATTCCAATTTATGAGACCATACATATCGGCCTACCTCATTAGCATACTAGTGCATTTAAAGTACTGATCGCATACCTTTTCTTTTGCGCTATGATGTCTCATATCATAGGTGTTGGCACTCAGTTCTCGGATTTCACTTAGTCCCTTAGATCATCAGTAGTACAATAGCAGTGGTGAGTCCTCATCATCCAAGGACAACATATATTACTTCATGTCTTTATCTCAGTAGTTAGTAGAGTTAGTTGGGGCTTGTTCCATCAACTTACAGTATTTAGTTTAGAGGCTTTTTAGACACTACAGTTAGCTATTCAGATTATTCATATTTTAGTATTATGATAGATTCATAATTCAGTAGTCATTTCATTATTAAAACCTTATGGTATTTCAATTATTCTTCTGTATTCATGATTATATTATTCAGTGCTCACAGCAGGTACCAACTCATGGGTTAGTTTGTGGTCCCTCGGGACTGTAAGCATCATGTAATGACTGGGGTGTAGTCTTGGGTCATTACAAACTTGGTATCAGAGCCTAAGGTTTTAAAGTGTCCTAGAAAGTATGAAAGTCGTGTCGAGTAGAGTCTTGTGTATGGGTGTGAAGCACGACACTTATGGATGAGAGTCTACAAGGTGTTTAGGAAAAGTTTCCTTTCTTTTAATATTTATGTTGTACTAGTGAGCATGAGCTCAAGTTAAACTCCCTATCTAATCTATTTTTTCCTTACGTTTACAGAATATGCCTTCCAAGAAAAATAAAAGAAGAACAATAACTCAGACAGCCCTTCAGCCAATCCAGGCAGATCCTCTGGATGAGCATGTCTTTTACGCCAAATTTAGAGCTACATTTACTACTCTAGAAAACTCTATAGCAGCATAAAATAAATGGCCAGTTGTTGTTCCGGTCAACCCAGTGGCCAATACTGATGCAACCAGAATTTAGGATTTCACTTGGATGAATCCTTATTCTTTCATGGGATCCAAGTCTGAAGAGGATCCACAGGAATTCTTAGATATAGTTTAGAAGGTAACGGATGCAATAAGGGTGACATCTAGTCAGAGTGTCGAGTTGGCTGTATATCAATTACAGGATGTAGCCCATACTTGGTTTGAGTAGTGGAATGTAGATAGAGGTATTGATACAGGACCTATAGAATGGGAAGAGTTTACCACAACTTTCTTGAATAGATTCTTTCCATTAGAATTGAGAGAGGCCAAAATGTCAGAGTTTATTAATTTGAGGCAAGGAAGTATAAGTGTGAGGGAGTATTCTCTCAAGTTCACTCAGTTAGCTAGATATGTTCCTTATATGGTAGCTGATAATAGGTCCATGATGAGTAATTTTGTGTCTGGCATATCTGATAGTATGGGCAAGGAGTGTAGGACCACAATGCTTATTAGTGAGATGGACTTATCTAGGCTGATGGTTCATGCTCAATAGATTGAGGATCAAAAGATTAAGGAGAGGGAGAGAGGAAACAAGAGAGCTAGGATGGGTAGTTTTAATTTCAATCTACCAAAGTCAGAAGGTGGTAACCATCCTTAGTTTTATCAGAGGTCTTCAGCCCCAACACCCAAATTCAAAAATAATAATAGGGATATGGCACTAGGTTCTAAGTCCTAGGTCAGTGTTAGCAGTGCTCATACCAATCCTTTATGTCAGAAGTATAGCAGACAATATTAGGGTGAGTGTAGAACGGGTAGTGGTGTGTGCTTCAGGTGTGGCAAGCCAGGCAATTCGATTCAGAAGTGTCAGGTAGTTGCTTAGAAGGGTAGGGATGTACACCAATAGGGCTAGTCCCATCAGTCATCAGTTTTATTCAGTCGTCCAACTCAGCAGGGTGCCGCTTCTAGTGCTACTAGTGGTCAGTGTCCAAACAAATTATATGCTCTTCAGTCACTCCAAGATTAGGAAAATTCTCCTGACGTAGTTACTGGTATGTTGCAGGTCTTTCACTTACATGGTTATGCTTTACTAGACCCTGGAGCTTTTTTTTCTGTCGTCAACTTTGGAGTCAGTCCCAAAATGCTAGCTGAGCCCTTTTCAGTGTCTACCCCAGTAGTTGTTTCCATTATATCTAGATAGGTATACAAGAACTATCCGATCACAGTATCTCTGAAAGTTACCTCAGTTGATCTCGTAGAGTTAGAGATAATGTATTTTAACGTCATTCTTGGCATCGATTAGCTTTACTCATGCTATGCCTCAGTTGACTGTAGAAACAGAATAGTTCATTTCAAGTTTCCAAATGAACCAGTCCTTGAATGGAGGGGTAGTACTATAGCTCTAAGGGGTCAGTTGATCTTATACCTTAAAGCCAGAAAGATGATATCGAAGGGGTGTATTTACCATCTTGTGCGAGTCATAAACTCTAACTCAGAAACTCTAACTCTTGAGTTAGTTTCAGTAGTGAGGGAATTTCCAAATGTGTTCCCTGAAGATCTCCTCGGAGTTTCTCCCAAAAGAGAAATAACCTTCGGAATAGGCCTTCTCCCAGATACTCAGCCTATATCTATTCTTCCATACAGAATGGCTCTAGCTAAACTCAAAGAACTAAACGAACAGTTGAAGGATCTCTTATATAAGGGATTTAGCAAACCTAGCATCTCCTCGTGGGGCGCACCTATTCTATTTATGCATAAGAAAGATGGTTCTCTTAGGATGTATATTGACTATCATCAGTTGAACAAGGTCACAGTCAAGAATAAATATCCACTTCCTAGAATCAATGATTTGTTCGACCAACTTCAGGATGCCAGTTACTTCTCTAAGATAGACCTCAGATCAGGCTATCATCAGCTTAGAGTCAGAGAATGTAATATTCTAAAAATAGCTTTTCGAACTTGATATGGTCACTTTAAATTTCTATTCATGTCGTTTGGTCTTACAAATTCCCCAGCATCCTTCATGGACTTGATGAACCGAGTGTTCAAGCAATACTTGAACATATTTGTTATAGTTTTCA
>NC_061119.1:155569550-155581830 GCF_002878395.1 Capsicum annuum | reverse complement strand
TGAGAAGAGTTTTCAGGAGTTGAAGACTCGACTCACCTTAACCCTAGTCTTGACTCTACCAGATGGTTCAGATGGTTTTGTTATGTACTGTGATGCATCCACAGTAGGTTTGGATTGTGTCGTCATACAGAGAGGTAAGGTCATAGCCTATGCCTCCAGACAGCTTAAACTCTATAAGAAGAATTACCCTACTTATGATCTTGAGTTAGCAGTTGTAGTGTTTGCCTTAAAGATTTGGAGGCATTACTTGTATGGGGTTCATGTAGATGTGTTCACAGATCACAAAAGCCTTTAGTATATGTTCTCTCAGAAAGATTTGAATTTGCATCATAGAAGGTGGTTAGAGTTATTAAAGAATTATTACATGAGTATTCTGTATCATCCGAGCAAGGCCAATGTAGTGGCTGATGCTCTCAGTAGATTGTTTATGGGCAGTGTTGCTCATGTTGAGAATGGTAAGAAGAAGTTAGCTTAGGAAGTTCATTAGCTTTCCCGACTAGGTATCCATTTACTTAATTCAGCAAAAGGTAGTGTATGGGTACAGAGTAGCTCAGAGTCATATCTAGTTTCTAAGGTGAAGGAAAAGCAGGATAGAGATCCCAGTCTAGCTAAAATAAAAGAATTAGTCAAACATCAAAAAGTGGAGGTTTTCTCCCAAAGGGGAGATGGTATTTTGCGTTGTCAGGGTAGATTATGTATGCCCGGTATAGGTGAGTTGAGGCAACAAATTCTTGTAGAAGCATATGGTACGCGTTACTCTATTCATCCATGGGCCACTAAGATATACCGTGATTTATGGGAGATCTATTAGTGGAGTAGGATGAAGAGAGATATTGCAGAGTTTATAGCTAAGTGCTCTATATGCCAGCAAGTTAAGATTGAGCACCATAAGCCTAGTGGGTCCATACAGGAGTTTAGTAATCCCATGTGGAAATGGGAGAAGTGAACATGGACTTTGTGACAGGTTTGCCTCGTGCCCTTCATCAACATGACTCTATTTTGGTTATCGTAGACATGATGACCAAATCAGCTTATTTCTTGCCAGTCCATACCTCTTACTCAATCGAGGACTATGCCAATCTCTATCTCGAAGAGTTGGTTAGGTCGCACAGTGTTCCCTTATATATCATCTCAAACACAGGTACCCCGTTTACCTCTCATTTTTGGAAAGCATTCCAAAAGGGGCTTGGTACCCAAGTCCACCTCAGTATAACTTTTCACTCTTAGATAGACGGTCAAGCAGAAAGGACCATTCAGACTCTATAAGATATACTGAGAAAATGCATTGTTGATTTCAAGGGTAGTTGGGATGATCATTTTTCTTTGATTGAATTCGCATACAATAACAGCTATCATTTCAGTATCTATATGGCTCCTTTTGAGACTCTCTATAGTAGGAGATGTAGATCTCCAACTGGTTGGTTTCAAGTAGGTGAGGCCGCAGTAGCAGGGCCTGACTTGATATTTGATGTATTAGGGAAGGTTCAGTTGATCAGAGAAAGGCTTAGGGCTGCCTAGAGCTGAAAAAAATCATATTCAGATATAAGGAGAAAGGATCTTGAGTTTTAGTTCGGTGACTTTGTGTACTTTAAAATATCTCCCATGAAAAGAGTGAAGAGATTTAAAAAGAAAGGAAAACTCAGTCCCCGATATGTCGGTCCCTTTTGAATTCTTAGTCATTTTGGAAAGGTATCTTATGAGCTTGAGGTTCCCTCAGATTTAGCCTCAGTACACCAGACTTCCATGTTTCATTGTTAAAAAAGTGTATTGGGGATCCAACTATAGTTGTTCCCTTAGAAAGTGTAGATATTCAGAACAGTTTTTCCTTTGAGGAAGTTCCAGTCAAAATTTTTGATCATTAAGTTCGTAGACTAAGGAACAAAGAAGTTCCACTAGTCAAAGTTCTTTGGTAGAATCGGTCCGTTGAGAAAGCCACTTGGGAAGCAGAGGCAAATAAGTGGATCAAGTACCCTCATCTCTTCTCCGCGAATCTAATTTTAGTATAAGCTACCAAATCTTCTTAAGATTTTTTTCTCTATCATGCTCAGTTTCATTTGCACATCATGTTCATGTCAGTCGTGCATTTACAAATTAGTTCAATCATGTATTCCATGCATCAGACATGCATATTCAGTGTGTAAGCTAAGTCAATCAGTTCCCTCAGCTTAAACAGTTTCATTCGGGGATGAATGATCCCAAGGGGGAGATATTGTAACGCCCCATATTTCCCTAGCATAATCTAAGTCCCAATACATGAGTATTCATATATGAAAATTTTGAAACACTCATTATTTGTCAGTTTAGAGCTTGCAATTGTGTAGGAAATTTAATTAGCTTTCCAACGATATAAAATTTGCCCAAATCCGATAACCGGTTAAGAAGTTATGGTGATTTTCAGTTTTGGTCGTAAAACCCCATCATTTTAACCTTTAGCACATCGCGGAGCAGGCCAATCTCCCATTTGCCAAATTTCAGTGAGGGTCCACGATCCTGGCACAAAGCGTCGTAGGTTAATTTGACATTTTACAATTTCCAGTGGGCCTCTGCGATCCTGGCACGTCGCGGAGATGGTCAAATTGCCATCCACAGGCTTACCGTGATGGTGGCGCATCGCGGCATTTGTACAGGTCCCAGTTGTCCCTTTTCTAGTGGCTTGGTATGATAGTGGCACGAGTGCCAAGGCCAAAAATTGGGATTTTCAGTTTTCCGCTTGTGATTTTAAATTCATTTAAGGGTATTTAGGTCTTTTTCCTAAGCCCTAAACCCACCCTAAACACAAAATTTAACCCCTAATTGACCTAAATACTCATCATTATTCACTTTCTCTCAAATTAAAAATCCTCACTTTCAATAATAAGAAACTCTAGATCTCAAGAATCAAGGTCAAATCTCAAGAACTCTCTATTAATCCTTCCAAATTCATCATCCCAGGTATGTTAGACGTTCATCCATGGATTTCTTTCATCCATGTAGTCCAAGTAACCTATTGAAATTTCAAGTTTTAGTTTTTTCAATCATGATTTCATCCATGAATCTCCATGTACTATTTATTTTATACCATGTTACCATGAAATTATTGTTATTATTCAATCTTTCATATTTTAATACTATTATTTATTGAATTAAACCCTGATTTAATGCTATTATGATGAGTTCATACTATTTCTACAAATTCCATGACATTTCTATGATTGTTTTAAACCATGAACTACAAGTGTTTAATAAAATACCTATATGAGTGATTTATTTAATAAGAGCCTTCATGTTTTGAACTCCAAGTTTTAGTGTCATTTTTACTATAATTGTTTTAAGTCTTGGGGGCATTGAATACCCGAAATCCATAGTTGTTTATTTAGTCTAGTCTCAATACATTACAAAATAGTCTTCGGATTATAATATGAGCATTATCAGAATAGTCAGATATCAGTCATTAAACTCACAACAGTCTAGTATCTCAGTGTCTTTCAGTTGGGAGTAGGTTTTAGCACCAAGCGAGTATAGGGATGGAGGCTTCCCCATCAGATAGGAAGAGTTGTTAGTAGCAGTCCCTATACTCCAGAACTACGTAGCTAATGTAGGGTATGAGAAGTCACCCGTCAGATTAGGCTTGACTATCTTACAGGGGTCACCCGTCAGTTCAAGCTTGACACCCTTAGTCCTTTGGAAATTATATTAGATCGGTGGATCCATACAACCATTGTTAGTACCCTGACATGGTATTAACACCCTTCCAACTGAGGTTATAGGTTGGACCCCGATTAACTCAAATTATGGAATTTTTATTAGATGATACTTCCCACAGTCTCAAATATAGTCTTAGTTATAGTCCCAACTCAGTTATTCAGCCTTAGTGTTGTTTGACCAAAGCACACAGGTTTTAGTTATCTCAGTATATATCATTATTTACAGATTTTACTTAGTTCATGTTATATGCTTGGTCATGCATCCATAGTATTTATAAATTTTCCTGCATTTTCAGTATCTACGGAAATTTTTCGTTGAAATTTTGTGCGTAGACGTGTTAGGTTCTATCTTATAGAATGAATTATAAATTTTTCGTGTGGAATGTCTTAGATTATGATCCACCATTGCGTAGAGTATCGAATAACTTTCCAACGATATGTAGATAATCCAAAACGGACACCCGAGTGATGAGTTATGAACATTCCGATCGAACCATGAATAGTAGTGAACAGTAAAACGTGCAGGAAAAACTACTAAAGCCTGACGTATTTTTGCTCCAACTTTAAAAGATTATAACTCCTTGTACATAATAATCTGGGTGATCTACTATATATCAACGGAAAGCACTGCGAGTCCTCTTTCCAATGAAATTGGTTTCATCCAATTTGTCTATTGGAGTAAAAAGTTATGGTCATTCTACTTCAGCCTATCAAAAGTGAATTTTTGGGTCAACTTCAAATGATCATAACTCATTACACAATGATCTGGGTGAGATACTATATATCAATGAAAATATATGAGAGTCCTCTTTCTAATGAAATTGGTCTCATCCAATTTGGATATCGGAGTAAAATGTTATGGTTGATCTACTTTAGACTATCAAAACAGTCCACAAAAGGACAGATTCGAGAATTATTTGATTTTTAGGGCCGTTTTGGTCATTCCCCCTCACCCAAAATCCATCCAAACCCTATATTAAAGCCTATTAGAAGCATTATATGTTATATTTCACCAAATTCCCTCAAAAAGAAAACCCTAAGCTCCTACATCCAACTTCAAGAACCTCCAAAGTTCACCATTAATTCTGCAAATTTATTCAAGATTCCAAGTTCCTAGTTCAAGAACTCCAAGAACCATCATTCAAAGGCACGATTAACATCTCAAAAATGAGTATCGATCTAAAGTTCATCATTCAAGGTATGTGGGGTTTTTCAACAAGAACTCTCTTTCGTTCTTGTGCCCAAAAGTAATTTTCTTTACAAAGGCATGATTTTTATTTGATTTTTATGAATATGAAGCATGAACCCATATCTTATGATGATTATTATGAAATCTTGATGTTTATAATTTTGAAAGATGAATTTACATGTGTAGACATATAAAGCATGAATCTTGAATGATATTTATCATGATTTTGATATTTGGGTCATGAATCCCCGTAGAAAATTGTATTTTTTTGAGAAAGTGTGTGTTATAAGCATGTTGATGTTGAATATTTGAGACATTTTGAATGATTTGACCTTTTGGTCTTAATGGAGTTGTTTTGAACTCGAGTGTGAAAGAAATTCACAACGTGGTTGATTTTGATAGATGGGAAGCATGATGGCTCTCGATGTATATTTATATATTACTAAAATTGTTTTGTTGTGGATTGTCTTTGAAATGATCTGAGCTAAGTCCAGGAGAAATCTTTAGCACCGAGTGGTAGGTATAAAGCGACCTTACTTTCCTAGAACTATGTGTCCCCATAGGAGTGAGCCTGAGGCTGATTTATATAGTGATCACTAGTTTGTTTGGATTTGATATCGATAGTCCTACTCTGATGGCAAGGATAGGACGGCTCTCCCCAACATGGGTTGTACGATGGACTCCATGTAGCTCACATGGTTTATGTCGCTTATAGGATCTCTCAGTGTGTGTGTGTTTCCTTGTGTCTATGGTGAATAGTGAAGTGATTTGAAAGTGGAATTGTGAAAGTTATTCTTTTGAAAGATTTAAGTGATATTTACATTATAAGAATTGATATTCTTGATGAACTGAAAGTGATTGACAAATTATATGATGACTCACATGTGTTATTGTACTTATTTCAACCTCTTATGATTATGATGATTTTCTTCGGGCTATGTGAGTCTTTCATACATCCTGCATATTTCTTATAAATATTTATGATGATGATGTTTATACAACTGCATACACCCCCATATACTCGGTTCCTTTCCATGGTACTGACCCACATCTTCAGATGTGGGCTGTATTTTCTTGGAATGTAGGTTCAGGTGCTCAGTTCCAGGTTCGACAGTGATTCTTCAGGCACACTGTTCTACATCTTCTATTGTGGTGAGTCCTCATGTTCCGAGGACGTGATGTCTGATGTTGATTTCACGGAATCATTTACATTTGATAACTGAGTATGAGTCAGTTGGGGCATGTCTCAATGGCTCGCTGGTTTTATTGATTTTCTTAGAGGCTTGTCAGACTAGTATAGATGTTGGGAGTTGACTAATAAGTCATATTTTGTTATCTTTTTGAAATTTTTTTATTCTTGGATGATGATTACTCTGTTGATATTTGAGGGTTATTTATAGAAACCCCGTTGATTTGTGTTGAACTAAATGAAAATGGCTCAGAGGGTTAGCTTAGGGATACTCGTAGCCTCAAGCACCGTGTGATGCTCCGGGACACATTTTCCAAGGCGTTACAAACTTGGTATCAAAACTAGGTTTTAAGGTGTCCTAGGGAGTCTGACAAGCCGCATTAAGTAGAGTCTTTATCATCGGTGTATAGCGCACCACATCTATGAGGAAGAGGCTACAAGACGTTTTAGGAAAAAGTATGATTCTTTCTTTCAGAAGTCTATCATGCTTAAAGTGTCTCTGTCTGCTATTGATTCATGCTCTCCTCTTTCAAAAATATGCCTTCACGTCGAGTGAGAAGAAATAATGATGGTCAGCAACCTCAACCCGTGACCCATTGAATGAAAACGTATTTCATGCTGAATTTTGGGTAGTTTTTCAGGCACTGGCCCAAGCTGTTACTACAAATATTCAGGCTAACCCATCCTCGAATCCACAGCAATAGGGAGGTGATTCAGCTTCTACCAGGATTCGTGACTTCATGAGGATGAATCCACCAGAATTCTATGGGTCCAAGTCTGATGAGGATTCGAGGTTATTTTTAGAGGAGGTGCAAAAGATTACTCAGGTGATGCATGTATATGAGGAACATTATGTGGAGTTGGTTACCTATAGGTTGAAAGACCTTTCTTATAACTGGATTGTTGCTTAGAGGAAAGGTAGAGGTGAGAGAGCTGTCCCTACAACTTGGCAAGAGTTTCAGGATGTATTCCTGGATAAGTTTTTCCCTTTGGAGATGAGAGAGGCAAAGGTGGAAGAGTTTATGAACTTATGACAGGGCTCTATGACTGTTATGGAGTACTGTCTAAAGTTCAATCAGTTGGCCAAGTATGCTCCTGACTTAGTGGCTGATAATCGAGCTAGTGTGAGTAAGTTTGTAATTGGAGTATCTAGTTATGTGGTTAAGGAGTGTAGGTCTGCTATGCTGAATAGTGAGATGAATCTTTCTAGGTTGATGACTCATACCCAACAGATTTAGGCAGATAAGATTAAAAAGAGAGATAGAATGAAAGGGAATAAGAGAGCTAGGTCCAAGCAGCACGAATAGGGTCAAACTTGATCACAAGGAGAGAGTCGCCCTCAGTATCAGGATCGTTCGTCTATGCCAGCACCATCATCTGCTAGTGCTCTCATGCCTAGAGGTAGGCAGGAGCAAGGTAGCAAGTCATATGCATCCAGGTCCCAGTACAGTACTGGCAGTAAGACAAATCGTCCCCTGTGTCCTAAGTGTGGTAGGGCTCATTCGGGTGAGTGTTGGGGTGAGAAAAGGGGTTGTTTCTGGTGTGGTGACATCACAGAGTTAGATATTATCCAATGATGGACAAGGGCATCGTGACTATCGCCCTTAGACCTAGACTCAGACTATCATTGCTCCAGTTCCAGTGACTCGCCCAGCCCCAGCTCAGGGCGCCTCTTCTAGCAATACTGGCGGGCAGCACCAGAATAGATTCTATGCTTTACCGTCCGGCCAGGAACAGGAGGACTCTCCCGATATTGTTACTGGTATACTTCGTATATTTTAATTTGACGTGTATGCTTTGTTGGATCCTGGATCCAGTTTTTCATATGTTACACCTTTGATTGCTGTGAATTTTGAAATGACTCCTGAGATTATTCCTGAGACTATCCTAGTTTCTATCCGAGTGTTCAAGTTTCAGTTTCCGGGTGCATCTGTGTTTGAGTGGTCTGGGAATTCTATGTCACCCAAGAGTCATTTTATCTCTTACCTCAAAGCTAGAACTTGTCAAAGACACTAAGTCTGAGACTCCAACTCTCCTGTCTGTTAACATCGTGAATGAGTTTTTTGATTTTTTTACAAATGATCTCCCAGGGATACCTCCTGATAGAAAGATAGAGTTTGGGATTGATCTTCATCCCAATACTCAACCCATTTCTATTCCTCCTTACCGTATGGCCCCTGCAGAACTTAAGGAGTTGAAAGAGAAATACAAAGATCTACTAAATAAGGGTTTCATAAGGCCCAATGTTTCTCCGTGGGGTGGCAGGAAGAAGGATATAGCCGAGTATATAGGAAAATGTACAACTTGTCAACATGTTAAGGTAGAGCACCTAAGGCCTGGTGGCACATTGCAAGAGTTTAGTATCCCCACCTGGAAGTGGGAAGAGGTGAATATGGATTTTGTGACTGGTTTACCCCTTTTGCGTCATCATCATGATTCAATTTAGGTTATTGTAGATAGGTTGACTAAGTCAGCGCATTTCTTGCCAGTGCATACATCTTATACAGCTGAGGATTATGCTAAGTTGTAAATCCAAGAGTTAGTCAGACTGCATGGAGTTCCCTTGTCCATCATCTCAGATAGGGGTACTCAGTGTACTTCCCAATTTTGGAGAGTGTTCCAAAAGGGTCTTGGTGCCCAAGTTCACCTTAGTTCTATTTTTCATCTGCAGGCAAATGGTCAGGCTGAGAGGACTATCCAGACTCTAGAAGACATGTTGAGGGCAAGTACTTTTGATTTCAAAGGAAGTTGGGATAAGCATTTTCCATTGATTGAATTCGCGTACAATTGTAGTTATCATTCTAGCATCCGTATGGCCCCATTTGAGGCTCTTTATAGAAGGAGATGTAGATCACCCATAGGTTGGTTTGAAGTGGGTGAAACCATTTTTCTTGGACCTGATGCAATGTTTGAGGCTATGGAGAAATTTAAGTTGATTAGAGAAAGGTTGAAGGCAGCCCAGAGTCGTCAGAAATCATATGCAGATGTGAGGAGAAGGGATCTTGGGTTTGAAGTTAATGACTTGGTATGTCTGAAGATTTCACCAATGAAAGGGGTGAAATGATTTGGCAAAAAGGGGAAGCCTAGTCCCCGCTATGTTGGCCCTTATAGAATTCTGAGACGTGTTAGAAAAGTAGCTTATGAGGTAAATTTCCCGATAGACTTGTCATCTGTTCATCCTGTCTTTCACATCTCTATCCTTAAGAAATGTACCGGGAACATTGCTATTGTAATTTCTTTAGAGAGCTCAGATATTCAGACCAGTCTTTCTTATGAAGAGACCCCAGTTGAGATTCTAGACCATCAGATCCATAGACTAAGGAACAAAAATGTTTCCTTGGTCAAAGTTCTTTGGCGGAACCAGTCAGCTGAGGGCGCTACTTGGGAAGCAAAAGAAATATGCTAGCCAAGTACCACGATCTCTTCTCTACAAACTTAGATTTAGCCAAAGGTACTACTTTTCCTTAATTTAGCCCCTTTCTATTCAAAGATTTAGCTATACAGTTATTCTTGTTATAAGTTAATGCACTTACAGAAGTACTCTAAAGTTTAGAATGATGTAGAGTCAGTTTAGCACTTTATTTCAGTTGAGCATCCTCAGTTTTCTTTGTATTCTTAGCCTAACTAGCAACATTCGAGGATGAATGTTTCCAAGGGGTAGATATTGTAAGACCCCGCAAGGTTCCCCGTTGTCTAAGCCCTTTAGAGGATGTTAAGTGAGTTTTCACACTTAGAAATTTGACTAAGTGTTGAGACTTAGTCCTTTCTTTTAAGACCTTCAAACTTTAAGGATTTATTTGACGACCTTCCCGACCTACGATAGTTGATTTCTTTGTTGATTCATGATGGGCAAGTTCATTGTACATCTCGGGTGAGTTTTGGATTTTTCGAACCCCGTTTAGACCATGTTTGGAGTCCCAAAATAGTGGACCAATGCAATCTTGACGCTTTGCATCGCCCATCGCATTGGTTAATATTTTCCCCAGTTATCAGTGTTAATTCCAGTGAGTTGATGCTAACTTGGCATGACGCATCGAGTATCGCATGCACACCATCGATGCAGCGCGTCGACCTGCGCGTCACTGGGCATATTTTATTTTTAGTCTTTAAAAATCTGTGTTCAAGGGGGAAATTAAGTCATTTCCCTCCCCCCCTTTATTCAGTCATAACATGAGATTAAGCCCCCAAAACACCAAAATATAGTCATTCCACTCAATTCTCTCAAGAACACATCCTAGGGTTTCAACCTAAAATTCAAGAAATCTCAAGATTCTACCGTTACTTTTCAAAATTGAGTCAAGAATTAGAATCCCCAAACCAAGAGCTTGAAGAACCATTCTTCAAAAGTACGAATAGCATCTCAAAAGCAAGTGTTCATCCATAGTTCATCATTCAAGGTATGTGGGGTTTGAACTGGAGCAATTCTTTCGCCCTTATGCCTAAAGATTTGATTTTTATTAAAGAATTTCATGAATTGCAAGTGTGGTTTACACCCACTTTTCTTTGTTTTGAGTTTATGAATTCATAAGTTATTTAAGTCTTGACTAGTATGACTATTTCATTTATTTATGCTTTGAATTGAGAATTTATGCTATGAATTGAACATTCCTATAATGATTTGATGTTTTCCAGTGTTTCCAAGATTGATGTCAAGATTTAAGCTTCATTATAAAATTGATATTATTTGAGTATGTGTATATGCTTTAAGCCAAGTATGAATTTTGATGTTTCGTGAAGCTTATGTTGTTAGCATGTTTTAACAAGTAAGTATCCTGGTTTTAAAGAAATATTGATCTTTGACCCTAAGCAAAGATAGGAATCCACATTATTTATGATTTAAAGCAAAGAGAAGCATAGTTTGGCTTTCACTATATATCCTTGTACTATTTTAAGGTGGATTTCCTAAAAGTTCTGAGCATAAGTATAGGAGTAGTATTTAGCACCAAGTTGGGTATGATTCTAAGGTCTCATGCCCTAAAACTACGAGCCACCATAGGTCTATGATTCGCCCCTAGTAGGCAAAGACAAGTGATCACTTAAGTTAAGGTTCTATTCTGATGGCAAGGGTAGAACAACTCTTCCTAACGTGGGCAAGATGTTGAACTCCATGTCAGCTCACATGGTTTATGTCGGTTAGAAAAAACTCCCTCAGTCTCTTAAAGATCTAAAATCCTTAAGTTTCAAATGAAGTCCCCTATTCTCCTTAATATAAGAGTATATGCTTTGAAAGTTATTGTTTTAAGATTCTTTTTATTTGTGCTTACAATTTTTGAGAAACAAGCAGAGCATACAGATTTTAGAACTAAGTGAAATGACTTGCAAGATTTATACTATCTGCTTTGTCATTCATGGTTTACAAGATTTAGATTCTAGATTTACTCAAGCTATGTAAGCCTTTTGTGTTGGCATGCATGATTTTTATAAAGATTAATGATATTGTTTACTTATTGCATGCACCCCCATATACTTAGTACATTTTCAAAGTACTGATCCACATATATGTCTATGTGCTACATTGTCTCATAATGTAAGTTCAGGTGCTCAGTCTCAGTAGCGATAGTGATCTCCGAGTACCTTCATCTACACTTCCGCAGTTGGTGAGTCTTCATGGTTCAAGGACCTACTTCTCAGATTTTTAGTCTTCGTTGTAGTTATTTATTGATTTCAGTTCAGTTTGAGTTAGTTGGGGTTTTGTCCCAATGACTCTCTACTTTCATAGTAAGTAGAGGCTTGTCGGACTATCAGTTGGAGTTTTCAGATTCTCAGTATTTGTTATCCAGATAATGTTTTTCAGTTATTTTATTTGATGTGATATGGTGTGATTGCTTAATTTATTTTTCTTAAAGTGAGTTCTAGACTTAGTAGTAGGCTCAAAGGGTTAGCTTGGGGATACTTGTAGCCTTAAGCACCGTTTGACATCTCGGGATGAGATTTCAGGGCGTTACAATAATGCAATTCATCAAGGATTAATTTGTTGCTATTGTCCACTTGTTGCACATTGTAATCAGGTTTTGGCATAGTTGAAAATCCTGAAAACTTTTTCCACAACCTTTTAAAAAAAAATTAACCTTTGAAAATAATGATTTCTCAATTCATCATCTGTTATCTCTGTCTCTAAGAGAACAAATATCATAATGGTAACAATATAGAAATATAAAATCAACCTACATATGAAATGTTAGTTATTCTTAACTACAAATTTTTACGTAGATTAGATAG
>NC_061119.1:155553472-155566550 GCF_002878395.1 Capsicum annuum | reverse complement strand
GATATCTTATGATAATAATTTTCATATTAATTTCCAAACATATTCTTATTGTTACATTGAATTAGACAAACACAACATTGCAAATAGTTATCTAAGATACGATGGTATTCCCTAGTCACTTGCCTCCTTTATGACATCAATATAATCTTTATCATCATCTAATAAGCCAAGTGCATAACACGTATCTCTAAAAGTGGTATGGCCATGATAGTTGATCATTTTGAGATCCTCATAGATTTTTGCACATCTAATGACATTCAACAGTAATCTGAGATAATATAATGCCACTTCTAGGCTGAGCAAAGAAGACCCTCCTGATAGAAAATGCAGAAATTTCTCTTTTCTTTCATTTCTTTGCATCCTATTTACGTACAAACTTAAGCAAAAATTCTACATAAGTTAAATATCTAGCTTTAGGAAATCTTTTATTTGCCTCAAACCAACTTAAGAACATTGACTCCCTTATACTCGTACTCGTCCTATTAGCAATATCATCAATCAGATCGTCATTAGAGAATATAACATTTTATTCATATTTGAAATGAAATGCTAGTATTTCTGCAAGAGGTTGCCTATAGTGAATTGGAAATCCAAGTATTCTCCAAGCAACTTCCCAGGATGATATGTGTCGACAATCATAATACATATTACTTTCATCAATATTTGATGAATCTTCCTCACTTGCACTATGATAAAAAGCAACAGTCACATAATCATTTCCCTTATTAACGTACTTAAATGAGTAATTAATAGATCTGAACTGATTGCACCATTCCAAATTGATATGATCACCATACTTTAATACTTTCTCCGTTTCACAATAAGTTAATTGTTGAATTTTGGCACACATGTTAAGAAAAAAAATAAAGACATAAATTTATCATGTTTTTCTATTTTTACCCTCTTCAAAAAGTAAAGACACATGATACATCACTCCCAATGCACATTTAATGGAGGAAAAATTTGGAAAAAATTTCCAACATTTACCTTGAATTGTGAACCATTCACTTATTTTGAAACACTAAAATTGCTCCAACAATTCACTTATTGTGAAATGGGGGGAGTAATAAGAATCAATTATGCAGCACCATATACCTATTCAACTCAATAAGAAAAAAAATAAATTATAATCTTTTTTGAGAAGATATTGTATATCCAATTCTAATTCAAAAAAATTAATGTAATAAACATTATATGAGCAGTCTATATTAATGCTACCAATCGATTAAGCAATACTCCATAGGTCAATATCATCTTTCTAGATAGTTCTACCATCTCCCCTTCTTCTATAGATGGGATAACCATCTTCATCAATTGTGACCATTGACTAAATAAATTTCTTTGAAAAGTGTTGTGTACATCAACATTCTGCATGCAAGGAAAGCAATTCCTAGTAGAACCACATGACGTATGCATCATGAGTAACTGCACTACTTTATAATAGTAAGGATTAATCAAATCATTTGGTATTTCTGCTGAAATATTTCTATCAATATCTATAGCAGTGGGATATTTATTTTTCTCACGAAGATAAAGTACAGTGCGAGCATGAGGCGATCCTCATTTTTGAAATTAAATTGTATAAATCACTGCATCAAACAAATTTATTTGATGAATAATAGTTGAATCCATATTTAAAGATATATTAATACATAAAAAATATACGTATATAAAAATTTTAAGTGAGGAACCAAATATATCTACTTTTACTCTTCCAAAAATTCATTTGTCTTAGAAGTCCTTTATTAAATAATCTAATTTTATTTTGAAAACCCTAGATAAAATATATGGATGATCCTTAGGTTTTAAGCCCCTACTCTCTTCAAATCTACAAATCTCTAGCCACTTTGGATTGCAAGTAAATATGATGAAAAGATTAGGGTAGCGAACTCATTTGCATATTATCATAGCATCATGATAATTCTACAGCATGTATCGATCACCTCCTGTGAAGCTTGATCCCAAAATTATCCTATTTCTTTGAAAGATGGATCAATTTCTCCTTACAGAAGTGCATCTTCAAACTCTTTATACATATGAGCTCTCAACCATTTTTTATTAAATCAGATATAGTTCAATCAAAAAGATTTGAGTATTGCATATACATCAACCAAGAGCTATTGAAATAATCTTCTCAAAGACAAAATCATAGGAACTTCATCTTTCCTATCTTGAATCATTTAAGCAAAATATTCTCGGCAACTAACATGTGGCTTTTCTCGAGATGTTTTATCATCAACAGTAGTAATAGAAATGTCCTCTCTGTAGCCATCTTCACTATATGGAAAAAGTAAAGGATACTGCAAGCTTAAATATTCCATATTTAGTTCATTAATAATTTGTAACTATTCAGAACAGCTTTTAATAATAATATCTTTGTCACTTCGTGATGGTCCAAAATCTCCTACTATCAAAGCAGTTATCTTTGAAATTGTTTTCAAGTTGTATCTTTTTTCATCGGTGCCTGTTTTGCTTATTAATCTAAGTCTAACTTTGGATCTTCTATCTTCTTGAAATCTCTCTTTTATTATTCTAAATGTTTTAGCTAAAACATTGTAGCTTTCAAGAATTTACTTTAGATCACTAACAATCTCATCATAAAATTTGTTTATATCGTGACCATGACTGCAAAGAATTATAAAATATAGATTATCAAATATTGTCTTTTCATGAAAAATATTATCTATATTTTTTACTCACAAATGATAAAAACACTAACCTTACAGCATGAATTCTATTCTACACTTGATTATCTGTATTATAACTATATAATTGAGAAAACTTTGGGATGGATCCCTCAAGAGGAAACAAACTTTTAATTCTATTATAGTTCTATCTCGATAATCTGAACGTTCTTGATCCCCGAATTTGACTGACGGTTGCATCAATCTTTCCTCCTATTAAAGTAAATGAGAACATAAAATTATAACTCCTAATATTCTCTTGAAAGTGATTGCTTTTTGAATCTACATAAAATATGAAATGGAGAATGAAGAATTATATATGAAATATGAATATGCTTCAAAAATAAGATCAACATAGATGTTTTCTCTAACCAGATCCAAGCAATAATTGGCTTAGAATTTGAGGAGTCTTAATTGTCTTTGACAACTTTATCTTTTCATGATTACAACATAAAGAAAACTCTGATCTTTTATACTTATTCATTTGTTTGATTTTTTTCTTCGTACCAAAACATGTCGCACAATAGCCACATTTATTGTCAGCATCTCTGATATCCCAGTACCCTATTAATCATAAAAAATATATAGCGCTAAAGTCATATAAAGTCACTATTTTTATGATTTCTTATTAGTTACTCACATATATTTAAAAATTAAATAGTGCATACCTTCATTACAAAATGTTCCCCCAATTGACATCAGCCTCTAAAAAATAATAGTAAATGAATTAAGTGGTAATCAAGATACCATTTTAACTAGAAATATCAATTGAAAATAATTGATAACTAGCTAAGTTATGTCACGATCCAAACCTGTGCCTGACCGTGATGGGTATCTCAAGCCCACCATGGTCTGGAGACCACCCCCTTAACCTTACCTTGCTGAGCACAATATTAATAAATAGTGAAAACCAACCAAGATAGTAATAAGAATGGATAAGTCAAACGACAATTCTAAGAATCCAAACAAATAAAACACCCACACTTGTCCACAAAAGCCTCTAACCAAAATACCAATTAAGTCGGGACATTACCCTAACCATGAAAAAGAAATTCATAAAGAGATACTAAGACAATAAAGAAATCAGTGAAATGATAGGGCCTTCTGAAGGATGGAGGCTTACCACTTCACGGCTGATCAACAGAAGTACCCAACCGCCTAACGTTGTATAGGAGCAATAGAAAATCCCTCTAATCCTACAACATGAAATGATGCAGTGTCTAGGGATGGTCAGTGGGGCGAGCATTGGCATGTAACTCAAGAAATAAGGAGAAAATAATGCAATTGCCAAAATTCAGTCATAAACCATATGCACCACATTCAAATACATATATATAGGATGTCAGGATATGGACAAGAGTCATTAACATAAGAGTTTAAAGTATTAACCTAAACTATATAGCTCGATGCATCCTAAAGGCACCTATTGAATAAATGGGTCCAACTCCCCTTGCTAGAAGGTCACCAGTGCGTGTTAGCTGCATGAATCGATGAAAAACTAAGTAAAGAATAAATACACCAAATCTATAACCCTCCTAATAAATATATATATATATATACACACACACTATGCACCAAGCACACGATCACATCAAATCCCAACGCCGGCTAACGTGGTTTTTAGTGTTGAACCCCCGGGGACCTACACTTTTACTATGAGCTACAAAAGTCCCTTTAAGCCTAAATTAAAAAAGTTGCACATAAACCAACCATTAACCCAGGATTAATTTCATTAAGGCATTTACCAACTTGGTATCATCATACCAATATGCTTGCAAGCTAATTCAATTATGTCAAACCAATCCATATGACTAAACTGACTCTCAAGTTCCATTTAAAATCCAAGCCATGTCCACCAAGGCCATCCAAAACCATTTTCATTCTTTTATCATTTAATGCAATGCAATGGGTTCAAAATACAAGTTAAACCATGTAATTATTTATATTCAAAACCAAAATTGTAAATTGGATTGAGATTAATCCCATTATCAAGCCAAAAATCCATTAATTTGGGGAAACCCATGTCCCCTATTCTAGCCATTTAAACAATGAACCAATTTAGTCCCAAAACTAACTATTAAAACATAAAAATCTATTTAAAACAGGGGACAAGTAATTCAAGTAAAAATAACAAAAAGTCCTCAATCCAATTTCAAACCCACAATTTAAATCCCATGAATATCCAATTAATTTATCCCATAATATAAAATTCAAGCTAGGGAAATACAAAGAAAATCAAAGAAAAATTGAAGTTTGGATCTTGAATGATGAATTCTCTATAAAATCCTTGAGCTTTTCTTGGATTTAGAGTTAGAGAGAAGAAGAATGGTGTTTGATCTTTGAAAACTAAAGGAAAAGGATCAATTTTATGTTTAAAAGTCGTACAAGGGGTAAAATACCAAAATTCCCTCACCCCAAGTGAAAAAAATAAAAACTGGATAATTTTTACATAGGAGTGTGGCACGCCCTTATCTCGGAGGGTAGCCTCCATGGCACGCCATAATCGCGGAGTCTTACTGCCTCGAGGTCCTAATATTACCTCAAAACCTTTTAAAAATTCCAAAACTTTTTCAAAATACCCTTTCAACATCCCTAAATATAATTCAAATAAAAAATCAACATTACGTATGCTGGAGGGTCAAAAATAAAATTATTAAAATTTTATGGGGTCTCATAAGTTACCAAGTACCTACCTTCACAATCATCTTCATCTTCTTGACCTTCATTGCAAGGAGCACAATTTAAATTAGGTAGCTAATCTTGACTTTGGATATCTATTATGAATAAAGTTTAACATAAATGAGTGATTAATAACTCCAAATAGTAGCCCCGGTACAATTTAAGTATTTTATTGATACATAAATTTAATAATAATTTCTTATTAAAAAAATTGTGCAACTCACGAAAATAACTCGGATGAATATTGTGGTGTAGAATTATTAGATATCAAATTTTGGCGATGCATATTTAAAGTGTCTGAATTAGTATTTTCAGTCACAAAAATATCTCTACCCTTCCTCTACCTAGTATTTGGAGAAAAACAACTTTCAAAATCAGTCATTAATGAAAGATAAAAGATATTTTAATGAAGTGAGGTAGAAAATAATAAAATATATATTGATGTTTTTATAATCAATATGGTAAAAATATGAGGATATTCAAATTTTACCATCATCAGGTGGAACACAATTCAAACCAGGTAGTATATCTTATCTGGAATATATAATTTCATTAATTAATATGCCTTTACCCTTCTTCCACCTTGTGTTTGGGGAAAAACAAATTTCAAAAATTGTCATTAATAAAAGATAAAAGATATTTTTAATGACGTGTGGAAGAAATGATAAAGTATCCATTGATGTTTTTATAACCAAATGGATGAAAGTGGAGGAGATTCAAAATACACATTAGTATTGTTTGGGACTCAGAGCACGCCGACTTTTCTCTCTAGCCAAACCCTAACCCTAAAACCTACTTTTCACTATTTTGGGCCATGGCCACCACCTCCGGTAGGGCGTACCCACCAGAAAATAATCAAAAGTTGAAGATCATTGAGGTTAGTAGTGAAGTACATGGAGACTCTCCCAAGAAGATAAATTATCCTAGTATATTGAAGCCTAAGAGTTGTTATATTAATGTGGAAAGGGTTTCACCCAAACTAGTTGTGATGTTACATGGAGAACTTAGTATAACATGGAAGTCATAAAAAATAAGAAGTTTAATCATTCAAGAAAATTTACAGCATGCTATTATAGGTAAATTTTCTTATGGCAAACCGAACATAATGGAGCTGAGAAGAACTATTCCAAATCAGTGTGGTATTAAAGGTGAATGCACTATCGGAGTGTCGAACACTAGAAATATTCTCATTCGATTGAAAGTGTTGGAGGATTATGTTAATCTTACATCAACTGCTGCATATTATATAAAAGCAAAGGATATGTATTGGTAGATGCAAACTCTAAAGTAGGATCCTTGGTTCGAATCGGATGTTGAAACAACTTTAGGGATAGCGTGGATATCAATGCCTGATCTTCCACCTAATTTTTTTTGCAAAGGAGGCAATTTTTTTGATAGCTTCTGCAATTGGAAAACCACTAATAGTAGATATCGCAACTAAGAATCAAACAATACCTAGTTGTGCAAGGGTTAAAGTGGACGTAGATTTGGTTGCTAAATTGCCACAAAAGGTGAGAATAAATAAAGAGATGATATGACAAGAGAAATAAAATTTAAATGGATACAAATTCAGTATGATTGTATGCCAAAGTATTGCAATAAATATTGTTTCCAAGGACATGGTGAAAGTACCTGTTGGAATATTTATCCTAAACTGCATGAGAAGAAGATAGATGAAAATGAGGGAGAATTGAATAAACAAGCCAAAGGTGACAAAGAGAATGAAGAAGGATCTTTTAAGAACAACCAAAGGGGAAGAAAAAATATAAGCAGCAGTAGTTAACCAGAAGAAATAAATACAAAAGAGATTGGGCCTATTATTGGGAGATAGAAGAAGAAGATCAGAAAGAAATTCCTGTATCAAATACTTTTGATGCACTTTCTGAGGAGGGGGTGATAGATGTAGAACAAAAGAAGAATGAGAAGAATGACATTATTAAGGAGAATTAGGCTAACAAAGTGAGTACTAAAGATTGGGCCTCTAGTAGTTTTGCCAAGGCACCATAAAGTAAAGTAGATGAGGTAGAGCAAAAAGAAGAGTTAGTTAATAAAGAACATCCAGAGAAGACTAAAAATATGGCTACAAATTCTTCCCAGAAAGGAAATATAATAGAGAAAACTCCTACATAGAAAGAAGAGAGCTCAATGCAGTTAGCTATAGTTGATATGCAGAGAAGTGAGAAAGACACAAAAGTGATTGAAGATGTTATGCCATTAGCAATACAAGCTAAAAACCAAATTTAGGTTAGCAATAATGGGAAAACTAATCTCGATGAGGATGACCTTGACAAAAACATAGAGAAAGTTCCCATTGATGGAAATCTATCACCCAAGTAGATTGATAAGTTTAAAGCATCTCAAGGTATGCAAAGAAAGAAAGACAAAGGAGCTAAAGCAAGTTCAATGCAGACTAGAAGTTCTTTGAAAAATAAACCTAGATGAATGCACTGATATGGAATATAAGATCAGTGAATACTCAGAAGACATTCATTAGGTTGATCACCTTACAGAAAATACATTATTTCTATTTTATAGGATTGATGGAGCCATTTTACGATAATCACAATATAGATGAATACAAGAGGATATTAGGGATGCAGCGTGCAGTGGACAATTCATTAAGAAAAATATGGGCATTCATGGATTCTGTCTGGTGTTAGTTATTCTGTGATGATGGATGAAGAGCAACAGATGACATCAAGTCTGGAAAGTCAGGATGCAGGAGTCATAGTTATAGTTACCTTAATAGATGCTAAATGTTCTCGAGTTAAGAGACTAGTATTATCGGAATCATTGTAGGAGATGTCACAATTAATTCAAGAGCCATGGTTGATGGGTGGAGACTTTAATGTTATTATTAGTGAAGAAGAGAAGTTGGGGGGTTTACCAGTTACTGTATCAAAAATTAAGGACTTTAAACGTTACATAAATATGTGCAATCTAAAGACCCTAGTTTTAAATGCAGTAAATTTACATGGTGAAATGGGAGAACTGATGAGGATTGCATAATTAAGAGGTTAGATAAAATATTGTGTAATGAAAGATTGTATGAATTATTTCCAATACTTGAAGTTGAGCACTTGTTCAAAAGTGGTTCTAACCACACTCTTTTGAAAATTAGTTTCAGCATTGTTAATGAGCACATTTCTAAACCTTTTATATTTCTTAATCTGTGGTTGAAAGAGAAGTCTTATTTAGATATTATCAAGATGAACTGGAAAATAGAAATACAAGGTAATATGTTCATAATATTTCATTTCAAGCTGAAAAACGTTAAATATACTTTAACAAAATAGAGTAAAGAAAGCTTTGGTAACATTTTTCAAAAAATTGCTACCTAGGAGGAAGTTATTAAGGTAAGGGAGAAACAGTTTAAGGAATTACCTTCAGGTACAAATAGAGAATTACTATTTAAAGCACAAGCGGAGTTAAATGTCCAGCTTAGAAGAGAAGAAGAGTTTTGGAAGCAGAAAGCTGGCTCAAAATGGCTTAAAGATAAAGAAAGGAATATTAAGTTCTTTCATACAGTTGTTAAGAGAAGAAGGAATAGGCTGAAGGTGAAAAGAATTCAGAAAGATGAAGGAGAGTGGCTTGAAGATCATGATGAGATTGCTGAAGCAGCAGTGACATTCTTTCAAAAGAAATTCTCAAATGAAAAAGAAAATAAAGATTTTTCAATGTTGCATAAATTACTAACAATAGTGAATGAAGAACAGAATGAGGAGCTGAATAAAATCCCAGACAGCCAGGAGGTTAAGAAAGTAGGGGGCCCAGATAGAATGACTGGAGCTTTTTTACAGGATGTATGGGATATTATTGGAATGATATTCATCAAATGGTGGTAGATTTCTTTTGTGTCTATGAATTACCAAGATTTGATACTCATACAAACTTGGTTCTTCTACCAAAAACGTTAGTGGTGAATATATTTTTCAATATGAGGCCAATCTTTCTGAGTAATTTTGTAAATAAACTTTTTCCCAAAATTATTCATGAGAGAATCAAGAATCTATTACTCGAGATCATTTCTGAAGAATAGTCTGGTTTTGTCCAAGGAAGAAGTATTGTAGAGAATATCTTGGTGGTACAAAAAATCATTTTAGATATAAGAAAGAGAGGTAAAATCCCTAATATGGTTAGCAAATTAGATATGATAAAGGCTTGTGGTAGGGTAGATTGGTTGTACCTCACCAAAGTTTTGAGAAATATTGGGTTTAGTGAAATGATTAGATATGGTGTACAGGTTAGTGGGCAACAACTGGTACTTCATTTTGTTAAATGGTCAACCTAAAGGATTTTTTAGATCCTATAGGAAATTGAAATAATGAGATCTTTTATCCCCTACCCTTTTTATTCTGGAAGTAGAGCTAATGTCTAGAGCCTTAAAATCTTTGGTACTTAAAAAGGATTTTAAGATATTTGGTGTGCCAAGAGGAAGTCCAAAGATTAATCACTTTACTTTTGTTGATGACATGATCATATTGTGCAATGCAGATTTAGCTACTTTGCAAGGGGTTACATATACATTGGAAAGGTATTAAAAATTGTTGGGGCAAAAGATTAATAAGGAGAAAAGTCCAATCTATTTGCACAAGGGAGTATCCCAAGGAGTAGTTGTGATGGAAGAAGTATCTATAGGGATCCTAAGGAAAGAATTTTATTCACTTACCTTGGATTCCCTATATTTCACATGAGAAAGAAAAAGGATTTCTATCAATTCATCACGAGCAAAATGAACAGTAAGCTATAAGAATGGAAAGGGAAATTATTATCATATGGAGGAAGAGTTGTTCTTATCAAGCATATGTTACAAAGTATTCTCATTCACTGCCTATTAGTTATGAATCCTTCAGTGAATGTAATGAATATAATTCAAAAGAGGTTTGCTTAATTTTTCTGGAGTAATCATATAGGAGGGAGAAGCCGACATTGGGTAAGATGGAAATCTGTATGATTATGTAAAGATGAAGGAGGATTTGGATTTAGACTATTACAGGATGTGGCTATGGCTCTTTTCTACAAATTATGGTAGAATTTTAGGACTAAAGAATCTATAAAGAGTACTTATATGTATAATAAGTATTACAAAATGGAGCATCCTAGTGAGGTAATATGGAGGACAGGATTAGGGTCTCAGGTTAGAAAGAAGATATTGCAAAGTAGAGACTTAATTGAACATCATATTCTATGGTAAACAAAAAGAAGGATTTCTAGTATATGGTTTGATAATTGGACTGCTTTAGGAGATTTATACACTCCTACTCAGAATAGTGGGGAGTAGGATGAAAGGTATCAAAAGGTGAGGGATTTAATCAAAAATGAAGCATGGAACTTACAGATGATTACTCAGTTGTTTCCACAGGAGATTCCTAATCACATTATTGACAAAATTTGCCCCCCAGTCAGTACATATGGAGATGATAGGCCTATTTAGACACTTGAATAAAAAGAAAATTTTACCGTTGAATTAGCATAGAATTATATTAGAAAAAAGGAGGAAAAGACCAGGACTTTCAAAGAGACATGGATAAAAAGATTACCATTCAAAATGGCTTTTTTGATATGGAGAATTTGGAAGAGAAAGGTTCTAGTTGATGAGAATCTGAGAAGATAAGGAATAGAAGGTCCCTCTAGATGTTGGTTTTGTACTATCCCAGATCAAGAAACCATATCTCATGTGTTTCTAAGATCACATCTTGCTAACAGGACTTGGTCCTATTTTGCTTCTTTTGCAGGTATTAATATTAGTGGTCTAAGCTTAAGGGAAACTATACTATCATAATGGAATGATGAAGTCAGGTGTAGACCAAGAGCCTATTACCAAACTATCCCTAGCATGATCATCTGGGAACTTTGGAGAATAATAAAGAGTATAAAGCATGATGGAAAGAGCTTATTAGTATAAAGAGCAATATTCAATATAACCAGTGTAATACCCTGTATTTTTATGCTAGAATTCTAACCGTCATTACTGCACGTCTAAGCTCTAATCCAAGTTATTCTCACATGTATACAATTTTCATGATCACCATCCTAGTCTATGGAGTAGTTTATAGGTGAAAAATCTTCATAGCAATGACCTAGAACAAAGTTGAGCTAAGACCAATTGATTCATCCAAAGTTTGACATTTGATTCTACAAGGGTCAACTTCAAACGTGTATGTCTCTTAATATACATGTAATTTTTCATTGCAATACGTATCAAATTGTATATATAATTAAATTATCTTTCCAACGATACCAATTTTGCAAAAATCTGATACCCGAGCGAAGAGTTATGCCCATTTTTGTGAGAGGTAGTAAGGGTGTGTGATGGGCAATATGCCGCCCAACCAAATGTGTGCGATTGGGAGTATCAGGCATACTTAAATGTCTTCCATAAGGTGTGCAACGCACACCTTAAGGTCTGCCATGGGTTGTACGCCGCATACCTCACTTCCAAGTGCCAAAAACACCCCTATATATGTCTATAACATACGATTAAACTCCCATAACACCAAAATAAGTTTACTTTCTCTCAAAATCACCAAGAATATTCATTAGGGTTTCAACCTAAAAATTCAAATATCTCAAGATTCAACCATGAGTTTTCAATAATTCTTTGAGATTCGGAATCCCCATTCCGAGGGCTACAAGAAACACTCATTATTTTCACGGATAGAGTCCCAAGGTCAAGAGTTCATTCAAAGTTTCAAGTTTAAGGCATGTGAGATTTTTCAACAAGAACATCCTTTCGTTCTTGTGCCCAAAATTTATATTATTTCACAAAAATATATGATTTTACATGCTTTGATAAGAATTTGAGATAGAAACTGTTATCCTACATTCTTGTTCAAAAGACTATTATATTTTTATGATATCTTGAAGATAAATTCCTTGAGTTTTGATGTTAATATCATCTTTGAAGTTGAATCTCCAGATTTTCATATGAATTATACATGTTTGCTACATAAAGTGTGAATCTTGAAATATTTTGCACAAGTATTGATATATGGGTTTTGAATCCGATTTGAGAATTATGATTTTTCTGAAAGTAATGTGTTATGCACACCTTGAGATTTGAATGATTTAACCTTTTGGTCTTGAAAGAGTTATTTTTGAACTCGAATGAGAAAAGAAATTCACATTTTGATTTATTATGAAAAAAGGGTAGCATGATAGCTCCCGTTGTGAATTGCTGAATTATTTTGTGGTGGATTTTCATTGAAAAGATCTGAGCTAAGTTCGAGAGTAGTCTTTAGCACCGAGTAGGAGGTATAGCTCTGTTGGTACTTTCCTAGAACTACGTGCCCTCCGTAGGAGCCGGAATTGAGGCTGATTATATAGTGATCACTAGTTTTTGGATTTGATACTTATAGTCCTACTCCTATGGCAAGGATAGGACGGCTCTCCCCAACGTGGGTTGTATGTTGGACTTCATGTGGCTCATATGGTTTATGTCGGTTATGAGATCTCCCAATGTGTGTGTGCGTATTCTCCTATCTAATATGAAAAGTCTTATTCTTCTATCTGAGATGAAAACATATTTGTTTGAAAGACTGAGTTTGAGAAAGTCATTGTTTTCCAAAGATTTAATGAACATATATTCCAAAGAGAATTGTTATGAGATTTGATTGCTTTGATGATTTGGAATCGAGATGGAAGTGAATTAAGATTTATTATGATGACTCACATATTTCAACCGATATATTTTAATCTCTTATGATTATGATAAT
>NC_061119.1:155509342-155553372 GCF_002878395.1 Capsicum annuum | reverse complement strand
TTATTTTTGAACTCGAATGAGAAAAGAAATTCACATTTTGATTTATTATGAAAAAAGGGTAGCATGATAGCTCCCATTGTGAATTGCTGAATTATTTTGTGGTGGATTTTCATTGAAAAGATCTGAGCTAAGTTCGAGAGTAGTCTTTAGCACCGAGTAGGAGGTATAGCTCTGTTGGTACTTCCCTAGAACTACGTGCCCTCCGTAGGAGCCGGAATTGAGGCTGATTATATAGTAATCACTAGTTTTTGGATTTGATACTTATAGTCCTACTCCTATGGCAAGGATAGGACGGCTCTCCCCAATGTGGGTTGTATGTTGGACTTCATGTGGCTCATATGGTTTATGTCGGTTATGAGATCTCCCAATGTGTGTGTGCGTATTCTCCTATCTAATATGAAAAGTCTTATTCTTCTATCTGAGATGAAAACATATTTGTTTGAAAGACTGAGTTTGAGAAAGTCATTGTTTTCAAAAGATTTAATGAACATATATTCCAAAGAGAATTGTTATGAGATTCGATTGCTTTGATGATTTGGAATCGAGATGGAAGTGAATTAAGATTTATTATGATGAATCACATATTTCAACCGATATATTTTAATCTCTTATGATTATGATAATTTTAATTCGAGCTAAGTGCGTCATTTATATCAGCATGCATAATTTTATAAAATGTGATGATATTAAGACATTATTTTATATATGCATTGCACCCCCATATGCTCAGTACATTTCCATGGCACTGACTCACATATTCGTATGTGGGCTATATTTTCTCGGAATGTAGGTACAAGTTATAGTGTACATCTTCAGATCCAGTTAGTTCGTGGCATCCAGTCAGCAGGTGATGAGTCCTTTTTATTCAAGGGCTTGAGTTAGTTATATAGTTCGAGAAGTGTTGTATTTTCTTTATTCAGTCGTATTGAGTTGGTTAGTCAGGAGTCATGACTCGGCTACCTACAGTCAGTACTAGTAGAGGCTTCATAGACAGTCAGTAGAAGTTGATGTATTCCATTTTAGTTTTGGTTGTAAAAGCAGAGTTGTAATCTTATAAATTTAGTTTTGTATCTATCATATTTAGAAAAGAGTTATTTTCTGCAGATGTGTATAGATTTATATTTTTTGTTCAATTACTTATGAGTTATGCCAGTAGAAGAGTTAGCTTGGGGTCACTTGTGATCCTAAGCACCGTGTGACATCTCGGGACCTAATTTCAGGGCATTACAACCTGGAATATTGAAATGTTACTCAAAGTTAGGAATCCAAGTTAAGAATTTATTTATAGATGGCCGGCTAAAGAAATTGGAGCAAAGAAGATCAAAGTTGAGGATTATCAAAGTACTTTGGAATTTTCCTGAGGAAGGATGAGTTAAATACAATACTGATGGAGCATCTGAAGGGAATCCTGGTATTAGTTCCTATGATTTTTGTTTAAGAGATAAACATGGAGATTTGATCTATGCATAAGGAGCTAAAATAGAAGACACTTCTAATGTGGAAGAAGATGCATATACTATTCTACAAGAAGCAACACATTGATCGCACATACATCACAACAAGATAATAATTCAGACAGAACCTCTTCTTATGCAAAAAATATTAAATAGAGAATGGAGTTGTCCATGAAACTTAATAGATTCTATAAATCAAACTTGGACACAATTGAGAAATAAGCAAGTTCAATACCAACACATCACGAGAGAGGGAAATCAACTGGTTGATCATCTAACTAATTTAGCAATTGATAAAGGGGATTTCACATTTACAATGTTCCAGCAGCTGGAAGTTACAGGCAAAAAGATACTAAACAGTGATAAATTATAATGTCCTCACTTAAGATTGTCACCAACAAAGGGATGGAGGGGATGGAAAGGCTACAATTTTCTTTGTTCACATGCAAGTATTTACAAGCCACAGGGGCAATAAAAAGTATGAAAAAGCTATCTAGCCTATACTATATAAGCCAACAAAAAGGACTCACAGCCAAAAGGAGAAGGTTACATGGGAGTTTTACAATTCATACACCTAAAGAGGAGATTAAAATCTAATTACTTGTGGTTCTGAGCATCCCATTATCTCCATACAGGATGTAACTACAACAAAAAATAGATTAACTTTCAATAGTGGAAAATGAAGCAGGAGCTAGGTTCAGCGCTTACTCGGAATTGTAATAATCTTTAGAGGCCTAGAACCCTCATCAGAGCACAAAATGAAGTTGTATTTCCCATCCATCGGAGAGCAAAACTAGGAGCAACAACATAGAACAGAAATGAGCTAAAATGAAGGTTAAGGTAACACAAGGAAACAATCAATACTTACTTTTGCAAGCTGAAATGAGCAAAAACAACAACTCTCCATGGCACAAAATTGAGCCCCCAGATCAGATATATGATGAAGCATTGATTCAGTAAAGGCAGAGGCAACATTTTGCATGTGTCTTAGGATTGTTGCGGTGGATGAATACTTGGTTTGAATTAGGTAACCCTAAAAAAGAGGATATATGTAATAGAATAGGAGGATTGGGTCGGGTATTAGTTTCAGATAGGAGTTGCGCCGTATTTTTTATTTGTGAATTTTGGATGGGTTGGTCTATCTTGTGTAAAGACTTATTTATGTTTTTTGTGCTCTATTATTAATAAAATTCCAAAATTAATTCAGAAAAAAAAAAGATTCAAATTTTACCATCATCAGCTGGAGCACTATTCAAATCAGATAGTATATCTTGCCTAAAATTTGTAATCTTATTAAGTAATATACCTTTGCTCTTCTTCTACCTTGTGGACAAACAACTTTCAAATCTGACATTGACGAATTAAGATTTTCAACTAAAAATAAAATCTTCTTTCAAATAAATCTAATTAGTAATTTGATAAAAACTTAAATTTTGTCTCCAAAGAAAGACTAAACATTGCTTAAATCACATAATAAAAAGGACTTTGAGTAATGTGGGGAAGGTTGTGATGAAGAAAACTTTTGAAGTTTCTTCATGGGTACACTAATTGGCGGTGTTCAATTTTAATATGTTGAAATTGACGCTATAACTTATCTCTTTTTTATCTCCATCATTTATATGTGTTCCCAACTTTATAATACCACTACTCAATCCTGAGTTATTGAAACTCTTTTGTAATGTTTCCTGACATACAGTTCTATCAATTGATATATTTGAGTTTGATATATTCTTTTTGTTTTTTCATTTCATCAACATCATTCTTAGAAAACACCTCTTATTTTTTAATTGGGGTACTTTTCCTGAACATGTTAAAATTAAGGTAAGCATAGTATATGGGTAGAATAATATAAAAGCATAATAATATTATATATATTAAAAATAACCATTTATTGTATCACATAGAGGTGGAGAAACTCTTTTTGTTGTTCGATAACATTTACTCTGTCATATGTGGGGTCAATATTATCTATAGAGAAAATGACATTGTTTTAAAAATAAGATAAACAAAAAGGAACAACTTAAAAAAATTAATTAATATGATTAGATTTACTACTTATAGTTATCAAACAAGCACACACACACAAACTCACACACACACACATATATATATTATCTGATGAGTATTTAGCCCGGTTTTTATTTTGTAGGATTTTTTTGTTTAGTCTAGCTAATTTTGTCTCCTGATTTTTCATTTGTATGTGCTTCTGAATTTGAATTTCATATGAGCATTTGTGAAAATCGGTTAGCTGAGAGAAGAGAGAGAAAAGGGTCGACAGAGAGATGAGGCAGACGCTCTTATTTTTTGTTATACATATACGATAAATATCTTTTATTTTATCTTGAGTGTTTTGGCATTCTCAATCTTTATATTATGCCTATATTTTTCACTGGCAGTATTCTTATTCAACCAAAACATTTATATAATAGAACAACATGAAGTTTCTTAACCCCTGAACTTTTTTTAGATTTAAATCACCTACTTTAATTTGCAATGCTGAAATTTAAAAAAAAAATTTTTTACCCCGAGATATTAAAAAATACTATTTTTGAAGGATTCAATACATGTGTGACTAATAAATTCTTCTTATTATCAATTTTATTGGTGTCTAAACATATCAAACACATCTTGAAAATTTAATTAAATATTAATTAAAAAACTATTATAATAGATAGTTCTTATATTATATATTGTATGTTTCACTGGGATATCTAGAATTAAATCTGACTTTATAAGAAAATTTGTATAATGCTCAGCTTAGTTTTGCAAGAAGCAAGAGAGAATACATGTGTACTATACTATATTACTAAACTAAAATTTTACAAATTCCTATTTCAGATTATACTTGTTATATATAAATTGCCCGATGCCTTCATGATGGAACTAGGCCTACAATTTCAGGTCAAGGACTAAACTGAAAGTTTCTTTTACTTTTCTTCGCTATATTTTCAGAGAACACCGGATGACAAAAAAGAAAATCTCAATGCACTAAAGCCCCTGCTATACGTAAGGTTTAGAGAGCATCGGGTGATTTTGGTGAAATTGCAATTAACACTAGATATGAAATTTTAATTAATTTTGATTTTTATTTAATGATCTAATCACTATTATGTTTGGTGTTGATACAAAATAAATAGCTCACATGATTAGTCTTTGCTCAATGAGATGATGAGTTGTTTGGTAATATGCTTTTGTTAAACATAAACTTGTTTGGCTTAAGGTATAATATATATTGTAGATATTGAATGCAGTCTTTGTGAAGCACTCTTCTTGCTAGTGAAAATTATTATATCGGTTTGAAAATTCTGAATGTATACACGAAATCTCATTTTTTTCAGCTCGCAGAGAGAGATAAATTTCTTAAAACAGTTGTTGAAGAGCATAGCCTTGAGCAAAAACTTGGATTTTGAAAAAGTTTTATGAAGATTATTTATTAGGTTAAGTTGTCGAATTTTCTATCTCCTAAAAACCATACAATTCTGACGAATAATTTGATTTTCTATTTTGATCTTTAAGCTGATAAAGAATGCAGAAGAAGCAATAGGAAAATGATCAATTTATGTTTCAAATTTTAAGTTAATTGAACTTCTGAAGTCATAATATAGTCCATATAACTATAAGTTGTTTTAATTTGTTCAACTCATATGAATTTGCTATTAAAACTTTTACTCAAGTTTAATTTTTTCCCATAACTGCTATGAAATTAGATATTGTCTTTTGATGTCTTTTGCTCCCATTTATGATGGGTGAAAATTTTTAGCGCACCTTGGTGAATCATCTTTATTAGAAATATCATATTATATGTGTTAAAATTAGCTGGATAATAATATTCCTTGATTATTTTATTTAAGTGGATGTTATGCTCATTTGTCTAGGTAATCAAACTACTGCAATTTCTGAATTTATGAAATGGTGTTTTGATTTCATATCAGAAAGGTTCGTATGATAGGTGGTGAGATTATTTCCTCCTTATCTACATTTGAACGCATACATAATAAAGGGATATTATTTTAAATAGTACTTTGGAGTTTTCTCATTCTATTTCCTTGTTAGCACCCGGAGGGTTTGTTACTGTCTTTGACATCACCAATTGAAAATCATTCTCTTGAACTTCTTTTGCACTTGGCGATGAGCAAAGATTCATCTAGTGTTGGATAATGCACATCTTTTTAATTATTTTGGATAAAGTGAAAACTTTTATCTTAACTCAAATTATTGTGTGTTGAAATAAAACTAATTTATGGAATGAGACTAATACTGATAATTCATATGACCGAGAATGTAGTAATAATTATGATTTTATTAAAATAAATATTGTGCAGCATATTTTGGATAATAACACAAGAAATATTATACTTAGAATTACTAAGAGTCCATCCATGTACTTATTACGCCGTTGTGCTCTAGACTATAAGAGTATTACTTTGATTGGAACTGAGAATGTATAGTTAAAAAACTATATTAAATAATGCATATGTAGAAAGATATAATTCTAGTTCATTCATAGTTGGGATTAATTGTTGCCTCAAAAACTTATGTGTTTGATTTATTTGCCACTGCTTTCCATGGTTTTTACGTGCATCATTTAAGTGAAATCTTCTATAAGGAGTTCAATAATACTATGTTTATTAACCTATTATGAGAAGCTGCACATGGTCTTAAAGTCATTGAGTTTGAGGTCAAAACTTTCAAGATTGAGAAAATATCACAAAATGGTGCATATTGAATTGATGTAGTCCTCCATAATTGTGGCCCACATCTTATTTTGAGGTAACGGGATTTGAACATTTGACTGCTAACATAGTAGAACAATTGAATAATTAGATTCTAAAGGTGTTTGGACTTTTAATAATTCAGATCATTAAATACATCAGGAGGTAGCTTATGACTTTGGTTCAATGAACGTCTAGAGACCAGCTTGAGTGAACATCAATCCTGGTGCCTACAGTGGAGATGCTAATTGTAGATGCTCTTGAGCGTAACCAAACTTTTCAGGTTCTTCGTGCTAACAAAGCTTAGTTTAAAGTGTTAAAAACTGTCGATGTCTTTGTTGGGGATGGAAACTCTATGATTTTTCTTGTGCACATGTTGTGGCAATACTATTTTTTTGCCGGCAAAATGTCCACCAATTTATTGAGAGTTGCTTTACTATTGCAACGTACCGAAAGACATATTCCCATACTATACTTCTTATTCCAGATAAATCATTATGGTGAAAAATGATAGGAGGCTATTCAGATGCTGCCCAAGTTGTTGAGATTATTATAAACCCACTTAAGTTACTTTGATCTCCTAACAGACCAAGGAGAAGTGAGTTAGAGCAGAAGACTGTGGTAAGGTGAAGCGAGTTGTTCATTATAGACGTACAATCAGACTGGACACTTCGGGACTACATATGCAACTCCAATTTGATTTGTCTCAGTAGACTATACATTGGGTAAGAAAAAGTCTGTGTGATATACTTTTCATGTGCAGAATCTTTCTTAGATTTTGTTTAATCTCGGCTTGGTGAGTCGTCTTTATTTGAAATATTTTACCCTATGTATTGTGGTTTGCTTGATGATAATATTCCTTTTTTTTTATTTAAGTGGATGATATGCTTATTTGACTAGGCAATCGAACTACTGGATTTTTAGATATATATAATAGCGTGTTGATTCCATATCGAAAGGTCCTTATTCATTAGAGATACTCTTTCTTGAGTTGTGAAAACGTAGAGATTTAAGTGATAGAAAAAAACAAAGAATCACCTTTTTTTTAGGAATAGAGACTGTATATTCAAATTGGTTAGACACTTTGGAATTTAATTTTTCAGCTTGTCAAGTTAACTATATAGAATATAGTATATTTTCATGCTTGTGTTTATTGCAGAAAAGATACTGAAGCCTATTTGATTGGATCAAAGTTTGCTAAAATTTTAAAAACTTAGTAAGTGGCTGATTTTAAGTATTTAGGACTATAGATATGACCTATATGGGTTGAAGAGTTTAATGTCATATAAAAATGAATGATGCTTAAAAAAGCCTTTCGTGACCAAAGATTAAAAAAATAAGAAGGCCTCTATATAACTTTAATAAATTATTCCAAAAGATTGAAGTTTGAGTAAATTTCAATTGCCAAAAACCTATATTAATTAGTTATAGTAGCAAAAGATCACCAACAGCTAACAAATTAAAATACGATCAGAGAATCATAAAATTACTAATAAATTATTGAAAATTTATCAAAATATTTTATCTATAATAAAATACAGAAAATACCCAATTACCCCCTGAACTATACCCAAAAAGATTATGACACACCTCGACTTAAAGGGGGCCCTATTACCCCCTGAACTAACTAAAAGTGAAATTTTCATCCCTTTATTGCCTATGTGGCACACACGTGTGCCTATGTGGATACTTCAATGTGTTGTGCCATGTAAGTGTGACGTATGTGCCACATAGGCAATAAGGGGGTGAAAATTCTACTTTTAATTAGTTCAGGGGGTAATAGGGCCCCCTTTAAGTTGAGGAGTGTCATAGCCTTTTTGGGTATAGTTCAGGGGGGTAATTGGGTATTATCTCAATAAAATTCATTGCGAAAAATAAAAAAGATGGCATCCCACTTAGTGTATCTTATTCAAGTCTTGTAATTAATTTGTGACTCATATTATTTTCTCTTTTTTATGACTCTTTTTTCTCTTACTGTTGGAGAGTTGTGCACTAGGATTTTCATCAACGTTTTCCACACATGATTCACCCTTAGATCTGCTTCTCTTTGCAGGGGTATGAAGCAGAGTTCACTTCACTTTGAGCTACCGAATTCTAAAATTTTAGTCAAAAAAATATTGTCAAATTTAGGTATCTTTATGAACTTTAACAAATGATTTATACATTTATATATAAGTGCATGTCGAAATCACCATTAAATCATTGTCTCTATCTATGAGTTGTTTATGATTGAACTCCGGATATTGTAAAAAAAAATAGTATCAACAACAATCTATATTGTAAGTTAATTTATTTTAACAGAATCAAAAAATTTAATTTGTCAGAAAGTAATGTGAACATACAGTGCATGTTTCTTCACTCGGATAGGATTGTTATTGCTTGATGAGATCCCTATCATCACTAAATTTTACGAACAGTGTAAACTTCATTATGTTTGTCTACGTTGTCTTTCTTGATGACCACTTTAAACATGACTTCTCTATCCTAAATATTATCCAACTCCAGTGGATATGAAGATACACCAACATTCTAAAATAAATAGTGGTATTAGAAGAGGTAAAACAAATAGATTCAAATATAATTTTATTATTTTTCACCTCAAGTAATTCTTTCACTAATTCATTGACAGTCTTCCCTATGAGTTTCATCGCATGTTGGTCCCAAAGCAACAAAGTAATAAAGCCAGTGTCTATAAAATTTGTTACTTTCAGGAATAATTTATACCGGCAAGACATATTTAAATAAAAATTTTTATTTTTTGTAATTACAATTTTATGTAATCATGATTTTTCTAAAATTAGTAAATCACAACTTTAAGATTTTAACACGTTTTGCAGTAAAATGTACGGCCAAGTTCATCAATCTTTCTAGTGCAATTCTTTCAATTCAGGTATGATCATTTTTTATCAAGATCTATATGTAATATGGTCGCAGCAACATAGAAGTTTCCTTCCTATATTTACTAAAGTACAACAACAACAACAAATTCAGTGTATTCCCACATAGTGGGGTCTGGGGAGGGTAAGATATACACAGTCCATACCTCTACCTCTAAAGAAGTAGGGTTATTTCCGATAGACCCCCGGATCGAGACATGAAATACTACACAAATACATACTAAAGCATGGAACAAGATGGCATAACATATTTACTAAAGTAGCATAGTTAAAAAAACGTTCACTTGTCACACTCTAATTTAATATTGAAATTAATGAAATAGTGTTACTCATATCCATGCACTCAATTAAATACTTGATAGTTTTAACTTTAAATGATTCAAAAGCCAACTCATCCGAAATATAAAAGTTATGTTGATAAGACAGCTGACTAATCCTCTCAAATTTATCTCCACGCACATCTTTCATTCTACATGTATTGAATTTTATTAAAACATCTATCATGTAATAAATTCTCTAGGTTACTAAAAAGATATAGATAAAATATGTATGGATATATACAAACCTGAAAGTAAAATCAACTACTTCAGACAGTTCAGGATTACTCCATAGTTTTGAAGCAGTTCAAAAATTACGTATAATTTTTTCTCTGTATTTGTGTATATATATGTAATCAAATGCGATAGATATACACTTTAAATAAAATTCCCAAACGTACATCATCAGTTGAAAATCTTTAAATTTGTTAGTCTGCATAAGTTGCATAACCACAATGATAGGCTTATCAATAGATCCATCCAAGTGTGGACGAATCTATTCAACAAATTTCACCCAAAAATTAGCTTCAATCATGTTATTCCTTCATAAAAATGCACAATTTAATCATATAGAAAATGAGACAATCTGAAGTAGTCTTACTTATAATCCTGGAGTTTCACATTTACAAAATTACTAGACTTATCATCTTGTTTGTATTCTTGAATAAGTCCATAAGTACGATCTCGTCTACGATATCTATAAGAATCGAAAAAAGATATTTGGTATGACATATAATTGGTGAAACGTTCAGATCAAAAAGTGTGTAAAGAATAATTACTGAAAATCTTAATCTCACCAATATCAACTTGGTTTATCAAATGCTCAAATAGGTAAAATTTAAATAAAGTCTGATCAAAACATGGATTATCTGTCTTTTCTATGCTTATTCTATGAGTGAACATTAATTTCATTTTGTGATCCTTGGTTTTGACTGTAGACTTATTTGGTACTATAGTGAAATTTCTCATAGAATATAACTCTAATTCTTTTATTTTTGGTCTGAGATTAATGATAGCGAAGGTTCTAGCGCATGTCTGAATATGATCACGCTATAAATAAATAATTCATAATTGAGATTATTAAAAGCAGTGAAATAAAAATAGTGTAGTAAAATATATATGAAGTATGTATACCTAGTCATCCTGCAAAAGCATTTCTAATGATATTATCTTATTGAAATTTTCATGTTCTGAAACTACCATAATCGCATTGTATGAACCTTTAAATTTCATTGCATCGCAATATTCGATACCTCATGTACAAAGTTAATTTTAGCAAATATTTCTTGATAGATATTGAATAGTGTATTTTTTTGATGATGAATTTGAAATACATTGATATATATTTATAGTAATGTTGTAACTTATGAATTACGGAGAGATAATGATAAAGAGTTGGGATAACATTATTTTAAATTCAAATTTAAATTAAGTAATGATACGCACTAAGAGTTGAGATAAAACTAAAACTCTAAAATTATAAATGAAATGATTGGCCAAAATGGCAAGAACTAATTCAATCAGAATTGAATTCACTTGTCAAACGTGAAGTTTTTGGACCTATAGCTTAAACACCTAATAGTGTTAAGCCTGTTGGCTATAAATGACTCTTTATGCAAAAGAAAATAAGAAAAATAAAATACAAAGGTATAAGACACGCATTGTTGCACAAGGATTTTCACAACGGCTTAGTGTCACCAGTTATGGATGCAATAACATTGCGTTATCTTAGTAGTTTCACTATCCATGAGAGATTTAAAATGCATTTGATAGATGTAGTTACAAACTATCTATATGGATCACTTGATAATGAGATATACATGAAAATTTTCGAAGGATTTAAAATGTCGAAATCATATAGTTCAAAACCTCGAAAAATGTATTTCATTAGATTGCAAAGATCATTGTATGGTTTGAAGCAATTTGGATGCATGTGTTACAACCGTCTTAGTGAATATTTATCTAATGAAGGTTATATGAATGATGAAATTTCTCAGACTCTTTGTCCTATAAGGAGATCCAGGTGAGGATCTTAGATTGGTAATTTTTCGGCTGTAAATAAAGAAGTGGCTTTGGTGAAGGTTCTATGGAGGAACCAAAAGTCTGAGGAAGATACTTGGGAGGAAGAAGAGGACATGAATTCCAAGTATTTGCATATGTTTCCCATTTTGGAAACTTGTGATAGAGGTATGTGTTAATTTCCTTACCTTGATTTGTGTCTTTGATAGACAATGGGTTAAAGTCGCCAATGTTTTGCATTGAGTTATGCCTTGTTTAGATAATAGGTTAATTTCCCCAAGATTTTAATTAATTTCGGTCTCGTTAGACCATAGGTTCAAGTCCTAATGCCTTGAAATTATGTGTGTCTTTGTTGTAATGGGTTTAAGTCTCCAGTACTTTGAGTTGATTCATGTCTTTCATAGATGAGGAGCTTGAGTCCCTAGTCCTTCAATTGAGCACGTATCCTTGATAAGTCGATGGTTTAAATTCCCTTAGTTGCTAAATGAGTAAGTGTTTTGATAGGTAGTGGGTTTGAGTCCCAAATCCAATGAAATGAATAGTCGATCTATGATGATCATAATATGTTTTGTATCCTTAGTTGTATGCTTTGTTCTAACTTGTTTAAAGGTTGATTTGGTGTGTGATAATGTGTTAACTTGTGTTTATGATTTCCTTACCCATCATTCACGAATGAATCATCCAAGTGGGGGAGAATTGAAACACCTAGGTTTTGAACAAGGAGGAAAATTTCTTCATTTGATGTCACTGGGCTAGGTACAACTAAGGTATGAGTAGTAGTCCTTGGATACAAGTCATATCCTTCTACCCCACCCCTCTCGTACCCTAGTCAATATGGTAAGGGTTACTCACTGTCCTAGGTATGAGTGAGCCACTCTCCAATCGTACCTAAGTGTATGAGTCGTACACTACCCAATCGTATAGAGTGATGCCTTGATCAAAGTAGACTATTTTTTGTATGGGTGATGTGTATGAGTTAAGGCATGAGTCGTACCCTTGGGATACAATTCAAAGGTGTGTATTCGTACCCTAACCTGTGTAGGTAATCTAGGAGAAGCCTAGGGTATGAGTTAGGGTACCACTAGTACCCTAGGGCATGGTTCCCTTAAACGAGTCGTACCCAAGGACGGGCTCATTTTCCATCTCTTAGTTGAGGACCTTATGGTCATTTCCTACCCCTTAAAATCCTAGGTCCCATCACTATATAACAGTGTATGTTCTTCTTAAACATATTTTGAGTGGATCAAACATTCAAAAATACTCTCTCTAACTCATTTATGAAGAATCGGAGGCTCGGGTTTCAAGGGTATACATCTAGGAGCAAGGAGAAGTCAAGATTCTTGGTGAATCAAGTTGTATAAGGCATGTAACTCTCTCCCTTGTTAAATAACTCAAAAACCATGTATTTTACATCTAGATTAGTAAGTGTACATGGTGATTTTGAAATAAAATGTTAAGAGTTTAGATACCTTATGATGAATAATTTTCACCCTTGTTTAGACTTATGTTGATGCTAGATATTGGTGATGTTTTGCATATGTAGGTGCTTGTGTTCATGGTTTAACATATGGATCTTGAGTAACCCTAATGATTGGGATTTCTACTTTGAAATTGGCCTTGATAAAGGCATGCACACAAGGTGTTTGTGAAAATGTCTAAGTTAATTGTCTAGTCACATGTTGATGATGTTTTGAACTAAGGCAGTGGCCTAATAAGTATGAATGATTGTTAGATGATATTGTAATGATATTGTGAACTATGTATTGTGTAATTCATGACCTTGTTGAGTTAATGGTTAACAAGGAGTTAAAAATGGCTAACAAGGGGTTAAAGTCCCTAAACATGAAAAAGAAATTGAAATGTGTGTTGAAGTAAAGTGTGGTGAGAATATGGTGTAAGATTGCTAATGAAATATGAATAGTTTGTGAGGATCTTGATGACCACAAATTGAATTGCATGATGAACTGAATTAAGGCACTGACCTATTGAAATGGTTGAGCAATAAAGGATCTTATGAGGACCTTGTGGTCATGTATAGTGTTGAATTGGCTAAATGGGTTAAATGGGTTAAAGTCCTTAAGTGTGAATTGAATAGATAATGATGTATGGATAAAGGGTTATATTCCCAATGTCTACTATGATGGTCGTAATGGCTTGTTTTCAAAGTCCCTTGCCTACTAATGTGGCTAGTGGTTAATGTCCCTTGTTTAAATGAAATTGCTTGTGGTTAGAGTCCCTTGCCTTATCTAAGACACCGACTTGGGTTAGAGTCCCTTATTTACTATGGCTTGAGGTTAGAGTCCGTATCCAAATAGAAATGCATGAGGTTAAAGTCCCTTGCTCAATGAGTGTGTATATAGGTAAAGTCCTATTGAGAATGTTCGAATGTATAAGCGTCGAAGGTCAAAGTCCCTCATTTCATGTGCAATAAATGTGTGCTTCAAGAGTGTTGATAAGAATTGTCCCTTTGTTTGACATATGATATACCTACATATATGGATAAGTGGATGAATGTGATTAAATATGATATATTGCCTTGTTGTTGAAAGATAGTGTTATTTTATCCATATCCTTGAGTTACATGTTAGCTCTCTAATCACTAACTGTGTCTGGATGCTATGTTCCCACGTGACATAGGGGCCAGAGCATCATCTTCTCTTCCTACGTAGTGATTAGGTGATCAAAGCGGTTTACGCACAGACTTTGGAGTAGTGAGCTTTACTTTGGAGTAGTGAGCTTTCTTTCTTTCGAGGACATTCATTCTTGGTCTCCTATCTTTAGACTTAGTCTTATTTTGACTTGTTTGGGCTATCGTCGGGGGATTGTCCTGCCATATACATTCTAAACATCGGTTTGTATAGAGGTATTGTGGATGATTGTGGACTTGGGTGTAATGGCTAGTTTTATGTATCTAATGAAGTGTTTAGACATGTTTAAGTTATGACTTGTATTATGTTTTCTGCTATCTTATTATATGGTCGGGATTCACCAGACCCTTGTGATTCATATTGATGATCTACTTAGGTTATCGGGGCGACCTTCGGTTCATGTAGGCTTGAGGTCCCTATTCGACATGGCCCATTTTTGGGTCGTCTCATATAAAGACCATGAAATGAATCCTTCCGAAGTATGGAAGCTCACCACTTCAATGTCAACTCACGAACCACTCAAACACCTTATCACTGCATAGGAAAAGTAGTAAAAGTTTCGGCGCCTGCACCGAATGGGGATACAATATTTGGAGATGGTTAGTGGTTGGAGCGCTAACATGTAACTCAGAGACATGGGGAATAAAATAATGCCATCATTCAAAACCAAATCATATAACCATATGCAATTGACATTTATATATATATATATATATATATATATATATCATGCCGGGATAGGGAACAGGGTTTAGTATGAACTTTGAAAATCATAACCTGGTCTATGTAGAATAACCGTCATATAACAAGGCACCCACGGGCTATATGGGCCCATCTCTCCCCTAGCTGAAAAGGGCCCCAGTACATGTAGTCACACAAACTAGAGAATATTTATAGTTGTATATGCCTTTATAGGGGACTTAAACCTCCCGTCACAATCAAGGTGACTTAAGCACCAATGTGTACATCAGGGGAGACTCAAAACTCTCATTCATATATTCATTCGAGGGACTAGAACCTCCCGGTCATATAGACACCCACACCAGCTAGAACGATTTCTGGTGTTAGTACTTCGAAATCCACTTTCATAGACCATCTACACAACCCGCTTTAAAGCCCAATTAAAAAACTCATTACACATATACACAACCCTTAATCGAATTACTTACCAAAGGCATCCCGTTGGTATCATCAAACCAACCCCACTTGCAAGCGTACAACATGCCATAACTGTTATCAATCAACTTTGGGACTCGAACCTATTGTCTAAACCAAGACATAAATTCAATTCAACATTTAGGGACTCAAACCCATTTAGTCAATTAAACCACCTAGGTTATGATTCAAATCAATTTATGGCCAACAACGCCTTCACAAAACCATTTACCAACCATACATTATTAGGCCAATGCCTTAGTTCAAAACAGAATTCAACATGTGACAAGGTCATTCTCATAGGAAATTTCACAAACAGGTTGAGGGCATACCATTATTCAAGCCAAAAACCATCAAGTTAGGGTTAAACACGGCCCCTTATTTTAAATTACAATTCCCAATCACCCACATGTGTAAACACATCATTAAAACATGCATAAATGCAATTTAAATCATGAGAAGCCAATGTTCAACAATAGACAACCAAACCCTCAACCTAGGTTTTTAAAACCGCCATTAATGATTCATGAACAATGTTTAAATCACATAATTTTGTGAACTAACAATGAAGGAAGAGTCACATGCCTGAGTTACGAAGATTCACAGAGAGAATTTGATGTTTAAGCCTCTAGATGACCACCTTAGAGAAACCCTAGCCCAATCTTTCTTGAGAAGTCTTTGAGAGGGTTTTGAAAGTGTTTTAATCAATCTAAGTGTCGAATGAGTGCCTAATAAGTGTTATAGGACGTGGGGTCTTAAGGGTTTGGGGTGGGAAATGTCAAAAATATCCTTAACTTACAATCTGTGGAAAACTCACAGGTGGGTAAGAGTTGACCCTCCAACTCATCACCACATCATACGAGTGGTACCTTCATGTCATCACAAGATCAGAAGGTTGGACATCATAATCTGTACAGCTTACGTCTTCCTTATGCTACTCGTCACATTACCATATGACTAGTACCAACATGTCGTATCCAAGGCAAAACATCAAGGGTTAGATACTGGGCAACATATGATTGGACACTAAACCTCTCATCGCAAGACCATACGAATCATATGGAGTCTCTCATTACTAGGACAGAACTTGGCCAGCAACACGCTGACCAACATATGACTAAGGTCCCTAGACCTGTCACTACACCATACGACTTATGTTGTTATCCTATGATGAACAAAAAGTTAAAGACTCAAGAAATTTGAAAAGGCCAAAATTTGGGGAGTTTCAAGATCTATCTTTCTTCTGTACTAAAAGTACAAGAGCACCCCATGGAGAAATACTAGGACAGATGAAAATTTTATCAAGAAGATCCTTTAACTTCTCTTTTAGCTCCTTTGATTTAGCATCGGCCATTCTGTAAGGAGGAATGGAAATTAGACGGGTATCCGATAGAAGATCAATCCCACAATCTATCTCTCTATCGGGAGTAATTCGAGAAAGATCATCGAAAAAACTTTAAGAAATTCATAACCATAGGGATAGATTGTAAAGAAGGACATTCATAATTAGAGTCCTTAACCCGAACTAGATGATACAAACACCCTTGGCAATTAATTTTTGAGCTTTAAGATAGGAAATAAACTTCTCCTTGGGCACTGAGGAACTTCCCTCCTATTCAATAACTAGCTCATTAGGAAAATGGAAATTAACCTTTCTGGTCCTACAATCCTGAGAAGCATAAAACGAATGAAGCCAACCCATCCCTAAAATAACATCAAAATCCACCATATCCAGTTCTATCAAATCCACCAATGTTACTCTATGAAATATAGACACCACAAAACTTCTATAGATTTTTCTAGCAACAGTAGACTCACCCACCGGAGTAGACATCGAAAAGGGATTGGAAATATTTTTAGGACCAAAACCAAAGTGCACAGCCATATAAGAAGTCACATAAGATAGAGTAGAACCTGAATAAAGCAAGCAATAAACATCACGAGAGAATAGCTGTAACATACCAGTGACAACGTCAAAGGATGCCTCAGTTTCTTGACGAGTACTAAGAGTATTGAGATGGTTTTGTCTAGTGTTGGTACCTGAAGTAGCGCCCTTAGGTGTAAGAGCCAAAGAAGTGGCAACCAAGACCTTATTAGCTCCAGTGGAAACTCTTTTCGAATGATAATCTCGCTGCATATGACCAAGACGACCATAATTATAGCACCGATGTCTCCCCTCCTCACAATATCCACAGTGAAGCTGCCCATAAAAATAACAAGAAGGATAAGAGGGGGCTGACTAAGCTCCACTAGCCTAAGACTGGGCACCCTGTGCCTTAGGACCACTGCTAGCTTGAAAACAACGATCACCTAAAGGCTTAGGATAAGGATCACTAGCCGTCAAATAAGAATTTACTCAATTATTTTTCTTAGTCCACTGTCTACCATCTCTCCTATTGTTCTACTGAATTGCACCCTGCTATAAATATCTGAACTTTTTGTTCTGCCTCTTTCCCACTCCTACCCATTTTTTTTCACCCTCTACCTATTGTATATAAATTAATAGCCTGTATATGTCCATACCATTATTCAATATAGAAGTCTTACACTCTAATACCAAATCACGGGGAAAGCCAAAAACAATTTTTCTCATTTTGGACCTCATATTAGACCCCAATTCTAGAGCATAATGGGCCAACTACTGAAACATCAAAGAATCATTAACACTTATCTTACCCTACTTCAAGTTCACAAACTCTTCAGCCTTAGCATTCTTTAACTCCTAAGGAAAGAAGTAATCAAGAAAAGCACCCAAAAATTCTTCCAACACTACTGGTTCAGCATCATTACCCCTCATCGCTTCCCACTCTTCATACCACTTATAAGCTATATCTTTAAGCTAATAGGTAATAAACTTCACACCTTCTAAATCAATAGCATGGATCACCCTAAAAATCATCTCTATTTCATAACTAAACTCTTGAGGATCCTCCCTAAACCTAGATCCTGTAAAGGTTGGGGGATTCAGTCTCATAAATTAGCCAACCCAAGAGACCTCAGATGAACTAACAACAAGACTAACGGGATTGTAATGCCACCAGCTAGAAAAACATATGAATATACTGATAGAACTACATATTAGAGATATCTCCCTGTGATGACTGAGTGTGAGTATCACCACACGAATTTGTGGACATCCAACAACCCTGAACCAGGCTTTGATACCAAGCTTGTTACGACCCAAACCTAGGCCTAGCCCTGACGGGTATTTTAAACCCATCGTGGGCCAGAGACCACACCCTTAGCCTTACCTCAAGAGCAAATAAATATAAACTGTAAAAGACAACCAAAATAGCAATAAGAAGAATAAATTAGTCAAATAAAGATTCTAAGAATCGAAACAAACAATCAACACACACCCATCCATAAAAGACTGTATAACTAGAATAGCAACTGAGTTAGGACATACAACTGACTATAACCAAAAGAATCTAAAATGAAATACCAAGACAATACTAAAAATATGAAATGACTGGGCCTTCCAAAAGATGGAGGCTCACCAATTCATAACTGATCAGCAGGAGTACTCAGCCCCCTAACGTTGCATAAGAGCAACAGAAAACCCCTCAGACCCTACATCATGAAATAATGCATCATTCAGGGATAGCAAGTAGGGCAAGAATTAGCATGTAATCAAAGGAAAAGGATAAAATAATGCCAATTCCAAAATAAATCATAAACCATATGCACCATATTCATATACAAATATATACGATGCTGGGATAGGTATAAGGGTCAATTAACATGATAGTTTAAAACATTAACATGGACTATGTATCTCGCTCGGTCCTAAAGTCACCTATGGTATATGTGGATCCAACTCTCCCTGATGGAAGAGACCTATTGCGTGTTAACTGCATGAACCAAGGATAAATCAAGGAAAGGTTAAAGACATCAGGGCTATAGCCCTCTCAAAATATAAAATAATGTGAGCACCAAGTACACGATCTCATGGACCCCTAATGCCGGAAAATATGGTCTTCAGTGTTGATTCCCCTGGGACCTACACCTTCACAGTGAGCTATACAGTTCTCTTTAAGCCCAAATTAATACAATTTGTACATAATTAACCATTAGCCCAGGAGTCATTCATTAAGGCATTTACCAATTTAGTATTGTCATACCAATATACTTGCAAACTTATATAATTATGTCAAACCAATCCATATATCCAAATTGACTCTCAAGTTCTGATTAAATTCCAATCCATGGCCACTAAGGCCATTCCAAAACTATATTCATTCATTTTTCCTTTAATGCACTGCATTGAGTTCAAAAACAAGTCAAACCATGCAATTATCCATATTCAAAATTAAATTTTAAAGTGGGTTGAGGTTAATGTCATTATCAAACCAAAATTTCATCAATTTATAGAAACCCATGTCCTCCATTCCAACCATTAAAATAATACATCAATTCAGTCCAAAAAATCATCAATTAAAGCATGAATAATCAATTTAAAGCATGGGACAAGTAATTCAAGCAATAACCATCAAAATTCCTCAATCCAATTTCAAACCCATTAATTAAATCATATGAATATTTAATAAATTAATGCCACAATTTAAAATTACAAGTTAGGGATGAGCAATATGCTTGAAATACACAAAAAATTTAAGACAATTCAAAGTTTGGAGCCCGGAGTAGTGATTTATTGAAAATCCCTTGAGCTTTCTTGGGTTTAAAGTTAGAGAGAACAAAAATACTGTTTGATCTTTTAAACCATAGAAAAAGGGTTATTTAATGTTTATAAGTCGTACAAGGGGTAAAAGACCAAAAGACCCTCACCCTAAGTGGAAAAACTAAAACTGGGCATCTTTAACACAACAGCGTGGCGCGCTAATATCTTGAGGCTAGCCTCCGTACCACGCTGCTATCACAGATCTCCAGTGGCTGACACGTCATTATCGTAGAGAGACACTGCCTCAGAGTTCCAAAGTAGCCCCGAACCCTTTTTAAAAATTCTGAAACTCTTCCAAAATACTCTTTTAACATTCCTAAACATAACTCAAGTCACAAATTGACATTACGCACGCAAGAGGGTCAAAAATAAAATCATTGAAATTTTATGGGGTCTTACAAAGATATACGTGCATACATATATATAATATGTATGTGTGAATATGTATATGTATGTATGTTTGTTTGTATGTATATTTACTGTCGGTGCCTAACCTAGATATATATATTCTTATAACAAGTAAAATATTTCGAATTATATTATGGAGAAAATTAACTAAATATGATTGTTATTTTCATAGTAAATTTTTCTATGTTTTTTTTAATTTACGCCACCTAATCTATGTATAATAAAGGAGTGTAGTCTTGCCTAAACTTAAGCCATGTGACATATTAAGAACTAGTCACTTGAAATTTTTAACAAAATACTATTTTGTAAATTATAAATTATTTTATATTTATTATATATATATATATATATATATATATATATATATATATATTGTATTGGCACTCCCACACGCAACCCCGAAGAGGTAGCTAAGAAAATACTTAGCCCTATAATAAATTTTATCCAAAAAACTCCTGCCCATACCCAAAAGTTTTATGAATTCATACTAACAGATATCAAATCCTGTTTGTTCAAAACCCACAAAGACAAACAGACCCAGTCATATGTTACCCATACCACGGTATGGATTAACAAAATAATCTCACCAAAAAAGTGAGGGACGCATCCAACAAAATATCGAAAGTTTCTTGAAGCTTCTAACCCCTAATATTATAATTATTTTGATTATCAAAGAGCGTGATGAATTCATTCACCTTCCAAAATAAAACTAGTAAACATTCTTGGTTTTTACTATGGGGAAAGAAACTAGCTTCAGAAAACCCCCCCCCCCCTCCCCCACGATTTCTACACCAATGGTGGCCAATTTTTGGCCACACCTTTGAGATCCTTCCTCCTAGTTCGAGAAGGATACGAATATTTTACCCAAAGATTTCATGATAATTATCAAATTTCTTTGCTTTTACAATTTTTCCACAGGTTTCATATTCCTTGGATATTTTCATGGAAATTCGCCTTTCACAAACCAGAGGGGCATAAAGGACTTCCATGGTTAGCCCGCCAGGGCTATTGCAAATGGTACAAGAATTGGGATCCAATGAAAGTTTACGTACCAAAAGTAGAAAAGTAGTTCCTATGTAATCCTGGATGTTTGACCCCAACAGACGCCGCCCAAATCTCATTTCTACAATAAAAATCAATTGCAACTGCACAATTGGCTAAGTCAGGTAGCCGAGGATATTTCATACAACAAATGGAGAAAATTCTCCAACATATCAAAGCTGAAATTCCCAGCAATCAATTTTCAGCTAAAAAATTAGATACGGATGATGAACAAGATATTCAGAATTTGACATCAAATTGACTTCATCAAGGAGTCATCAAAACATTGATGTCATGCATGACATCAACAACCAATTTCTGAAAAATTGTAGTCAATGTTACTGTAGCTCAATTATGGTGGATGTTAATATAGATCACTGTAGCAACACTGTAGCAATAATTGAAGGTGCTACTATAGCACTTTTACTGTAGCATATTTTGTCCATAAATATCACATTCCTCTTCTTGAAGAGGACACATTATTTTTTTTTTGGAAGAAGCTCTTTCTCTAGAATATTTGGTTAGAGTTTGCTCTCTCCCTCTTTGTAATCTTCACATTTATTTTGATATGAAATATCAAATTTTAATTTTCATACTTGTGTTCTAGTTGCATTATAACATATGGTCGGCCTTGCCGCCTAATTTACTTATTGTACTTCTTTCATTTCATTTAGTTAGTTGCTTCATTAATATATGGCCGGCCTTGTCACCTAAATTATTTATTGTACTTCGTATAGTTTACATTCTAGTATTTATTTATTAACTTGCTTCCTTTCCTCCCCATCCTTACCCTTACCTTCTATAACTTAGGGAGTTTTCTTTCGTGTACTTGGTGTCAGAGCCATGGGGGGAAGTAAAATTATTATTCTTGTTTTTAACTTACTATTATATGATACTGTCAGATCTTTAATATGAATGGTAAAACTTGACTCAATCTATTAGACTTAGAGAAATCTATTTTATAAAAGGATTATTTTGAAGATAGTGTTGTGATCTTTCAGATCTACACTGTAGATTGTTTAACCTAAGAATTAGTGGCTGGATTGTCGATGGAGACTTAGGGACTTACAGATGGTTATTTATAACCTTTGGACTATCCGACTAATGAACCTTTTAGATAAAATGGATCTAGCTAAAACATATAGTATTGAGGCAAGATTTCACTAATTTAATTACCAGATCTAACTCTTCCATATAATATTGAGTTAAGTACTTGAATATTTTTCTTTATGGAACCTAATGGTCTCTTGATCCAAGGATAGGAAGATTTTAAGTCATTACTGTTGTTAGTAGTTGTATTATTTAAATTCTTCTATGGCTTTCCGTTATCCCTTTTCTTCTACTACTAAGAACTCCTCATCCTCTTCATCCACTTTAACTTCATACATTCTCCAAGTTCAACTCTCAAGAAAGAGATTAGTTTCTCTGATCTGCAGCAATCAATTGATGACTGGTAAATTCCCAGGCATCCTTAAGACCAAATTTATAAAGCTCCCTCTAGATGGCGGTCTCTAACATGTGACTACCATATTTCCATTGTTGAACAAACTATCCCTCTAGAATCAGATCTTGAGGATATCAAGCTTCTTAACCCTAGGACTATCAAAAGATTTAAGTGTAAGTACGATTGCCTCCATTTCGGCCTAGTCTAAATAGCAGCTAAACCTCTTTCACGAGAAGGTTTAGATACATCTCAACTCCTTTGTCTTAGGGGCTCTAGATTCCTAGACTTTAATGATTCCTTACTAGGATTGGTCAAAACCAGTCTTTGTAATGGTCTAATTTATTTTGACTGTTTTCCAAATTTTACCATTTCCTTAACAGATTTAAATATATTAGATTCTTTAACACTCAATGTTAAGACGTCCAATTACAAAACCAAATCTGGATCTATCCCAAAAGCAATCATTTATAGAGTTTAGTATAAGTCCATGAATACTGCCTCTGGCTCTGGAGCTATGAAAAATAGCTAAAAAGGAGAAACTGTACTCTTCCAAACCGACCTTAAACGGTCTCATTTGTCAATTCCTAAGCCGATCTCCTGGAATCAAGTGTCCTTGCCCCAGAGTTAGATGTTGCAAGATGCATCCCCAGCAGACAAACCTGAGAATACTATAGTTTCTCAGATCTAACAGTTCTCCACATGAACTATTTCTATTTTTTTCCAGAGATCTCATAACCAATGGATCTCTGGCTCCTCATCTGTTCTCCCTGAGATACAAATGGATAGGAATTTAGTTTCCCCATTTCCTTCTAGAATCGAGACTGTTAACTTCAAGTCTAGAATTCCACAGGCTAAATATTCTATGGAAACACCTCCCACCGGGATCCGTGATGATCTACCCTAATCTCTAACTTACTCAGCCTTAGGCGTAGAGCTAGGACTTTTAAGTCAAGATTCTCACATTGATAAGAAAACTCTTGGAAAAAAATTTTATTCATCTGGAAATATTTTAAAATAGACTTGATTTTTTACTAATTTCATGAAAGATGAGAGAAAAAATATTCAAGAAATTTATTACAAATTTCTAAATTTTGTCCAAAAACAAATTAATTTCTTTGAATGGTTTGAGGCTTATGCTGAATATAATCAATTAGATTTTCCTTTTTCTAAATCAATCAATGTTTCAAAAGTATGGAAAACCATAAATGGCACGGAAGTCACCGCTGAACTTCCTCCATAACAAGGTTTTACAATTTCTTATGCCAATAGATCAATCATTGCTTCAACTTTCAAAAGAAGGACTGAAAATGAACCAGTTACTGACAAAGACATTAAAAGTGTTTTCAAACAAAATAACTATACTAAAAAGTATCTTCATACACTTGGTGAATACTTGACTTGAAAACCATCTCTAACTATCAAGTCAAAGGCGACTACCTCATTCTCTCCTTTATTTAAGCCTTACAAGATTCCTACGACTTTCACTAGGGAACTCCAAATACATAATTCAAAATCTTTCCCACCGCTATCTGACCTTCAACGGAGGATCATCCAAATTGAGAAATCTCTTCACCCAAACGTTCCTAAGACCCCAGGTGTTGGCTCGTCTACTACAGTTGGGGTTCTCCAACAAGATGGTTCAGATCATAGCCAGCCGGAGGAAGAACCTCCTCTGGAAATAGCTCCTGTCCAAATTGAATCTTTCAATTTGTGAAAGCCACAGAAACTTTATTACCCTAGAGCTACTCCTCCAAACGTAGATTTAGAAAAAAACACCCAATGTTATACAGAATAACTATAGCGCTAATAATATCTATGAATGCAACATAGATGGTTGTTCTGAGTATAACATCCTATCCAAACTTTAGCAAATGACAATGGTTGCCATTGCTTATAGAACTGCCCACAACTTCTTCGATCAACTTACTACCCATGTCCTAGTAGCTGGGTTTATAGGCCATCTTAAAGAATGATGGTATACCCATCTTAGCGAGGAAGATAAACAAAGTATCTTCCAAAGTGTTCATGTATACTCCTTAGGAGAATCAATTCTTAGGGATGGAGAAACCATTCCCAATTCCACAAATACGTTGATTTATACTATTATCAATACCTTTATCGGTAGTCCAGGTATCTTTAGAGAAAGGTTCTCTGAAGTACTTAACAATCTTAAATGTAAAAATTTTTCTAATTTCAGGTGGGTACAAAGATATTTTACTTATGAGGATCTATGAAAGACTTGATGGGAAACTCCCATATTGGAAAGAAAAATTCCTAAATGGATTTCCTAAGTCCCTTAGAGACTTAGTCAAAGAATACCTTCAAAACCAATACTCCAACAAGATCATCCCATATGATCAAATGACTTATGGTCAGCTCACAAGCCTATTTCAGCAAGTTGCCCTAAAAATCTATCGACAAGATAAGATACTAAGGTAACTCTTTAGGACAGGGCTTAAACCCGTCGAGATTTAGGAAGTTTCTGTGAAAAAATTTGGCCTCCCCTCTTGTAGAAAGAAGGCTTATAGAAAACCAACCTAAAAAATGGAATTTTATACTGCTAAGCCTAATTTCCCCAAAAATCAAAATTGTCCCATCTTAAATGGAGCCAGACGGTAACACCGACTCTTTCTGCCCCCAATAATGGAAAATGTTATAGGTGTGGGAATCCTGGTCATATTGCCAAGTATTGTAAATTGTCTAAAAATTTAGAAACCTTAACCTTGATAATTCTATCCTTAGCCAAGTCTAACACCTCTTATTAGAAGAAAATGGAGATTCGGATAGTGCTAATGATGAATTTGATTAGGAATTAAACCAAATCCAAAATAATGACTTGGAATCTTCCCAGTATAATCAAGAAGACTAACCAAATATCAATGCTCTAACAAAAGAACAAGATCTCATCTTATAAATGATTAGCAATTTACAAGATTTCGATCAGAAGAAGTATTATTTAGACCACTTCAAAAAGATTCTAGACAAGCCTTCCACATCTTCATCTGGTGTATTTTCTCATCCCCAAATTATAAATACTTACAACATCACTGATGTCCTGAAGTGGTTTCCTTCTAGTAAACCTAGGGCAGTAACTATTCAAGACCTCTAATCTGAGATAGTACTCCTTAAACAGGAAGTTAGGCAAATCAAAGCAAAGAAAGACTTAGATCGCCTTGTCCTCCAATAATTCTCGAATAAGGCTAAACAGTCACGACCGGTAGATGTCACTGACCCATTGGATCAGAATATTAAAGAAGGAGATTTCATTGTTCAATATATTTCAAGGATTACCACCAGGAAATGGCACACTCAAATAACCTAGGTTATCAATAAATCATTTGTCCTAGATATCATTGCCTTGTTTGATATAGGTGCAGACCTTAATTTTGTCCAAAAAGGACTTATCCCTACTAAGTACTTCAAAAAATTTGGTGAAACCCTTAGGGATGCAAATGGTAGTAAACTAAGAATAAGTTACAAACTTTCTGATGTCAAAATTCAAAATTCCCTAGGAAATTTGCTTTTGTTATCCTTTACTTCCTTTATCCTAGTAAAGGATATAAACAGTCTTGTAATACTAGGCACACCTTTTATTGAAACTTTAATTCCTTTCAAAAAGGTTACTCATATGGGAATAACTATTGAAGCCAACAATATGTTTCTCCCATTTGACAAACCACCCATTCAGAAAATTTTATCCTCCCTGAAAAACAAAGAGGCTCAAATCAATTTTCTCAAAGAAGAAATTGCATTCCGAAGAATGGAGCAACAACTTCAGGAACCTTCTCTTTAATATAAGGTCAAGGCCTTAGAAACAAAGATTGAAAAAGAGTTTTGCGCTGATCTACCCATGGCATTTTGGAATTGCAAAAAATATATGGTCAGTCTTCCTTACGAGCCTAACTTTGATGAAAAAATCATCCCTACCAAAGCTCATCCAATTTAAATGAATCATGAGCTAACAATCCATTGTCAGACAGAAATCAATGAAATCCTCCAAAAATAGATCATCTCACCAAGTAAATATCCTTGGAGTTTTGCTGCCTTCTATGTCAATAAAAGTTCAAAAATTGAACAAGGAGCTCATCGTTTAGTTATCAACTACAAACCCCTCAATTCTGCCCTCCGATAGATTAGATATCCTACTTCCTAATAAAAAAGATCTTCTCCAACGGTTTTATGCTGCTGTAATTTTCTCCAAGTTTGATCTAAAATTAGGATTTTAGGAAATTCAAATTGATCCAAGAGATCATTATAAAACTGCTTTTACAGTACCATTCGAGCAATATGAATGGAACATAATGCCCTTTGGCCTAAAAAATGCTCTTTCCGAATATCAAAAAATAATGTGTCCTCCTTATATATATATATACCTCGTACACAAAAGTGAACCCCCTAAAATATCGAGGGTAAAATACGGGGAAAGAAGAAAAGGAAAGGAAGCATGTTAATGTATACTTAAATGTAAATAATGCAAGTATATAAAAGAAAATACAATAAATAAATTAGGTGACAGGGTCGACCATATGCTAAATGCAATAAATAAATTAGGTGATAGAGCCAACCATATGCTAATGATGCAATTAATTAAATAAAGTAGGTGGCGGTGCCAATCATAAGTGATAAGTACAATAAAAACAAGTTAGAAAAAGACATAATTAGGAAAATTGAATTTTGATATTAATATTAAAAGTTAATTTAAAAATTACAAAGAGAGAGCAAACTCTAACCAATACTTCTAGTTACAGAGAGTTTCTTCCAAAGAAAATAATGTGTTTTCTCAAGAGGATAAGTGGGATATTTATAGCCAAACCATGCTACAGTAAAAGTGCTACAGTAGCAGCTTCAATTATTGCTACAGTGTTGCTATAGTGAGCTATAGTAATATCCACAATAATTTTCAGCAATTGGTTGTTGATGTCATACATGAAATCAATCTTTTGATGACTCCTTGACAATGTCAAATTGATTGAATCTCTTCTTCATTATTCGTGTCTGATTTTGCCGGTGAATGTTGATTGTTGAGAACTTTAGTTTTGATTTGTTAGAGTATTTTTTCCATTTATTGACTAAAATCTCCTCGTCAACCCAACTTAGCTAACTGTGCAGCTACAATTGATTTCTGTTGTAGAAATGAGATTTGGACAGCATCTGTTGGAGCCAGATATCCAGGATTGTACTAAAATCATTTTTCTATGTCTAGTATGTAAGCCTTTGTTGACTCCCAGTTCTTGTACCATTTATAATGGACTTGGAGAGATAACCATAGAAGCCCCTTATGCCCCTTCAGTTTGTTGAAGACAAATTTGCATTAAAATATCAATAGAATATGGAACCTGATGGAAAATTATAAAAGTAGAGAAATTTGGTGATCATCATGAAATATTTGTGTAAAATATTCATATTCTTCTCGGAATGGGGAGAAAGGATCTCAAACTTGTGATCATAAATCAGCCACCACTGGTGTAGGAACCACTGAGAAAATTCCGAAGCCAATTGCTTTTCTCATAGGAAAAATCAAGAATGTTTGTTAGTTTTATTTTGGAAGGTGAATGCATTCATCCACGCTCTTTGATAATAAAAATAGTTATAATATTAAGGGTTAAAAGCTTCAGTAAGTTTCTGATATTTTACTGGATGCATACTCCATTCCTTGGATGAGATGATTTTGTTAATCCAGGACTTGGTATCAATTAGGATGAATTCATAAAACTTCTAGATATAGGTAGGAGTTTTTTGGATAAAATTTGTTATAGGGCTAAGTATTTGCTTAGCTACCTCCTGGGGGTTGGAGTGTCAATACTCAAGTTTGTTGTTCTTCGGTTATACAAAAATCTATATTTTTGTAACACTACTTCAATACAAATTCAAGAATAAATCAAGAACACTTATGAAGTTGTCCAACACCTTCAACACAAGATCAAAATGATCTTGCAAAGAAGTATGTTTTTAGTTTCTTAAAGAAAAATAGATGAAGCAGAAGAAAGCCAAGTCCTCCAAATTCAAGGAGTGTTCTTAAGGTAATAATTCCCCTCAAGTACCCGAGGTTGCAGAATTTTTCTCCCAAGATAAAATGGCTTCACAACCAGAATGTAGCGCTACCTCAAACTTTCTAGTTTTCTTCGAACTCACTCAATGAGAGATGATCACATAGAGTTTTAGATGCAAGAGAATATTTTTCTTATGCAGAAATTTTTTATACTAAACCTATGGAAAAAATGCAGATTTATATAGCCATAAAGTGCCCCTTCCGAAAGGTGAAAATGGTTCACCTGAGAAGGTGTATCCTTTGGAAGAGTCATGTCTGTTCATTCTAAATATTGTATTTTTTTCTAAATAGATACAACTATCTGAACAGTTACACCCTTTCCAAAATAACGTGTCTTTTTCTCAAAAGGTTGTGTCCCTTCATTTTCCATTCACACTAATTGAACCCAATAATACCCCACATAAATGGGGAATGTCCATTCTTTGTAAAACTTTACGGACAAGTATGTGATCATCAAGGAAAGACTGATTGCATCTGGATAAGTGGGTTTTTCCTTGAACTTTTCGTAGTGAACATGCATCAGATGCACTCGATCAATCAGTAGATTTGATATCTTTGAACCGTCGAGCTTTAATGTACACCTAGAAAACACATGTCACACAACCAAACTTTTATCATTTATGGTTCTCATGGTTTTGTTCGGTTTACCCATGAACACGTCCCGGTCTCATGAGAGCTTAGAGAATGGGCCTTTACTAACATTCTCCTTGATGCGACTTCGACTTCGCCCTCACATAGGTGATTTCTAAATGTTCAATCTTGTAGATTAAACTATTTCGTCAAATCTTCCAAATATAGATGATCATTAAAAGACTTCACACCATAAGTCTTATCCTTGTTTACTAAACATTGTCTACATCATGAGAATGGGTTGGGTATATTGACAATGTTTAACCTGTCAGACACAACTTTATTTCATCTCCTTGAACCTAGCTCTTAGGATCTCCAGTCTACTAGGTAGAATAACCACTATGTTGACTTGTCCTAGGCCATAAACCCATTCTTTTAGATGTCCTCTCAACTTCTTCTCTAGAAAGGCCTTTTGTAAGTGGATTCGACACATTATCCTTTAACTTTATATAATTAACAGTGATAATTCTACTAGAGAAAAGTTCTCTAATGATATTATGTCTCCATCTTATGTGATGAGATATATTGTTGTACATCATGCTCCCTGCCCTACCTATTGCTGCTTGGATATCACAGTGTATACATATTAGTGTCACTAGTTTGGGCCAATAAGGAATATCTTCCAAGAAATTCCGAAGCTATTCTACTTCTTCATCGGCTTTACCTAATGCGATAAATTCTGATTCCATCGTAGAGCGAGCAATACACGTCTATTTGGATGATTTATAAGAGACTTCTCCTCTACCTATTGTAAATACGTATCCACTCATGGATCTTAATTCATTTGAATCGGAGAACCAGTTTGCATCACTGTATCCTTCAAATACCACCGGATATTTATTATAATGCTAAGAAAAGTCTTAGGTGTATTTAAGATATCCTAAAACTCTTTTCATCGCCATCCAATGAGTTTTTTTGGGATTACTCATGTACCAACTCAAATTACTAATAGCGCATGTTATGTCTGGCCATGTACAATTCATTATATACATTAAACATCCCAATACTCTTGCATACTCCAATTGTGAGTCACTTTCGCCTTCATTTTTTTAAAGTGCGAAGCTCACATCCAATGGAATCTTTGCAATACCAAATTCCAAATACTTGAATTTATCAAGTACTTTTTTTATATAATGAGACTGTGACAATGCCAACCCTTGTGGAGTTCATGGTTCTTATTCCTATGATCATATCCGAAACTCCAAGATCTTTCATATAGAACTTGCTCTTGAGCATTTGCTTTGTTGCATTTACATCAAAAATGACTCTACTGATTATCAACATATCATCCACATATAAACAAACAATTACTTGGTGATTTGGAGAGTCTTTGATGTGAACATATTTATCACATTCATTTATCTTGAGTTTATTTTCCAACATGATTTGATCAAACTTTGCATATTATTGTTTAGGTTCTTGTTTTAGTCCATAAAGTGACTTAACAAGTTTACACACCTTATTTTCTTTTTCCTGGACCATAAAACCCTCAGGTTGTTCTATGTAAATTTCTTTCTCTAATTCTCTATTTAGAAATGATATTTTCACATCCATTTGATGGATTTCAAGACCATATACCGTCACCAAGGCAATTAACATTTTAATTGACGTTATCCTCATTACAGGCGAGTATGTATCAAAGTAATCAAGTCCTTCCTTTGGTTTAAAGCCTTTAACAACAAGTCTTGCCTTGTATTTTTCAATAGTACCATCAACTTTCATTTTTCTTTTGAAGATCCATTTAGAACCTAAAGGTTTATTTCCTGGAGGAAGATCAACCAACTCCCGCGTGTGGTTGCTTAAGATTGAATCAATCTCACTATTGACTGCCTCTTTCCAAAAGGATGAGTCTGATGACGACATCGCTTCTTTAAACATTTGAGGCTCATTTTCTAAGAGAAATATTACAAAATTCAATCCAAATAAAGTTAACATTCTTAGACGTGTACTACATCTTGGATTCTCATCATTATGTACTCCCTCACTTGGTTCATCTTGAGGTCATTTAGAACCCCCACTAGACTATTCTTGTTTAGTTTTATACAGATAAATATATTCAAAAAATTTAGTATTATCTGATTCAATTACCGTATTTTCATTGATATTTGGATGTTCGAATTTATGAACCAAAAATTGATATATTTTACTACTATAGCATATCCTATGAACATGCTGCCCACCGTCTTAGGTCCTATCCTTACTCTTTTAGGCATAGGAACTTGGACCTTTACTAGACACCCCCACACTTTTAAATATTTTAAGTTGAGTTTCCTTCTTTTTTATTTTTCATATGGAATTAATTGAGTCTTATTATGGGGCACTCTTTTGAGTATTCGATTAGCTATAAGGATAGCTTCCCCCCATAAATTTTGCGATAAACCTGAACTTATTAGCAAGGCATTCATCATTTCCTTCAAGGTTTGTTTTTTCCTTTCCACAATACCATTAGACTGAGGTGAATACGGGTCCGTAGTTTGATGGAAAATTTCATTCTCTACATATATTTGTGCAAAGGGAGATTCATATTCTCTGCACCTATCACTTCTTATCATTTTGATCTTTTTCTCTAACTGATTTTGAACTTTAATTTATATTGCCTAAATGTATCTATTGCTTAATCCTTACTGTTTACCAAATAGACATAACAGTATCCAGTGCAATCATCAATAAAAGTTATAAAATACTTTTTCCCATGGAGAGATGGCGTTGACTTCATATCACTAATGTCTAGGTGGAACTTCATATCACAAATGTCTATGTGGATTAAGTCTAAGGGATTTGAATTCCTTTCAACGGACTTATAGGATGATTAGCATACTTTGATTCCACACACTTTTGACATTTTCATTTATTGCACTCAATGTTTGACAAAAGTTTTAAGTTAGTCAGTGTTTTTTCAAGGTTTTATAGTTGATATGTCCTAAACGACTATGCCACAAATCATTTGACTTTAGCAAGTAAAAAGAAGCCTCAACTTTCTTCATTTCAACAATCATTACATAAAGTTTGAAAAGTCCCTCATTGAGGTAGCCCTTTCCTACATATGTTTCATTTTTGCTTATTACAACTTTCTCCAAAACAAACACACACTTAAACCTATTTTTAATGAGAAGTGTTGTCGACACTAAGTTCTTCCTAATAGTAGGAACATGGAGAACATTATTGAGAGTCAACACCATGTCGGAAGTCACTTTTAGGAAAATTTTCCCACTTCCTTCAACCTTAGTTGTTCTATTATTTTCCATGAAGATCACTTCTTTAGGACCAACAGAATCATAAGTCGCAAAAGTTTTTTTGTCCGCTCAAACGTGTCTAGTGGCTCCTAAATTAAACCACCGTTCATTTGGATATCCAACTAGATTGGTTTCAGTGATCATATCACATAGATTTTCAATTTTTCTAGTTATTTCCAAAATATTTATCTAATCTATTTTCTTGTCCAGAAGACTTCTTCATCTTCTTATTACTTGGAGCATCATCCTTAACTGGATTTGCAACCATCATTGATGATCTTCTTTTCATTCAACTAATTATCCTCGTCTATCTTAAAATGACTCGTAAGATCTATCAAATCAAACAATTGATTTCCAATTATTATTATTATTATTATTATTATTATTATTATTATTATTATTATTATTATTATTATTATTATTTTAAGAATATGAGGATCTATACTTATGAACATTTGAATTGCAAGTTTGGCCAGTCAAAATGACATCATTTGTTGTCATTCTTTGAAGTTCACACCAAAATATTTTTCTATTTCTCTGTCGTTTTCATTGCTAGAGCAATACCTGAACGAATTAATGACACAACATTGGTAGTCATTGGGACAAAACCATTCACAACCAAATCAATTTATTGTTCAGTTTCATTTGTCATTTTCTGTCAATCTTTGACATACTCTTTAGTATTTCAGAAAACTAATAATAAAGAATCTAATATTTAGCCAACTTGTTTCAAGTCAATGATGAAGTTTTTATATCTTCTAATCATCAACCGAATGAACTATGAAACATGACGAAGTTTTTATGACTTAAAATCATAATCAAATTCAAACAGAGTGAAATCCCATAGATTTTAAACTCCAGAGACCAATACGGAGATCTTAATGAATCGGTGAAGTTTTTATATTTTTCGAACCAAATTCTCATACTGATTTCTCGATGATATTTTTATATTCTTCTAATCGAGGGAGTAGAAATCAAAAGATTTTAGTCTCCACAAAATCAGACCCAATATAGATTAATCAAATACTTGATTTATAAATGGTGATAATTTTTTTTTCTTTCACCAAACAAGCACAAAAATAAATATTTTTATACTTTTCTTAATATTGTTGTTTTTCTCAATTTTGTTAACATCTGTATTTTTCAATAATAACTTCAAACACATGTTCAAATTAACATATGAACAATCAAATGAAGTCTGTATGTAGAACTTTGAACTTTTAACAATAAGTTCAACCCAACTTATGAACATCAACAAAATGAAGTTCAAACTATTTTCAGGAAAATAGAAAAATCAATTGTTAAGAACTTCACAAAAGTTCAACCAACTTATGAACTATCAAAATGAAGTTTCAAGAACTTCAAACACAAGTTCAAAAAGTTGAAGAACTATCAATATTAAGTTCAACTATTTACTGAAAAATAGTGAACGAAACAATACTAATTAATAAATTATTTCCTTAAGATTGTTATTTTTTGGGTACACAAAAATCTACATTTTTGCAACACTACTTCAACATTAGTTCAAGAATAAATCAAGAAAACTTATGAAGTTGTCCAACACCTTCAACACAAGATCAAAATGATCTTTCAAAGAAGAATGTTTTCAGTTTCTTAAAGAAAAATAGATGAAGAAGAAAAAAGCCAAGTCCTCCGAATTCACGGAGTGTCCTTAAGAAAATAATTCCCCTCAAGTACCCGAGGTTGCGGAATTTTCCTCCCAGGATAAAATGGCTCCACAACTAGAATGTAGCGGTACCTCAAACTTTCTGGTTTTCTTCAAACTCACTCAACGGGAGATGATCACACAGAGTTTTTAGAAGCAAGAGAATATTTTTTTACGCAGAAATTTTTCATACTAAACCTATAAAAAAAATGCAGTTTATATAGCCATAAAGTGCCCTTTCCAAAAGGTGGCAATGGTTCATCCGAAAAGGTGTATCCTTTGAAAGAGTCATGTCTATTCATTCTAAATGTTGTGTCTTTTTCTGAACAGACACACTATCCAAACAGTCACTCCCTTTCCAAAACAATGTGTCTTTTCCTCAAAAGGTTGTGTCCCTCCATTTTCCATTCATACCAATTGAACCCAACAAAGTTCAATTTGGATTATCGGTAAAGCACTATCATTTTTTAAATATGTTGGATCATCAGAGGAGGATCCTTTACTGAAGGAAATTGGTTGTGGAATAGATGAGGAAATTGTTTTAGTTTGTACAGGACAAATATTTGAATTATTTTATGAAAAACTAAAGAAAAAATTAATAGGGTTTTCTACTTCCACTAGATTATTCATGGTGCCTTAACCATAGAATGAGAAGATGGCTCGAGGCCTCCGTTATTTTGGGGTACTTCCACAAACCCTAGGTATTGGCTCATCTACTACAGTTGGGGTACTTCAACAAACCAATTCAGAAGACAACCAGCCAGAGGAGAAATCTCCTCTTGAAATAGCTCCTGTCAAAACTGAATCTTCCAATTGGTGAAGCCACAAAAGCTTTATTATCCTAGAGCTACCCCTACAGATATAGCTTTCGAAGAAAGACCTAATGTTATGCAGATAGCTACAACGCCAATAATATCTATGAATGGAACATAGATGGTTGTTCTGAATATAACATCCTGTCCAAACCAATATACCATTATTATTTGTTGAAGTTTGGACAGGATGTTATATTCAGAACAACCATCTATGTTCCATTCATAGATATTATTCATAGACATTGTCCAAGAATCCTCAATACAGGGGAATCAAGTAACATATATTCAAGTACTTAATAAACACTACCAAGTCAATAAATACACCTTACTCAATTTGAACCATGAATAAATAAATGAATATTGTGCAATACAATGTCTATGCTATGTACACACCTACCGAACAATGTCTTCAAGGTCAGGACCCATGGAGGAATCATAAAGTCTATGTACTGTACAGGCATGCACTCCGAATCCAATAAATATATCTGCAGGTATGAACTCCGACCCCAATAAATAAATTAAGAATATTGTGCAGGAGTATACTGCTTCATATAACTCCAATCCCATAAATAACTCATTTACCATATCAAATCAGCCTATCGTACTAGCAAATAGGGGAAAATAATTCAAAACAAGCAATGCTTATTTTTACCCCTCAAATAACACCGGTACCCACATAGATGCTTGTCACTATACCTATATGGGACCCTCATTCCCCATTACTCACATTATACATAACTAATAAAAACACTTTGTAAAAGAGTCTAAGAAAGTCTCAACTTGCCTCAAAGGAAGTCCAAACATCATAAAAATTTACCTTTTTGTAAAGTCTCTGAATGATCCAAATCTGTTCAATTACGTAATTCTCATAAGAGTAAGAATCTAATGACATGCATATTGCTATATTTTCACTTTTAAAAGAAATGAATCGGGTCAAAGAGTCACCCCAAAATCACAAAATTAAAATCTTAATCATGTTAACAGTTCAAAAGTGAAAATTAAAGGTGAAGACAATATTGTGCAAAATTATCAAATACAAACATCCACCTATCCATTTTAGTGTCCACTATAATACTCATATCCTAAAATAATAGTCAAAATAATGTAAGAAATTAATTAGGTTTCACTTCAAAATTCAAGCAAACCACCGAAATAGTGACTGCCAAAGTACACATTGTTTGTGTCACAACCAAAGAATTCTCATTCATAGAGTTTTTGTCATTATTAAGAACTGGATGCATAGGTGGGTCGGGATCTGTGGAACCCCAAGTGGAGCAGTATAGTTAGGATCGGGGACCCTAGACCGGGTCTGCACTCCAGAAATAGTGTAAGTTCTCTCTACATTTTCCTTCAGGTGGGTCATAGGTTCCAAAAGAGTTTCTACGACCGTCAAATCTTCGGGGAGGCATGACCTTAAATATGAGTAAGCCAGGAGTTAGAGGAGTTTCATAGCAACAAGACTCTATAGACCAAAATAGAACATAAGAAAGGGAAATATTTCTAAATAACTTATGGCCTCTCCCTTATAAGTGTAACGCACTACACATGCATAAAAGAGACTCTACTCGACATGGATTTATGGAAATCCAACTACCCTAAACCAGGCTCTGATACCAAGCTTGTTATGACCCAAACCTAGGCCTAGCCATGACGGGTATCTTAAGTCCACCGTAGGCCAGAGACCATACCCTTAGCCTTACCTCAAGAGCACATGAATATAAATAGTAGAAGACAACAAAAATAGCAATGAGAAGAATAAATAAGTCAAATAAAGATTCTAAGAATCAAAACAAATAATCAACCCACACTCGTCCACAAAAGACTCTATAACTAGAATAGCAACTTAGTCAGGACATGCCTCGGACTATAACTAAAAGAATCTAAAATGAAATACCAAGACAATACTGAAAATATGAAATGACTGGGCCTTTCAAAAGATGGAGACTCACCACTTCACAACTGATTAACAGGAGTACTCAACTGCCTAATACTGCACAAGAGCAATAGAAAACCCCTCAAACCCTACATCATGAAATGATGCATCATCCAGGGGTGGTAAGTGGGGCAAGAATTAGCATGTAACTCAAGGGAAAAGGATAAAATAATCCAATTTCAAAACTAATCATAAACTATATGTACCACATTCATATACATATATTTATAGGATGCCGGGATAGAGATAAGGGTCAATTAACATGATAGTTTAAAATATTAACCTGGACTGTATAGCTTGTTCCATCCTAAAGGAATTTATGGGCTATATGGATCCAGCCCTCCCTGATGGAAGAGACCTAGTGCATGTTACATGAATGAACCAAGGAAATATAAAGGAAAGGTTAAATATATCAGGGCTATAGCCCTCTCAAAATATAAAATAATATGTGCACCAAGTACACGGTCACATGGACCCCAATGCTGAAAAATATAATTTTCAGTGTTGATTCCCCAGGGACCTACACTTTCACCGTGAGCTACACAGTTCCCTTTAAGCCCAAATTAATACAATTTGTACATAATCAACCATTAACCCAGGAGTTATTCATTAAGGCATTTACTAACTTGGTATTGTCATACCAATATACTTGCAAGTTTATATAATTATGTCAAACCAATCCATATAACCAAATTGACTCCCAAGTTCCATTTAAATTCCAATAGATGGCCACCAAGGACATTACAAAGCTATATTCATTCATTTTTCCTTTAATGCAATGCATTGAGTTCAAAAACAAGTCAAACCATGCAATTATCCATATTCAAAATTAAAATTTTAAAGTGGGTTGAGGTTAATATCATTATCAAAAAAAAATTCCATCAATTTATAGAAACCCATGTCCTCAATTCAAACCATTAAAATAATGCATCAATTCAGTCTGAAAAATCATCAATTAAAGCATGAATAATCAATTTAAAGCATGTGAAATTTAATTCAAGAAATAACCATCAAAAACCCTCAATCCAATTTCAAACCCATCAATTAAATCACATGAATATTTAATAAATTAATGTCATAATGTAAAATTACAAGTTAGAAATGAGAAACATGCCTGAAATATACAACAAATTTAAGACAATTTAAAATTTGGAGCTCGGAGTAGTGATTTCTTGAAAAACCCTTGAGCTTTTTTGGGTTTAGAGTTAGAGAGAAGAAAAATAGTGTTTGATATTTTAAACCGGAGGAAAAGGGATTATTTAATGTTTATAATTTGTACAAGGGGTAAGAAGACCAAAAGACCCTTACCCTAAGTGGAAAAACAAAACTGGGCATCTTTAACACAACAGCGTGGCATGCTAATATCTTGAGGCTAGCCTCCGTACCACGCTGCTATCGCAGATCTCCAGTGGCTTGACATGTCATTATCGCAGAGAGACACTGCCTCGGAGTTCCAAAGTAGCCCTAAACCTTTTTTAAAATTTTCAAAACTCTTCCAAAACACTCTTTTAACATCCCTAAACATAATTCAAGTCAAAAATTCATATTACGCACGCGGGAGGATCAAAAATAAAATCATTGAAATTTTGTGGGGTCTTACAAAGATATACGTGCATACATATATATAATATGTATGTAGGTATATGTATATGTATGTATGTTTGTTTGTATGTATATTTACTGTCGGTGCCTAACCTAGATACATAAATTTTTATAACAAGTGAAAATATTTTGAATTATATTATGGTGAAAATTAACTAACTATGATTGTTATTTTCATAGTAAATTTTTCTATGTTTTTTCTAAAAAAATTTACGCCTCCTAATCTATGTATAATAAAGGAGTGTAGTCTTGCCTAAAATTAAACCAAGTGACATATTAAGAGCAAGTCACTTGAAATTTTTCAACAAAATACTATTTTGTAGATTATTAATTATTTCATATATATATATATATATATATATATATATATTATGTATTGGAACTCCAACCCCCAACCCCTAAGACGTAGCTAAGCAAATACTTAGCCCTGCAACAAATTTTATCCAAAAAACTCCTGCCCATACCCAAAAGTTTTATGAATTCATACTAACAAACACCAAATCTTGTTTGTTAAAATCCCACAAAGACAAACAAACCCAGTCATATGTTACCCATACCATGGTATGGATTAACAAAATCATCTCACCAAAAGAGTGGGGTACGCATCCTGCAAAATATCGAAAGCTTACTAAAGCTTTTGATAACTAATATTATAATTATTTTGATTATCAAAGAGTGTGGATAAAGGCTTTCCCCTTCCAAAATAAAACTAATAAACATTCTTGATTTTTACTCTGGGGAAAGAAACTAGCTTTGGAATTCCCCTAGTGGTTTCTTTATCAATGGTGGCCAATTTTTGGTGACACCTTTGAGATCCTTCCTCTCCCATTCCGAGAAGAATACAAATATTTTACCCAAAGATTTCATGATGATCATAAATTCCTTTGATTTTACAATTTTCCTATAGGTTCTATATTCCTTGGATATTTTTATGAAAATTTGCCATTTACAAACCAGAGGGGCACAAAGGAATTCCATGGTTATCCCTCCAGGTCTATTGCAAATGGTACAAAAATTGGGATCCAATGAAAGCTTAAATACCAGAAGTAGAAAAGTGGTTCCTACACAATCCTGGATGTTTGACCCTAACAGACGCCACCCAAATCTCATTTCTACAACAAAAATCAACTGCAACCACACAATTTGATAAGTCAGGTAGCCAAGGAGATTTCATTCAACAAATGGTGAAAATTCTCCAACAAATCAAAAATGGAATTCCTAGGAATCAATTTTCAACTACAAAATTAGACATAGATGATGATGAAGATATTCAGTCAATTTGACATCAAATTAATATCATCAAGGAGTCATCAAAACATTAATGTCATGCATGACATCTACAACCAATTGCTAAAAAATTGTAGTCAATGTTACTGTAGCACAATTATGGTGGATGTTACTATAGATCACTATAGCAACACTGTAGCAATAATTGAAGGTGCTACTGTAGCACTTTTACTATAGCATATTTTGGCTATAAATAGACCATTCCTTTTCTTGAGAAGGACTCATTATTTTCTTTGGAAGAAGCTCTCTCTCTCTAGAATACTTGGTTAGAGTTTGCTCTCCCCTTCTTTGTAATCTTTAAATTTATTTTGGTATTAAATTTAAAAATTCAATTTTCATAATTGTGTTCTTAGTTGCATTATAAACATATGGTCGGCCTTGCCGCCTAATTTACTTATTGTACTTCTTTCATTTCATTTAATTAGTTGCATCATTAACATATGGTCGGCCTTGTTTCCTACATAATTTATTGTACTTTTCATAATTTATATTTTAGTATTTATTTATTAACTTGCTTCCTTTCCTTTCCCTCTTTACCCTTAACCTCTATAACTTAAGAGGTTTTCTTTCGTGTACTTGGTATCAGAGCCATGGGGGGGGGGGAGTTAAGATTATTATTCTTTTTTTTTAACTTGCTATTATATGATACTGTCAGATCTTTAATATGAATGGTAAAACTTGACTCAATCTATTAGACTTAGAGAAATCTATTTTATAAAAGGATTATTTTAAAGCTAGTGCTGTGATTTTTCAGATCTATACTGTAGGTTGTTTAATCTAAGCATTAATGGTTGGATTGCCGATGGAGACTTAGGGACTTAAAGATAGTTATTTATAACCTTTAGACTATTTGACTAATGAACCTTTTAGATAAAATGGATCGAGCTAAAACATATAGTATTAAGGCAAGATTTCACTAATTCAATTACCAGATCTAACTCTTCCATATAATATTGAGTTAAGTACTTGAATATTTTTCTTTATGGAACCCAATGGTCTCTTGATCCAAGGATAGGAAGCTTTGAAGTCATTATTGTTGTTATTAATTATATTGTTTAAATTCTTCTTTGGCTTTCCGTCGTCCCTTCTCTTCTACTTCTAAAAACTCCTCATTGTTTTCATCCACTTTAACTTCATACAATTCTCCAAGTTCAAAGCTCAATGAAGTATTAGTTTCTCTGATTTACAGCAATCAATTAATGACTGGTGAATTTTCAGGTATCCTAAAGACCAAATTTATAAAGGTCCCTCCAGATGGTGGTCTCTAACAAGTGACTACCATATTTCCACTGTTGAACAAACTATCCCTCTTGAATCAGATCATAAGGATATCAAGCTTCTAAACCCCAGGACTATCAAAAGATGTAAGTGTAAGTACGATTACCTCCATTTTGGCCTAGTCCAAATAGCAGCTAAACCTCTTTTACAAGAAGGTTTAGATACATATCTACTTCTTTTTCTTAGGGACTCTAGGTTCCTAGACTTCATAGACTCTTTACTGGGAATGGTCGAAACCAATTTTTATAATGGTCTAATTTATTTTGACTGTTTTCCAAATTTTATCATTTCCTTAAAAGATCTTAATATATTAGATTCTTTAACACTCAATGTTAAGACATCCAATAACAAAACCAAATCTAGATCTCTCCCAATAGTAATCATTTATAGAGTTCAGTATAAGGCCATGAATACTGCCTTTGGCTCTAGATCTACGAAAAATAGCAACAAAGGAGAAATTGTACTCTTCCAAACTGACCTTAAACAGTCTCATTTGTCAATTCCCAAGACGATCTCCTAGAATCAAGTGTCCTTGCCCCAGAGTTAGATGTTGCAAGATACAGCTCCGACAGACAAACCTGAGAATACTATAGTTTCCCAGCTTCGAAAGTTCTCTACAGAAACTATTTCTATTTCTTTCCAAAGATCTCTCAGCCAACGAATCTCTAGCTCCTCATCTGTTCTCCCTGAGATACAGAGGGATAGGAATTTAGTTTCCTCATTTTCTTCAACAATTGAGACTGTTAAATTCAAATCTAGAATTCCACAGGCTAAATATTCTATGGAAACACCTCCCACGGAGATCCATGATGATCCACCCCAATCTCTAACTTACTCAGCCTTACGCTTAAAGCTAGGGGTTTTGAGTCAAGATTTTCATATTGATAAGAAAAATCTTGGAATAGAATTTTTTTCATCCAAAAATATTTTAAAATGTTCTTGCTTTTTTACTAATTTTATGAAAGATGAGATAAAAAATATATAAGAAATTTATTACAAATTTCTAAATTCTATCCAAAAACATATTTAATTAATTTTTTTGAATGGTTTTGTAACACCCCAAGTCTGTACCTCAAACGCAACACGGTGCTTTCGATCCTAGAGGACCATAAGCTAACCTATGACTGGTATCTGCTATGAGCACTGAATAACAATACTGAAATAAATGCAAAAAATAGGTTGAAATGCCATAAGGTTCAAAATCTGTAAATACTAATAAAGAATATCAATTGATAATAATAATCTACAAAACTGAATACTGTCTGAAAGTCTAGTCTGAAAAGCCTTTAAACTGAACTGTCTAAATGTGGAGTTGATGGGACAATCCCCCAACTAACTCCACCTACTGAAATACTGCATCTACTGAGAAACTAAAATAATAAATATCCTTGATAGATGAGGACTCACTACTAACTTTGACACTGCTGGCTGAATCTAAATCTATCCATGCACGGTCGGGAATCTGAGCATCCGAACCTATGATATGAGACATCATAGCACAAAGAAAGAGTATGCATCAGTAAATGAAATATACTGGTATGCTAGATGAGGTAAGGCTGAATGCAAGGATTCATATGCATAAATAATAACTGACTAAATACTATAGAGTAACTGATCATGAGAGTACATAGATAACTGATACTACTGTAAATACTGAGTATGCACTACTGTGCATATAAATAAATAATATGACTACGCATGTCTGGAAAGCTAAGTCCTGAGTTCTAATACTGAGTAACTGATATCTAAAATTACAGATAACTGAGTTACTGATACTGGTTGACTGTATCTAACATTCCTGATTCTGTAGAGCTGAATTGAGTTCTATTCTGAAGACTGAAACTGAAACTGTAGAGGGTAATCATCTAATCGACATACCCTAAATAAGATAACTGAGTTGGGGTCCAACCTGTGACCCCAGTTGGAAGGGTGTCGGTACCGTGCCTTGGGTAAAGACACTGAAGAGTTACCCTCATCTAGCAGGTACTCTAATTAGAATAGTGGAACCCTCAACTGGTAGGTTAAAACACCTCATCAACCCTCAATAGGAAGGTTTGATATCTCAACCTACGCTGGCTACATAGTTCTGGAATGTAAGAATTGCTTCAAAGGATCACACCCTCTACTGGAAGGTGAGCCCCCATCTTTGAGTTCACTCGGTGATGAATCCTACTTTCAACTGAAAGACACTGAACTGAGTATACTGAGCAGGCCTTGATTGATACTGATTTTACTGAGTTTTCTTAAGTATTGTAACAGACTGAGTTTTACTGAGTTCTGTCACTGACTGGATTCTACTGATTGGGACATGCTTGATACTATTCCGTAACAGACACTGGCTTTAGGTATACAACTAAATTATTAGGTATTAAATACCTCCAAGGCTCGATAACATAAAATAAAAGTATAACAAGATCTTGAAAGACATAACAATGTACACTTGTCCATAATTCATTCATGGAGACATTTTATCAAACACTTGTAGGGCATAAGCTTATACATATACTAGCATGTCATGATTTCATCATTTAATTTACATGGACATTCTATCAAACACTTGGGGAGTACAACTTAATGCACATAATCATAGATAACATATTAACATTGCAACTACAATGCCCATACATGCAATTTCATGTATTTAGCATGCAATTCATAAAATCTCCCATAAATACTATTCTAATTTCATGAATCTTATAATAATCATGGTTTGGAAATCCAATTAACATCATAGACATGCATACAATCGATTTCAAATATG
>NC_061119.1:155426296-155506342 GCF_002878395.1 Capsicum annuum | reverse complement strand
AAATCCAATTAACATCATAGACATGCATACAATCGATTTCAAATATGGGAATTCACAATTCCATAAGCTTGTAGTTTTTAACAGGGATTCTTGGACTCTATGGATGAAAGGTACCCATAGATGAACACCTAACATACCTAAATTGATAATTTCTTAGAGTTCTTGGTAAGGTTCTTGAGCTTGGTTCTTGATTTCTTGAGAGATAGGGTTTGCTAATTGAGAGAGAATGATTTAATTTGGGGGAAAATTAAATGAATAATGGTATATCTAGGTTAATTAGGGGTAATTTGTGTGTTAAAGGCTGACTTGGGTAATGAAAAAGTACCCAATTACCTCGAAGAATGATTTAAAAATCATCACTGCAAAAACCCGATTTGGGCACCTGGCGCGACGGGCAACTATCATGTCAGGCCACTGGAAACTAATAATTGGAAATGTGGCTAGTGGTGCGATGCGGTGGAATGTCATTGCAATGCTGGATGCGACCTAGAAGTTCACTGCGACGTGGTGGGATCGGGTTGGAACACTGGAAAAAGGACAATTCTTAATTGAGGACTTGACGCGATGTGCCAATATCACGGAGCAATACTGGAAATTGTCAATTGCCATTTGGCTGGCCTTGGGACGCGGTGATTTCCAAATTGGCACACTATCTTACAAAAATTTCTCTAACTCTTCACCCGAGTATTGAATTTTGGCAAACTTTATATCGTTGGAAAAAAACTGAATTTCCTACACATTGGTAGGCTCTAAACTGAGAAATATTGAGTATTTCAAAAAATTTTATATAGGATAACTCATGGACTAAGAGTTAATTTAAGTTAGGGAAACACGAGATATTACAATATCTCCCCCTTGGGAACATTCATCCTCAAATGAGACTGATTAAGCTGAGAAACAATTATAGACTGAGTTTACACACTGAATATGCACACTGAAGCATGACTACTTGACTAAACTACTAATAAGCTGAGTTCTTATACTGAACATGCATATCTGATGCATGGAATACATGACTGAAGCTACTGATAAGCTGAATTTCATACTGATCATGCATATCTAATGCATGAGTACATGACTAAACTAGTTCATGAATGCATAACTAAAAATGTAACGATAATGAATACCAAGATTTTAGCTATAACTGAACATAGAATTGAGTAAAGCTTAGGAAGACTGTTACCTTAAGCTGAATTTGAGTTTATAGAGAAGAGGTGAGGATAATTAGTTCACATATCTACTTTTGCTTCCTAAGTAGCCCCCTCAACGGACTGATTCCGCCAAAGAACTTTGACTAAGGGAACTTCTTTGTTCCTCAGTCTACGAATCTGATGATCGAGGATTTGGACTGGAACCTCTTTGAAAGAGATATTATTCCAAATATCTACACCCTCTAAAGGAACTATGACTATTGGGTCGCCAATGCATTTCTTTAGCAAGGAGACGTGAAATATTGGGTGTACTGAATCTAGATCTGAATACAACCTGAGGTCATAAGCTACCTTTTCAAAATGATTAAGAATTCTATAAGGACCGACATATCGGGGACTGAGTTTTCCCTTCTTTCCAAACCTCTTTACCCCCTTCATAGGAGATATTTTCAAGAACACAAAATCACCGATCTCAAACTCAAGGTCCTTTCTCCTCATATTTACATACAATTTTGTTGGTTCTGGGCAGCCCTAAGTCTTTCTCTGATCAGTTGAACCTTCTCTAAGGCATCAAACACTAAGTCAGGACCTACTACTGCGGCCTCACCTACCTCAAACCAACCAATTAGAGATCTACATCTCCTACCATAGTGAGACTCAAACGGAGCCATCTAAATACTAGAGTGATAGCTGTTATTATATACGAATTCGATCAAAGAAAAATGGTCATCCCAACTACCCTTAAAATCAATAACGTAGGCTCTTAGAATATCTTCTAGAGTCTGAATGGTCTTTTCTACTTAAATATCTAAGGGTGGAAGGTTGTACTAAGGTGAACTCGGGTACCAAGACCCTTTTGGAATGCTTTCTAGAAATGAGAGGTAGATTAGGTACCTCTATCTGAGATGATGGATATGGGACTCCGTGTAACTTGAACAACTCTATGATATAGAGTTTGGTGTAGTCCTTGGATGAATAGGAAGTATGAACTAGAAATAAATGAACTGATTTGGTCATCCTATCTATGATAACCCATATAGAATCATGCTGATAATGAGTACGACGCAAACCTACCACAAAGTCTATATTCACTTCTTCCCATTTCCATGTGGGAATACTGAACTCCTGCATGGACCCACTAGGCTTATGGTGCACAATCTTAACCTGCTGACACGTAAAGCACCTAGCTACAAACTCTATAATATCCCTCTTTATCCCACTCCACCAATAGATCTCCCATAAATTGCGGTACATCTTAGTAGCCCTGGGATGAATAGAGTATCGCGCACCATGCGCTTCTGCAAGAATTCGTTGCCTCAAGCCATCTACACCTGACACACATAAATAACCCTGGCAACGCAACAAACCATCTCCCCCTTGGGAGAAAACCTCTATTTTCTGGTCTCTGACTAACTCTTTCAACTTAACAAGACTGGGATCTCTATCCTGCTTTCCCTTCACTTCAAAAACTAGAGATGATTCTAAACTATTCTGCAGCCACACAATTCCATTTTCTAAATTGACTAAGTAGATACCTAGTCGGGCAAGCTGGTGAACTTCCTAGACTAACTTCTTCTTATCATTCTGAACATGAGCAATACTACCCATCGACAATCTACTGAGAGCATCATCCACTACATTGGCTTTGCTCGGATGATATAAAACACTCATATAATAATATTTTAATAACTCTAACCACCTCCTCTAATGCAAATTTAAATCTTTCTGAGAGAATACATACTAAAGGCTTTTGTGATCTGTGAACACATCAATATACACCCCATACAAGTAATGTCTCCAAATCTTTGAGGCAAACACTACAGCTGCTAACTCGAGATCAAAAGTTGGGTAACTCTTCTCATGAGGCTTAAGCTGTCTAGAGGCATAGGCTATGACCTTACCTCTCTACATGAGGAAAAACCCAAACCTACTCTGGATGTGTCACAGTACACAACAAACCCATCTGAACCATCTGGTAAAGTCAAAACTGGGGCTGAGATGAGTCAATTCTTCAACTCTTAAAAAATCTTCTCACAAGAATCTGACCACTGAAACTGGACTTTTTTCTGAGTCAATCTGGACATGGGGGATACAATAGATGAAAACCCTTCAACAAATCAGCGGTAATAGCCAGCTAAACCCAAGAAACTCCTAATATCTGCTAGAGAAGGCCAGTTTCTCACCACCTTGATCTTTTGAGGATCAACTCTAATGCCATCACCAGAAATAATATGACCAAGAAACCATACTAACCTTAGCCAAAATTTGCACTTACTAATTTTGGTGAACAACTGATGAGTTCTGAGAGACTGAAGTATGATTCTAAGGTAATCTGCATGATTATTTTTGTTACGGGAATAGACAAGAATGTCATTCATAAAGACTATGATAAACATGTCTAAGTTCTACTTGAAAACGTGATTCATTAAGTCCATGAAAGCTATTGGGGCATTTGTATGACCAAAGGACATGACTAGAAACTCGAAGTGACCATACCGGGTTTTGAATGTTATTTTTGGAATGTCACATTCTCTGACTCTGAGCTGATGATAGCTTGATCTGAGGTCTATCTTAGAAAAAAACTAGCACCCTGAAGTTGTTCAAACTAGTCATCGATTCTAGAAAGTGGGTACTTATTATTGATGGTGACTTTGTTCAGTTCATGGTAATTTATACATATTCTATAAGAACCATCTTTCTTATGCACGACTAAGACTGGTGCGCCCCATGGGGAAATACTGGATCTAATGAATCCCTTATCTAGGAGATCCTTCAATTGTTGTTTTAACTCTCTGAGTTCTGCTGGTGTTATTCTATATGGCGAAATAGATATGGGTTGAGTGTCTAGAAGAAGGTCAATTTCGAAGTTAATTTCTCTTTTGGGAGGAATTCTGGGAAGATCTTTGAGAAAAACATTTGAGAATTCATTTACTACTGGAACTAACTCAAGACTGGGAGTCTATGAACTAGAGTCTTGACTCTTACAAGAAGATAGACACATCCTTTGGATATCATTTTTCTCGCTCTAAGGAATGAAATCAACTGACCATTAAGTGTTGTGGTACTACCCCTCCATTCAAGGAATGGTTTATTTGGAGCTAAAGTAACATTTTGAGATATCATAACTAGACAGTTCCTATATACCCGTCGAGCTATGATAAATTTACCCACTGGGTAGAAATTAAGAAAGGCTCTGCTAGGATTTCTGAACTAACTCTAAAGTTAACAGCTATATGCAGAGTTATAAAAGATAAAAAAGCTCTTGGATCTAGCAATGCATAAACATATAAATGTAAAATCTGTAATGTGACAGTGCCCACATCAGGAGAATTTTCTTGATCTTTTCTGGACTGAAGTGCATATAGCCTATTTGGGTGTTGCCCATTGGTGGCACTGGAAGTGGCACCCTACTGATTCGGGTGACCTGGCTGAGCTGATGGACGATTATAATGACCCTGAGAACCTAAATAAGGACAATCTATGACTTTATGGCCTAGCTTTCTACACCCAAAATAAACATCACTGCCAGCTCTGTAGACACCTTGTGGTTTTTGCCACATATCTGACAAAGAGGATTTGTTCGAGCATTGCTGACACTATCTTGAGACTTAGAGCCTGGCACCCTATCTTTCTTACCATTTATGAACGTAGGTACTGGAGCACTAGCTGAGGACGGAGCTGGAATTGAAGATTTTGGACGAAACTGGGAACGGTTACCGCTCTCTGACTTAGGCTGATTAAAATTAAAGCTACTTATTCGAGCTCTCTTATTTTACCTCTCCCTCTCTCTATTCTTAGTCTCTTCTATCTACTGAACATAGACCATGAGCCTACATATGTCCATCTCCTTAATCAACATTGCAGCTCTGTCTCTTCAACCACAGTATCTGACACCCCAGATATAAACTTGCTCATTCTGGACCTACTGTCAGCTACTACATGGGGAGCATACCTGGCTAACTGAGTAAACTAAAGGGAATACTCTTTTACACCCATACTGTCCTGCCTAAGATTTATGAACTCTAACTCCTTGGATTCTCTCAGCTCTAAGGGAAAGAATCTCTCTAGGAAAGCAGTAGCAAACTCTTCCCACTCTATGGACTCTACATCTATGCCCTTGTCTACCTTCCACTACTTAAATCACGTATGAGCTACATCCTGTAGCTGATAGGTAACTAACTCAGAATTCTCATTGGAAATCACTCCCATATTATTGTGACTTTCTGAACCTAATCAAGGAACTCTTGTGGGTCCTCTTCTAGCTTAGATCCTGAAAATAGGGGAGGATTCATTCCGGTGTAGTCTCAAATCCTGGCTGCAGCAGTATTGGCCACTGGGTTGACCTGAAAAGCAGATGGCCTTTCATTTTGAGCTGCTACGAAATTAGCTAGAGTAGTGAACACAACTTTGAATTCTGCATGGGAGACATACTCTTCCAGGGGATCTTCTTGAACGAGCTGAGGTGTTGACTGATTTTTGGTTCTCCTTTCGTCAGTATTTTTGGGAGGCATGTTCTGTAAATTAAAGAAAGAAACAGATTAGACTGAGAGTTTAACTTGAGCTCATGCTTACCCACATGACATGAATACTTAAAGAAGGGAAATTTTTCCCAAAACATCTCATAGCCTCCTTTCTATAAGTGTGGCATGCTACATACCTATGCACAAGACTCTACTTGATGCAACTTTCAGACTTCCTAGGACTCTGTTGAACCTTAGGCTCTGATACCAAGTATGTAATTCCCCAAGTCTGTACTTCGAATGCTACACAGTGCTTATAATCTAGGAGGACCACAAGCTAATCCATGACTGATATCTACTGTGAACATTGAATAACAATACTGAAATAAATATGGAAAATAGGTTGAAATGCCATAAGGTTCAAAATTTGTAAATATTGATAAAGAATATCAACTGGTAATAATAATCTATAAAACTGAATACTATTTGAAAATCTAGTCTGAAAAGCCTCTAAACTAAACTATCTGAATATCGAGTTAGTGGGCCAATCCCCCCACTAACTCCATCTACTGAAATACTACATCTACTGAGAAACTAAAATAATAAAATATCCTCGATAGATGAGGACTCACTACTAACTCTAACACTGCTGGCTGAATCTGAATCTATCTATGTGCGGCCAGGAACTTGAGCATCCGAACCTATGATATGAGACATCATAGTGCAAAGCAATAGTATGCGTCATTACGTGGAATGTACTGGTGTGCAAGATGAGGTAAGGATGAATGCAAGGGTTCATATGCATGAACAATAATTGACTGAATGATATAGAGTAACTGATCATGAGAGTACATAGATAACTGATACTACTGTAAATACTAAGTATGCATTACTGTGCTTAAAATAAACACTGTGACTGTGCTTGTTTGAAGCTAAGTCCTGAGTCCTGATACTAAGTAACTGATATTTGAAATTAATGATAACTGAGTTACTAATACTGGTTGAATGTATTTGGCAGTCCTGATTATGTAGAACTGAACTGAGTTCTATTCTGAAGACTGAAATTGAAACTGTGGGAGGTAATCATCTAACCGACATGCCCCGAATAAGATAACTGAGTTGTGATCCAACCTGTGACCCCAGTTGGAAGGGTGTCAGTACCGTGCCATGGGTAAAAACAATAAAGAGTTACCCTCACCTGGCAGGTACTCTAATGAGAATGGTGGAACCCTTAACTGGCAGGTTAAAACACCTCATCAACCCTCACCTAGCAAGTTTGATGTCTCAACCTATGTTGGCTACATAGTTCTGGAATGCAAGGATTATTTCTAAGGATCACACCCTCTACTGCCAGGTGAGCCGCATCATTTAATTCATATGGACATTTTATCAAACACTTGGGGAGTACAACTTAATGTACATAATCATGGATAACATATAAACATTGCAACTACAATGCCCAAACATGCAATTTCATGGATTTAGCATGCAATTCATAAAATCCCCCATAAATACAATACTAATTTCATGAATCTTATAATAATCATAGATTGGAAACCCAATTAACATCATAGAGATGCATACAATCAATTTCAAGCATGGGAATTCATAATTCCATAAGCTTGTAGTTTTAAAAAGAGATTCTTGGACTCTATGGGTGAAAGGTACCCATAGATAAACACCTAACATACCTGAATTGATAATTTCTTGGAGTTCTTGGTGAGTTTCTTGAGCTTGGTTCTTGATTTCTCAAGAGCTAGGGTTTGCTAATTGAAAGAGAATGATTTAATTTGGAAGAAAATTGAGTGAATAATGGTATATCTAGGTTAATTAGGGGTAATTTACATATTAAAGGCTTACTTGGGTCATGGGAAAGTACCCAATTACCCCTGGGAATGATTTAAAAATTGTCACCGGAAAAACCCGATTTGGGCACCTGATGCAACGTGCCACTATCACATCGAGCCACTGGAAACTAATAATTAAGAATGTGGCTGGTGGCGCGATGCGGTGGAATCGCGTTGCAATGCTGGATGTGACCTGGAAGTTCACCGCGATGCGGTGGGATCGCATTGGAACACTAAAAAAAGGACAATTCTGAATTGCGGACTTGGTGCGACGCGCTAATATAGTGGAACAATACTGGAAATTGCCAATTGCCATTTGGCTAGCCTCTGCGATGCGCTGATTGCCAAATTGGCACACTGTCTTACAAAAATGGCTCTAACTCTTCACTCGAGTATCGAATTTGGGCAAACTTTATATAATGGAAAGCTAACTGAATTTCCTACACATTGGTAGGCTCTAAACTGAGAAATACTGAGTATTTCAAATTTTTTTATACAGGATAACTCATGGACTGAGAGTTAATTTAAGTTAGGGAAACACGGGGTATTACAGGTTTGAGGCTTATGCTGAATATAATCAATTAGATTTTCCTTTTTCTAATTAAATCAATGTTTCAAAAGTATGGAAAACCATAAATGGCAATATCACCACTGAACTTCCTCCATCACAAGGTTTTACAATTTCTCATGCCAATAGCTCAATCGTTGCTTCACCTTTCAAAAGAAAGGCTGAAAATTAACCAGTTACTGATAAAGACATTAAAAGTGTTTTCGAACAAAATAACTATACCAATAAGTATCTTCATACACTTGGTGAATACTTGATTTCAAAACCATCTCTAACTCTCAAGTCAGAGGTGAGTACCTCATCCTCTCCTTTATTTAAGCATTACGAGATTTCTACAATTTTCACTAGGGAACTCCAAATGCATAATTCAAAATATTTCCCACTGCTATCTGACCTTCAGCGGAGGATCATCCAAATTGAGAAATCCCTCTACTAAAATGTTCCTGAAACCCCAGGTATGGGATCGTCTGCTATAGTTGGGGTTCTCCAACAGGATGGTTCAGATGATAGCCAGCCGGAGGAAGAACCCCCTCTTGAAATAGCACCTATCAAAACTGAATCTTCCAATTGGCGAAAGCTATAGAAACTTTATTACCCTAGAGATACTCCTCCAGACGAATAACTATAACGCTAATAATATCTATGAATGGAACATAGATGGTTGTTCTGAGTATAACATCCTATCCAAACTTCAGCAGATGATAATGGTTGCCACTTCTTATAGAACTGCCCATAAATCTCTGATCAACTTACTACCCATGTCCTAGTAGTTGGGTTTATAGGCCAGCTTACAGAATGGTGGGATACCCATCTTAGTAAGGAAGATAAACAAAGTATCTTCCAAAGTGTCCATGTAGACTCCTTAGGAGAACCGACTCTTAGGGATGGAGAAACCATTCCTGATTGCACAAATACATTGATTTATAGTATTATCAAAAGCTTCATCGGTAGTCTAGGTAACTTTAGAGAAAGGTTTTCTGAAGTACTTAACAATCTTAAATGTAAAACTCTTTCTGATTTCAGGTAGTACAAAGATGCTTTGCTTATGAGGTTTTATGAAAGACCTGATGGGAACCTCCCATATTGGAAAGAAAAATCTTGGATGGATTGCCTAAGTCGCTTACAGACTTAGTTAAAGAAGACCTTCAAAACCAATACTCCAACGAGATCATCCCATATGAGCAAATCACTTATGGTCAGCTCATAATCCTAGTTCAGCAAGTTTCTCTAAAAATTTATCGACAAGATAAGATACTAAGGCAACTCGTTAAGGACAGGGCTCAAACCAGTCGAGATTTAGGAAGTTTCTATGAATAATTTGGCCTCCCCTCTTATAGGAAGAAGGCTTATAGAAAACCAACCTCAAAAAGGGAAGTTTCTACTACCAAGCCTAATCTTCCCCAAAAACCAAAATTGTCACATCCTAAACGAAGCCAGACGGTAACACCGACTCTTCCTGCCCCCAATAGTGGCAAATATTATAGGTGTGGGTAGATTGGTCATATTTCCAAGTATTATAAATAGTCTAAAAATTTAGAAACGTCAACCTTGATGATACTGTCCTTAGCCAAATCCAATACCTCTTATTAGAAGAAAACGGAGATTCGGAGAGTGCTAATGACGAATTTGATCAAGAATTCATCCAAATCCAAAATGATCACTTGGAATCTTTCCAATCTGATCAAGAAGACCAACCAAAGATCAATGTTCTAAAAAAGGAACAAGATCTCTTCTTAGAAATGATTAGCAATTTACAAGATTTCGATCAGAAGAAGTATTATTTAGACTAATTCAAAAAGACTCTAGACAAGCCTTCCACATCTTCATCTGGTGTATTTTCTCATCCCCAGATTACAAATACTTACAACATCACTAACGTCCTAAAGCGGTTTCCTTCTAGTAAACCTAGGGTAGTAACTATTCAAGACCTTTAATCTGAGATAGTACTCCTTAAAGAGGAAGTTAGGCAAATCAAAGCAAAGAAAGACTTAGACCGCCTTGTCCTCCAATAATTCTCTACGAAGGCTAAACAGTCTTAGTCGATAGACATCACTAACCCATTTGATCAGAATATTAAAGAAGAATATTTCCTTGTTCAATACATTTCAAAGATTACCATCAGAAGATGGTACACTCGAATAACCTTGGTTATCAATAAATTATTTGTCCTGGATATAACTACCTTGTTTGATATGCGTGCAGACCTAAATTGTGTCCAAGAAGGACTTGTCCCTACTAAGTACTTGAAAAAATATGCGGAAGCCCTTAGGGATGCAAATGGTAGTAAACTAAAAATAAGTTACAAACTTTCTGATGTCGAAATTCAAAATTCCCTAGGAAATTCAATTCTGTCATCCTCTACTTCCTTTGTCCTCGTAAAGGATATAACCATCCCGATAATAATAGGAACTACTTTTATTGAAACTTTAATTTCTTTTAAGGTTACTCATACGGGAATAACTATTGAAGCCAATAATATATTTCTCCCATTTGACAAACCGCCCATTCAAAAAATTTTATCCTTTCTGAAAAACAAAGGGGCTCAAATTAATTTTCTCAAAGAAGAAATTGCATTTCGAAGACTAGAGTAACAGCTTCAAGAACCTTCTCTTCAATCTAAGGTCAAGGCCTTAGAAACAAAGATTGAAAAAGAGCTTAGCTCTGATCTGTCCACGGCATTTTGGAATCGCAAAAAGCATATGGTCAGGTTTCCTTACGATCCTGACTTTGATGAAAAACCATCTCTACCAAAGATTATCCAATTCAAATGAATCATGAGCTGACAATCCATTGTTAGACAGAAATCAATGATCTCCTCCAAAAATAGATCATCTCGCCAAGTAAATCTCCTTGGAGTTGGGCTGCCTTCTATGTCAATAAAAGTTCTAAAATTAAACGAGGATTTTCTCGTTTGGTTATCGACTATAAACCCTTCAATTCCGCCCTTCGCTGGATTAGATATCCTATTCCTAATAAAAAAGATCTTCTCCAACGACTTTATGATGCTATAATTTTCTCAAAGTTTGATCTAAAATCAGGATTTTGGCAAATCCAAATTAATCCAAGAGATCGTTATAAAATTGCTTTTGCAGTACCATTCGGGCAATATGAATGAAACATAGTTCCCTTTGGCCTAAAAAATGCTTCTTCTGAATTTCAAAAAATAATATTTCCTCCTCATATATATATATATATATATATATATACCACGTACACGGAAGTGAACCCCCTAAAATATAGAGGGTAAAATACGGGGAAAGAGGAAAAGGAAAGGAAGCAAGTTAATGAATACTTAAATGTAAATAATGCAAGTATATAAAAGAAAATACAATAAATAACTTAGGAGGCGGGGCCGACCATATGCTAAATGGAATAAATAAATTAGGTGACATGGCCAACCATATGCTAATGATGCAATTAATTAAATAAAGTAGGTGGTGGTGCCAACCATAAGTGATAAATACAATAAAAAATAAGTTAAAAAAGACATAATTAGAAAAATTGAATTTAGATATTAATATCAAAAGTGAATTTAAAAATTACAAAAAGAGAGAAAGCTCTAACCAATACTTCTAGTTCGAGAGAGTTTCTTTCAAAGAAAAAATGTGTTCTTCTCAAGAGTAGAAGTGGGCTATTTATAGCCAAAACATGCTACAGTAGTACCTTCAATTATTGCAACACCTTCAATTATTGTTATAGTGTTGCTATAGTGAGCTACAGTAACATCTACTATAATTTTTTGCAATTTGTTGTTGATATCATGCATGACATCAATGTTTTGATGACTTCTTGATGATGTCAAATTGATTGAACCTCTTTTTCATCATTTGTGTCTGATTTTGCCGGTGAATGTTGATTGTTGGGAACTTCATCTTTGATTTGTTGGAGTATTTTTTCCATTTGTTGAATAAAATCTCCTCATCTACATATCTTAGCTAACTGTGCAGCTGCAGTTGATTTTTGTTGTAGAAATGAGATTTGGACAGCATCTGTTTAATCCAGATATCCAGGATTATGCCAAAATTATTTTTCTATGTCTAGTATGTAAGCCTCCATTGACTCCCAGTTCTTATACCATTTACAATGGCCTTGAAGAGATAAACATGGAAGACCCATATGCCCCTTCAGTTTGTGAAAGGTAAATTTGCATGAAAATATCCATGGAATATGGAACCTGAGGGAAAATTATAAAAGGAGAGGAATTTGGTGGTCATCATGAAATCTTTGTGCAAAGTATTCATATCCTTCTCAGACTGGGGGAGAAAGGATCTCAAAATTGTGATCATAAATCGGCCACCACTGGTGCAGGAACCACTGGAAAAATTCCGAAGCCAGTTGTTTTCCTCATAGAAAAAATCAAGAATGTTTGTTAGTTTTATTTTGGAAGGTGAATGCATTCATCCACGCTCTTTGATAATCAAAACAGTTATAATATTGAGGGTCAAAAGCTTCAGTAAGCTTTTGATATTTTACTGGATGCATACCTCATTCCTTAAGTGAGATAATTTTGTTAATCCAGGACTTGGTATCTGATAGGATGAATTCATAAAACTTCTAGGTATAGGTAGGAGTTTTTTGGATAAAATTTGCTTTGGGACTAAGTATTATCTTAGTTACCTCCGGGGGAATTGAGTGTCAATACTCAAGTTTGTTGTTTTTCGGATACACAAAACCTATATTTTTGCAACACTACTTCAACACAAGTTCAAGAATAAATCAAGAACACTTATGAAGTTGTCTAACACCTTCAACACAAGATCAAAATGATCTTTCAAAGAAGTATGTTTTTAGTTTCTTAAAGAAAAATAGATGAAGCAGAAAAAAGTCAAGTCCTCTAAATTCACGGAGTGTCCTTAAGTGAATAATTCCCCTCAAGTACCCGAGGTTGCAGAATTTTCCTTTAAAGATTAAATGGCTTCACAACCAAAATGTAGCGGTACCTCAAACTTTCTGGTTTTCTTTGAACTCACTCAATGGGAGATGATAACACAGAGTTTTTAGAAGCAAGAGAATATTTTTCTTATGCAAAAATTTTTCATACTAAACCTGTGAAAAAAATAAAGGTTTATATAGCCATAAAGTACCCCTTCTGAAAGGTGGCAATAGTTCATCAGAAAAGGTGTATCCTCTGAAAGAGTCATATCTGTTCATGATAAACATTGTATTTTTTTCTGAACAGACACAACTATCCAAACCAGTCACTCCTTTTCTAAAATAATGTGTCTTTTCCTTAAAAGGTTGTGTCCCTCTATTTTTCAGTTACACCAATTAAACCCAACGATTCCCTACATGAATGGGGAATGGCAATTATTTGTAAAAATTTATGGACAAGTATGTGATCGTTAAGTAAATACTGATTACATTTGGATATGTGGATTTCCCTTTGAACTTTCCGTAGTGAACATGCATCGGATGCACTTGATCAATCGATAGATTTTATATCTTTAAACCGTCGAGCTTTAATGTACACCTATATAACACATGTCACACATCCAGCCTTTTATTATTTATGTTTCTCACAGTTTTATTTGTTTCAGTTATGAACACATCTCGGTCTTATGAGAGCTTAGAGAATAGGCCTTTACTAACATTCTCCTTTAAGCGGCTTCGACTTCGCCCTCACATAGGTGATTTCTAAATGTTCAATCCTATAGATTAAACTATTTGGTCAAATATTTCAAATTTAGATAATCATTAAAAAACTTCACACCATAAGTCTTATTCTTGTTTACTAAACATTGTCTACATCATAAGAATGGGTTGGGTATATTGACAATGTTGAACCTATCAGACACAACTTTGTTTGATCTCCTTGAACCTAGCTATTGGGATCTCCAGTTGCTAGGTAGAATTACCGTCATGTTGACTTGTCCTCGGCCGTAAACCTATTCCCTTGGATATTCTCTCAACTCCTTCTCTACACAGGCATTTTGTAAGTGGATCTGACACATTATCCTTTGACTTTACATAATCAACAGTGATAATTCCACTAGAGAGAAGTTCTCTAATGGTATTATGTCTCTGTCTTATGTGATGAGATTTACCATTATACATCATGCTTCTTTCCCTACATATTGCTGCTTAGCTATTGCAATGTATACATACTGGTGCCACTAATTTGGGCCAATAAGGAATATCTTCTAAGAAATTCCAGAGCCATTCTGCTTCTTCACCAGCTTTATCTAATTTGATAAATTCTGATTCCATCGTAAAGCGAGTAATACACATCTGTTTGGATAATTTCTAAGAGACTGCTCCTCCGCCTATTATAAATACGTATCCACTCATGGATCTTACTTCATTTGAACCGGTGATCCATTTTTCATCACTGTATCCTTCAAGTATCGCAAAATATTTATTATAATACAAAGCATAGTCTTGGGTGTATTTAAGATACCCCAAAACTCTTTTCATCGCCATCCAATGAGTTTTGTTAGGATTACTCGTGTACTGACTCAGCTTACTAATAGTGCATGCTATGTATGGTCATGTACGATTCATTATATACATTAAATATCCCAATAATCTTGTGTACTCCAATTGTGAGTCACTTTCACCTTCAGTCTTTTGAAGTGCGAAGCTCACATCCAATAGAGTATTGGCAATACCAAATTCCAAATACTTGAATTTATCAAGTACTTTTTTATATAATGAGACTGTGACAATGCCAACCCTTGTGGAATTCTATGGATTCTTATTCCTAAGATCACATGTACAACTCCAAGATATTTCATATCGAACTTGATCTCGAGCATTTGCTTTGTTGCATTTATGTCAGAAATATCTCTACCGATGATCAACATATCATCCACATACAAACAAAAAATGACTTGGTGATTTGGAGTGTCTTTTATGTAAACACATTTATCACATTCATTTATCTTGAATTCGTTTGCCAACATGGTTTGGTCAAACTTCACATGTCATTGTTTAGGTGTTTGTTTTAGTCCATAAAGTGACTTAACAAGTTTACACACCTTATTTTCTTTTTCTGGAATAATAAAACCCTCAGGTTGTTCCATGTAAATTTCATCCTCCAATTCTCCATTTAGGAATGTTGTTTTTACATTCATTTGATGGATTTCAAGACCATATACCACCACCAAGGCAATTAACATTCGAATTGATGTTATCCTCATTACAGGCGAGTATGTATAAAGTAATCAAGGCCTTCCTTTTGTTTAAAGCCTTTTACAACAAGTCTTGCCTTGTATTTGTCAATAGTACCATCAGCTTTCATTTTTCTTTTGAAGATCCATTTAGAATCTAAAGTTTTATTTCCTGGAGGAAGATTAAGCAACTCCCACGTGTGGTTGCTTAAGATTGAATCAATGTCACTATTGACTGCCTCTTTCCAAAAGGATAAGTTTGACGATGATATCACTTCTTTAAACATGTGAGGCTCATTTTCTAAGAGAAATATTACAAAATTTGATCCAAACAAAGTTGATGTTCTTTGACATGTACTACGTCTTGGATTCTCTTCATTATGTACATCCTCACTTGGTTTATCTCAAGGTCGTTTAGACCCCCACTGGACTATTCATGTCTAGTTTTATTCAGATAAATATGTTAAAAGAATTCAACATTATTTGATTCAGTTACTATATTTTTATTGATATCCGGATGTTCATATTTATGAACCAAAAACCGATATGCCTTACTACTTTTAGCATATCCTATGAACACACATTTCATCGTCTTAGGTCATATCCTTACACTTTTAGGCATAGGAACTTAGACCTTCGCTAGACACCCCGACACTTGAAAATATTTCAAGTTGAGTTTCCTTCTTTTCTATTTTTCATGTGAAATTGATTGTGTCTTATTATGGGGTATTCCATTGAGTATTCAGTTAGCTGTAAGGGTAGCTTCCCCCCACAAGTTTTGTGATAAACCTGAACTTGTTAGCAAGGCATTCATCATTTCCTTAAAGGTTTGGTTCCTTTCCACAATATCATTAAACTGGGGTGAATACGGAGCCGTAGTTTGATGGACAATTCCATTCTCTACATATATTTGTGCAAAGGGAGATTCATATTCTCTGCCTTTATGATTTCTTATTGTTTTGATCTTTTTCTCTAACTGATTTTCAACTTCTATTTTATATTGCCTAAACACGTCTATTGTTTAATCCTTACTGTTTAGCAAATAGACATAACAATATATAGTGCAATCGTCAATAAAAGTTATAAAATATTTTTTCCCACCAAGAGATGGTGTTGACTTCATATCACAAATGTTTGTGTGGATTAAGTTTAAGGGATTTGAATTCCTTTTAATGGACTTATACGGATTTTTAGCATACTTTAATTACACACACATTTGATATTTTGATTTATTGCACTCAAAGTTTGGCAAAACTTTAAGTTAGTCTGTTTTTTTTTTGCAAGGTTTTGTAGTTGACATGTCCTAAATGACTATGCCACAAATCGTTTGAGTCTAGCAAGTAAAAAGAAGCCTCAAATTTCTTCATTTCAACAACCATTACATAAAGTTTGAAAAGGCCCTCATTAAGGTATCCCTTTCCTACATATGTTTCATTCTTACTTATTACAACTTTCTCTAAGATAAACACACACTTAAACCCATTTTTAATGAGAAGTGTTGTCGACACGAAGTTTTTCCTAATAGTAGGAACATGGAGAACATTGTTGAGAGTCAACACCTTGCCAGAAGTCACTTTTAGGAACATATTTTCAATTCCTTCAACCCTGGTTGTTGTATTATTTTCCATGAAGATCACTTCTTTGGGACCAACAAAATCATAAGTAGCAAAATCTTTTTTGTCCGCTCAAACATGTCTTATGGCTCCTAAATTAAACCACCATTCATTTGGATATCCAACTAGAGTGCTTTCAGTGATCATATCACATAGATTTTCAATCTTTATAGTTATTTCCAACATGTTTATCTAATATCTTTTCTTGTCCAGAAGACTTCTTCATCTTCTTAATACTTGGAGCATCATCCTTAACAGGATTTGCAACCATCATTGATAATTTTTTTTCATTCAACGCATTATTCTCGTCTATCTTGAAATGACTCATAAAATCTTTCAAATCAGACCATTGATTTCCAATTATTATTATTATTATTGTTATTATTATTATTATTATTATTTTAAGAATATGAGGATCTATACTTGTGAACATTTGCATTGCAAATTTGGCCAGTCAAAATGACATTATTTGTTGTCAGTTTTTGAAGTTCACACCAAGATATTTTTCTATTTCTCTGTCATTTTTATTACTAGAGAAATACTTGAACGATCTAATGACGCAACATTGGTAGTCATTGGGACAACACCATTTACAACCAAATTAATTTATTGTTCAGTTTCATTCATCATTTTCTTGTCAATCTTTGACATACTCTTTAGTATTTTAGAATACTAACAATAAAGCATTTAATTTTTAGCCAACTTATTTCTAGTCAAAGATGAAGTTTTTATATCTTCAAATCATCAACCGAATGAACTATGAAACATGACGAAGTTTTTATGACTTCAAATCATAATCAAATTCAAACAGAGTGAAATCCCACAGATTTTAAACTCCAGAGACCAATACAGAGATCTTAACGAATCGGCGAAGTTTTTATATTCTTCGAACCAAATTCTCATACTGATTTCTCGATGAATTTTTTATATTCTTCTAATAAAAGGAGTAGAAATCAAAAGATTTTAGTCTCCACAAATCAGACCCAATATAGATTAACCAAATACTTGATTTATAAATGGTGATAATTTTTTTTCTTTCACCAAATAAGCACAAAAATAAATATTTTTATACTTTTCTTAATATTGTTGTTTTTCTCAATTATGTTAACATCTGTATTTTTCAATAATAACTTCAAACATATGTTCAAATTAACATATGAACAATCAAATGAAGTTTTAACTCTGTATTTACAACTTTGAACTTTTAACAATAAGTTCAGCCCAACTTATGAACATCAACAAAATGAAGTTCAAACTATTTTCTGAAAAATAGCAAAACCAAAAGTTAAGAACTTCAATACAAGTTCAACCAACTTATGAACTATCAAAATGAAGTTTCAAGAACTTCAAACACAAGTTCAAAAAGTTGAAGAACTATCAATATAAAGTTCAACTATTTACTGAAAAAATAATAAATGAAACAATACAGATTAGTAAATTATTTCCTTAAGATTTATTTTTCGGGTACACAAAATTTATATTTTTGCAACACTACTTCAACACAAGTTCAAGAATAAATCAAGAACACTTTGAAGTTGTCCAACACCTACAACACATGATCAAAATTATCTTTCAAAGAAGTATGTTTTCAGTTTCTTAAAGAAAAATAGATGAAGCAGGAAAAAGCCAAGTCCTCTGAATTCTCGGAGTGTCCTTAAGAAAATAATTTCCCTTAAGTACCCACAGTTGCGGAATTTTCATCCCAAGATAAAATGGCTTCACAACAAGAATGTAGCGGTACCTCAAACTTTTTTATTTTCTTCGAACTCACTCAACGGGAGATGATCACACAGAGTTTTTAGAAGCAAGAGAATATTCTTCTTATGCAAAAAAATTTTCATACTAAACCTGTGGAAAAAATATAGATTTATGTAGCTATAAAGTGCCCCTTCCAAAAGGTGATAATGGTTCATCCAAAAAGGTGTATCCTTTGGAAGAGTCATGTCTGTTCAGTCTAAACATTGTGTCTTTTTTCTGAACAGACACAATTATCCGAACAGTCACTCTCTTTCCAAAACAACGTGTTTTTTCCTCAAAAGGTTGTGTTCCTCCATTTTTCATTCACATCAATTGAACCCAACAAAGTTTAATTTGGATTATTGGTAAAATACTATCATTTTTGAAATATGTTAGATCATTTGAGGAGGATCCTTTACTGGAGGAAATTAGATGTGGAATAGGTAAGGAAATTATTTTAGTTTGCACAGGACAAATATTTGAATTATTTTATGGAAAACCAAAGAAAAAATTAATGGAATTTTCTACCTCCACTAGATTTTTCATGGTGCCTTTAGCGACCAAAGAATAAGAAAATAATGTGTGGCTTGCTATTTTGGGGTACTTCCTCAAAACTTGGGTGTTGGCTCATCTGCTACAGTTGGGGTACTTCAACAAACCAATTCAGAAGACAGCCAGCCAGAGGAGGAATCTCCTCTTGAAATAGCTCTTGTCAAAACTGAATCTTCAAAATTGGCGAAGTCACAAAAGCTTTATTACCCTAGAGCTACCCTTACAGATGTAGCTTTCGAAGAAAGACCTAATGTTATGTAGATAGCTACAATGCCAATAATATCTATGAATGGAACATAGATGGTTGTTCTAAATATAACATCTTGTCCAAACTTCAATAGATGACAATGGTTGCCACTGCCTATATATATATATATAGATAGATAGATAGATAGAGAGAGAGAGAGAGAGAGAGAGAGATGGGTGGATGGGTGGATGGATGGATAGATGGATGGATAGATAGATAGATAAGAGTGTAGCCACTTAACATTTTACAACAAAAACTATTTTATAGATTATTAATTATTTTCTATTTATTTCATTTTTATTTCATATCTATCTATATATATAATAAAGGAGTATAGTCTTGCCTTAATTTAAGCCAAGTGGCATATTGAGAACTATCCACTTGACATTTTATAATTAAAAACTATTTTATAGATTATTAATTATTTCATATTTATTCCATATTTATCTCATATTATGGTAAAAAAATAACTAAGTTTAACTCGTATTTGATAAAAATTATTCAGATTGTTGTGAAAATCAATTGAGTGATAATTGTAAGAAATCATATTATTTAAAATTATTAATGAAAAGATATATATTTATTTCCTCCTGACCTTGCAGCCAAAACTTACTTTAGACCCTAAACTAATCGGGCAATTATATGTCCCCCTTAATAACTTTCAAGTGAATTAAATACCCCCAAAAAATATATTACCACTCTCACAAAGGGAGATGCACTACACACACGCCCACATCATTGCCATGTCACTGCCACCTAAATATTTATTTAGAAAATGGTGCCACACATATATATATAAAATAAAAACAATAAAAATAAAAAAAAAATCACTTTCTTCTTCACACCACCCACCCCCAACCCCCACCTCTATTGCCACCCATACCACCACCGCAACATTCACCATTAACACAAGATTTTACTTTCACATTTGCACCATTAATCACATTCATCTTCACCATTAACACACCATGTTTTCTGACGTCTACTAATACTTTTCTCCAATTTCAATTTTTTATATCCACAAAGATAAATGAGACTCCCTTCAATTTTAATTTCATTCTAATTTTTCATAGTCACAAAAGTTTTATATATTATGATGGGTGTGTCTATTATGAAGAGAAAAAATAAAGTCTCGATCGTGATGGTATGTCTATTGTGAAGAGAAAAAAATAGATTCCCCTATATTCAATGGAAAATTGGCCCATCTGTTCCTTGATTGTGTATGTGCGCGTTTCTGAGGTGGATGTTTTCTGGTGATGTGTGTGCCTCCTCCGTTCACTCTCGATCTCACTGTTTGTGTGTGCACAGTGATCTGTGGAGTGAAAAGGGAAAAAATAGAGTATCCGATCTTCCAATGTCACATTAAAGAATTTTATCAAACTTTTAGAAAGTCTCAATCATATTTGACAATTGGATGAGAAGAAGCCAAGATCTTCCTACTTTAATCTTGTTTCTTGTGATGACAATTTACAAATAATGCACCAACAATGTGTTGGGGGTGGGGGGTGGGTGGGGTGAGGGGAACGAGGGGAGAGGGGTTGAAGAAGTTGAAGAAGTAAAGATGATGAAGAAGATGAAGAAATTGTTTCATTTATATATATATATATATATATAAAGAATTTATAAAATTTAAAATATGGGTCCCACATTTTTTCCCCTGTTTTTTGGCTATTCAACAACAACAACAACAAACTCGGTGTATTCCCACACAGTGGGGCCTGAGGAGAGTAAGATGTACGCAGTCCATACCACTACCTCCGGAGAAGTAGAAAGATTGTTTCCGATAGACCCCCGGCTCAAGACAAGTAATAATAAACAAATCCGTAATAAATCATGCAACAAGATGACAAGACATAAATACGCCACCCCTAAGGAGTTTTTTTTTATGTCTATTCACTCGCAGTTTTTTTAAAAATTTGTCACGTCAGCAATTTGGGTGGCAAAAATTTCACTTGAAAGTTGTTAAAAGGGGTATATAATTGTCATACAAGTTTAAGGTCTAAAGTAAGTTTTAGCTACAAGTTTAGGGGTGATTTGATGTATTTTCTCTCTCTATATATATATGTATATATACATATATATATATGTATGTATGTATGTATACTTACCGCCGATGCCTAACCTATATATATATATATATATATGTTTATAACAAGTGAAAATATTTCAAATTTAATCAAATTTTATTATGGTGAAATTATATTATAAAGGAGTACAGTCTTGCCTAAAATTAAGTCAAGTGACATATTTAGGACTATCCTTTTGGCATTTTACAATAAAGTACTATTTTATAGATTGTTAGTTATTTCATATTTATTGCTATAAAAAATTACACACACATCAAAAATTAGTTGTTGAGAGTAAAAGCGGAGATTTAAAAGGTAACATAAATTGTGGATACATGATTTTAATATTCTTATTTAATTTTTATTTCAGCCTTCTTTTCATAATTCTTACCCTATTTAACACACCCAATAATAGTTGTTTTGGGTGCTATTTAAAATTCACACAAATAGCTATGACTATATATATAGATAATCGCTTTGTTGTGTTGGAAAATAATTGAAATATTACTTTGGATTATGAAGGAGGTGAAGAGCCATTGCGTTCACGTTAAAATGGAATTTAATTATCTCTTATTCTTTTAATTTTATTTTATGTAAAATATAGTTTTCCGTCATTTGAAATGAATGACTGACATCCTTTTCAGTTACAATTTTCTGTATACATGACTTTTAAAATTATTCTTTGCTTATGTTATGAACGTTGAATTTGTAAAATTTTATGTTTGACTCGAAAGCAAATCCCATAAGATACAATTTCTAGGCTAGGTGACTGGAGGGGATAATCTCAGTTACTTTGCATAAGATGTTTGGTAAGTCCTTTCTTAATTTTTTTTTTATATTTATTGTTTATCTTTGTTTTAGAAAGAAATTTGAAATAGAATGTAAGGACCTTTTATGTCGTTATGTATAAACCCTCTATTGAAATTTTTATGTTAAAATTTTTCTCTATTTTAAAGTTAGAAATTTCAGGCGAGGCTAGTTTCACGCAAAATTGGGGCGAGGTTTGGTTTAGACAAATTCAAGAATGATTTGGGTAAGTTTGGGGGTGTTAGGTTTGATTTATAATTAGCTAAGACGATAAGAAATCCGTAGGAATTTACGGAATCGAATTTGGATAAATATAACTCCCGAAATCATAGCGTAAAGGACATCATTTGGGATGCTCCTGATTTAAAATGTGTTGCAAAAAGTGGAATTTTCGGGTGAGACTGGACATTCTGTCCTACTGATGCCACTATAGCGACCACCACTATAGCAAAAAAATTTTCGCTATAGCGACGATCAGACTTGGTCACTGCCCGCTATAGTGACACCACTATTTAATTTTTTTCTCAAAATAGTTTATTTTTCTAAAACTCAAATTGGGACAAAGGAGGGGCAATTTTAGGTAATTTTCACCACATTTTCTTTGTTTGTCTTTGTAAAGGTAGGAAATTCATCCTCGTTGGCATGTAATTTATAATTATGTCTTAAAATTGCTAAATTATGAAGTTCGAAAAGGATTTTTGGGCTAGTTTTAATTATTTTTTGGTGCAAGGAAGGAAATTCTGTAATATGTTAATGAGTTTTTATTATTAACAATTAATTTACCCTTGCATTTCGTTAATTCACTAAATAATTCCTGAAATTGCTAATTTTAGGTGAATTATGGTAGAAAAGCCCTATTTAGGAAGAGAATGGTCATAAACTTGACCTTAGGAGTTTAGTGTGAGTTATAACTCCTAACATGATAGGTCATTTAATTTATTATGTGTTTATATGCATGTTCTAAACCAAGAGCAAATGAAAATTTCACGGAAGAAAAAAACTTCAGCTTGATGTGAGGTTGTTGATGGTATTGATTTAATTCAATCTGTCCTATATGTGCATGTTAACTACTTTGTAGTGTCTAGTTAGTATATGTTGTTTGATATGATCAATGTAAAGGATATTTGTGTTGTTGTTAACACTTATGTCTGATTTAGTACACAGATGAAAATTGTCCCTAACAGGTCATGGCTAGAGGGAGAATGTATTAATCATAGCATGTATGTACTAGGGTCAAATGAGTTTGACGGTTTCATGAGTGAAAATGGGAATATATTTATACGATTGATAATTGTTTAATTTCTTGACTTGGCTTGACTGAACTTAACTTGGTGATAATTTGTTGACTTGTTGGTTTTATTCCTAAACTGTGAAATTATTGTTTGTTATGCTAAATAAATGTTATTTGATCAGGATTAATTTATGATACTATATTTTAATTAATTGTTCATATTCTCATTTTGGGTTGGCCAAATGACCCTACCAGTACACTGTTGTTTTCTTGCGTGCAGCTACTACACTTGCTCTTACTTTTGTGAGTGCAACGCATATTTCAGCGGTTCCTATGAGACCTTACTTGTGATTCCAGCGACTGATTCTAGATTTTTAGGTGAGCAACATGTTTTGGGCTACCATGAAATCTCTCCTCTTTGATATAGTTTTTTATTTCTAGACTTCTGTTTAAATTTCAGGTTTTGGGGTTGCACCCCTTTCTTGATAATCGTTGGTAGTGTCACGACCCATCTTCGAAATCGTGATAGCACCTATCCCACTCTCCGTGACAGGTAAGCTAAGAACCTAATTCCAAACCCAATATCCCAAACTCATAGAAGAGGAAGAAAATAAGAACATAGTAAACCCCGAATAATCTCAAAAATAAATTAATAGACTAGTACAGTTAAAACATAGACAATCTCAAGTCTGGTAGTCACTAATACAAGCCACGAAATATAGAAATCAAAGAAAAATTTGAGTATCTTAAAATGAAAAAAATGTATAAAGATAAGGCTAGAGGATTTCGGTAGTCTCTAGAAACAATAACAGCTACCTCAAATTTTCAAGGATGCTAACGCAGAAGGAACCATAGGAATCAACGCTTAGAGGTCGTTAGATCGGCACCTGTACGTAAGTTATAGAAAAGCAAGACTGAGTACGAGGTCACATGTACTCAGCAATCATAATCGACCAATCCTAATTCAAAGTGGTGACAAGTAACGTCACGTCAACCATCTAAAATAATAATACAACCTACACTCAGAAAAACCGCCCTAATCTAACTGAATAATCAAGTCTAACAGTCATAAGGATAACATAACATAGTCTAAGAATCCTTAATATAGTGAAATCAAGTAACATATATTCAAGTACTTAATAAACAGTACCAAGTCAATAAATGCACCTTACTCAATCTGAACTATGAATGAATAAATGAATATTGTGCAATGCAATGTCTATGTTATGTACACATAAGAGTAAGAATCTAATGACACCCATATTGCTATATTTTCACTTTGAAAAGAAATGAATCAGGTCAAAGAGTCACCCCAAAATCACAAAATTAAAATCTTAATCATGTTAACAGTTCAAAAGTCGAAATTAAAGGTGGAAGATAATATTGTGCAAAATTATCAAATACAAACATCCACCTATCCATTTTTAATGTCCACTAAAATACTCATATCCTAAAATAATAGTCAAATAATGTAAGAAATTAATTAGGTTTCACTTCAAAATTCAAGCAAACCACCGAAACAGTGACCACCAAAGTACACTTAGTTAGTGTCACAACCAAAGAATTCTCATTCATAGAGTTTTTTGTCATTATTAAGAACTAGATGCATAGAGCCCCTGCCCAACATAGATTATTATTTTATTTTAATTTATGTAATATCGTTAAATTTTTCAGAGTTAATTAATTTTTTTGAATGATTTTTAAATAATTTAAGTTATTAATTATTATGATGTATAATACTTTATAATTTTATAGATAATATGTGTTACTTTTGTTATTTCAATTTAAGTGTCACCGATGAAATTTGGAGAGTTAATGAAAATTTTAATATAATTTTAAATTGTCGTGTTTTTTTAAATATTTTAAGTTGTTAATTGTTGTAATTTATAATCCTTTTACATAATTTTCAGATAATATATTTTGTTGTTTCTATTTCAATTTATATGCATTGATAAAATTTAGGGAGTCAATTAAATTTTTTATAAAAAATTTCTACATATTTTGATCTTTTAATTATTGTAATTTATAGTACTTTTTGCTATTTTTCAAATAATATATGTTACTCCCTCTGTCCCAATATATGTGAGTGTGATAGTATTTAATGAATCTATTAAAATTTTTATATGTTGTTAAATAATTTAAGTTGTACATCTTTTAAATTTTTAATGTTGTTAATTATTGTGATTTATAATATTTTTATGAAGTCTTTTAAAATATATAATAGATTTAATTTTTTAGACATTTTAACCTATTAACTATTATAATTTATAATATTTTTCATGTAATTTGCAATTAATATATGCCACTCTCCATATCCAAACTTTTCTGGTATTGATAGTCAATTATCTATTTAAAATAATTTAAGTTTTTAATTATTGTGATTTATAATATTTTTTCTTCCATTCCAATTTAAGTGACACTTGTATAATTTTGAGAGCCCGTCAAATATTTTATATCTTTAATTTTTTAAGTTGTTAATTATTGTGATTTATAATATTTTGTATGTATTCATTTGGTCTCAGTTTATGTGACATAAATAAAATTTAGATGATCATTATATTTTTAATATATATATTTTTTAGATATTTTAAGCTTTTAGCTATTGTAATTTATTATACGATCTCTTTGGCCAAATTTTTGTGGCGTTGATTGTCAATTATATTCTTAAAAATAATTTAAGTTTTTAATTATTGTGATTTATAATACTTTTATTTTATTTATATTTAAGTGACACTGATATAATTTCGAGAGTCAACCAAATATTACGATTGAAGTAGTGAAGTAGACATATCTTAAATGACTCATAATAATTAATTACAAGTGATATAATAAAATTTCTATAAAAAAACACCTATGAAAAAAATTTAAATGGGTCTCATATAGAACGCCAAGTTAATATAAAATATCAAGAGTTAATTTATCATTTTATATTTATTTTATTTTTTATTAAATATATTAATTTTTAATACTTAAATGACTTATAATAATTAATTAGGGTGATATAGTAAAATAATGGTTTCAGCAGCTAAAACAAACATATCATAAATGTCTATTTTTATTTTTCTTACTAAATATTATTAATTTTCTAATAAGTAAATGACTTCTAAAAATTAATTTGGGATGATATACTAAAATCACGGGTAGAAGCAGTTGAAACAGACATGCCATAAATATTTATTTTGTTTTTTATTACATATTATTAATTTATTAATATTTTAATGATTATAATAATTAATTAGGAGTGATATAACAAAATCACAGGTTGAAGCAACTGAAGTAGACATGTCATAAATGGTTATTTATTTTTTATATTAAATATTATTAATTTTTAAATGTGTAAATGATTTATAATAATTAATAAGGGTGATATAGTAAAATTAGGGTTGAAACAACTGAAACGGAAATGTCATAAATTGTTATTTACTTTTTTATTAAATAATATTAATTTTTTAATATAATAATTATTTACTTTTTTATTAAATAATATTAATTCTTTAATATCTAAATAATTTATAATAATTAATTAGGGGTGATATAGTAAAATCACGAATTGAAGCAGCTGAAACAAGTGGAAGTAGGGGTGAGCAAGGTATGGTATATACCGAATACCATTCCGAAATCAAAATTTTTTATACCATGGTATGGATGTTATGGTATTTGGTAAGATTTTTAAATTATTTTGGTATTTGGTACGGTATTTGGTATTTATGCAATAAATACCTAAATATTGTATACCGCATCGAAGTTTTTTAATAATATATAAAACTCATGTATATTATATTTAAGATTATTAAACATATTTATATATCATCCATTAGCCAATTGAACATAAAAGTAATTTTTATTTAGAAATAAATTTTCTGGGAAGCTTATTATTTAGGAGTACTATGTTTAAGTTTAGGTAATGTTGTTCAGAGTTTGCATCTTGGAATAATCAATCGTGATCGGAATGTACTTTTTGTGTAATTGATTAACAAATGTAGTTGTTAGTCTTATATGATTGAGACGTTTTAAAGTTTAAAGTTATAGTTTCTATATGAATATATGTAAGTCAAAATCAAATAAAGTATGGTTACCGAATTATCATACCGTAAAATACCAAAATCAAATTTAAAAATATCGAATCATACTGAACTAATTTGGTATGGTAATGATATTGTTCTTTTAGATATCAAAAACAGAAGTTACCATACCGAATTTTAAAATACCATACCATACCGTACCGTGCCATGCCCACCCTTAGGTGGAAGCAGGAGGATAACCAAGAGGTGCTGCTGATGGCACTTATATATAATAGTAAAGTAATAACTAGCTTTCCCATTATCCAATGTTACCCAATATATATTAAGCATTTTGTCATTATTAAGAATAGTTTTCTTATTAACCAATTCTATATAATTTATAATCTATATCTACGTATATCTATATCTATATCTATATCTATATCTATAATCTATAATATATTAAAAGTGTAAAGACCCTTAGAAAAGTAAATTAAACTTTTTGTCCTTTATTAAAATAATCTGCAATAGATAAAATCGCTTTTTCAATTTTTTTTCTAGATATTATTTCCTTATTAGAAAATAAAAGAATCTTAAAATATATGAAAAACTAATGTTAGTAGGTTTTCTTTTTTTCTATGAAAAAAGGAGTTCTAAAATAGTAGATTTTCTTTGTCCTCATCCAGGTAAAAAAAGGAGTTCTAAAATATATTTAAATAGATATATTTAAGTTATCCGCACCTCCTACAATTGGTATCCGCACCCTCTACAATTGGTATCAATATTATAAATATTGGTATCAGATCCTACGTTATTTAAAGTTATAGAAGTAGTATATATTTGGATTATGTATTCGGATTTATGGATTTATTTGATTAATTTATTAATTCTGATTAAACTAGATTTAGATATCTACCAAAATATTATAAATATTGTTTAGATGAATCAACAAAAATATAAAAATTTAAAACAAATAATATCTGAAAAACATAAAGAATTAAAAATAAGGATAGAAAGACTACAGAATAACATAATTGTCGGAGTTAGTAAAAATTCAATAAATGCACAAAAAGAAGAAATATCTAATTTAGAATCAACAATAGATAGTCTAGAATATATATATATCAGCATAATCTATATGCGTTTAAATAAAATAAACAAAGAAGAATTTATAATAGATGAAAAAACATATGAAAATCAGGAAAGATTAAAAATAAAAATAGTATTCTCTAATTTAGGAAGAAGATATAAGAAAATAGGTGAACACTTATATTTAATGTTAGAAAAAGAAGAATTAAAATTAGAAGATAAATTGGCAGCCATAGTAAGAATAGAAAGAGAAAATGAAGAAATAGACAGAAAAAAGAAAATAGATAAAATAAAACAGCAAACCACAGAAGAAATACGAAAAATAGAAGAAACTAAAAATAGTAGGATTGTTGAATTAGAAAAAGAACTACAAATGCTAAAAGATTTATATGAAAAAAGATAGAAAGAAAAAGAAGAAAAAGATAAAGAACAAAAATATTAATTGAGATAAATCAATTTAAGAAAAATTAGAAATAAAAAATAAAGAACTAGAAACCAGTGAATTAGAAATAAATACAATAGATGCTGAAGAAACAGATAATTATGATTCGAAAGATAGTGAAACATATATAGAAATTCTAGAAAACATAGGAAAACTAGAAATTAATGAAGAACAAGAAGTAATTAATAAAGAAAATCTAGAACTAATAAATACAGAAGCAAATACTCTAGATAAAAATATAATACCTAGTACATCAGAAATAAGAAAACCAACATATAATTACAAAAGTAAGTTTAAAAGATATAATCCAAAGGATGAATATAATAAATGGACACCAAAATAAATAATTAATTATAACTTTTTAGATTTAGACTGTGTAATAGACACAAATAAAATAATACAACTATGGGTAGCATATATGTCAAAATAATTATTAGATAATAAAATAGATACAACAAACACACCAGAATATATAGAAAAGACATTAATAGGAACAGTAAAATCATGATTTTTAAACTTGGCCGAAGCAAGTAAAAAAGTATTAAGATCTGATAATAAAACAGAAGGAACATCAACAACTACTAAAATACTACCAACAGAAATATTTAAAAAAATATGAAATAGTTATAAGAGATGAATTTAGCAGTGTAACAACAGAAGAAGAGCAAAATAAAGAAAAAGATACGAATAGGAATTTAATGTTAAAACTAGCAATATGTAATATGTGTTATATAGATGAGTATACGTGCGCATTTAAAGAATATTATTATAGAGGAACATATAATACAAAAGAAAGTAAAGAAATAAGAAGATTATATTTTAGTAAATTACCTGAACCATTTAGTTTAAAAATAATAAAGAGTTGGGATAAAGCAAAAATAGTAGATACCCTAGGAGCAAGAATAAAATTTTTACAATAATGGTATAGAAATCTATGTGAAAAATATAGAGAAGAAATAAAAATGGAAAAAACATTAATAAGAAATTTAGCATGTTGCAAAGATAAAATAGCACCTCAATTTGGATATGAAGAAAGATATTATAAGAAAAGAAAAAGACATAAGAAATATAAGAAATACAAGAAATCAAAATATAAGTATAAGAAACCAAGAAAAAGATATTATGTAAAAAATTATAAACATAAAAGACAACAACAACAACAACAAACCCAGTGTATTCCCACATAGTGAGGTCTAGGGAGGGTAAGATGTACGCAGTCCATACCTCACCTCTAAAGAAGTAGAACGGTTGTTTCCGATAGACCCCCGGCTCGAGACACGGAATACTAAACAAATTCATAGTAAAGCATGGAACAAGATGCAATAACATAAATACGACACCCACAAGTAATAGTAAACAGAGAAAAGTAAACAGATTCGTAATAAAGCATGAAACAAGGTATCATAACAAGAATAATACCCCCACCAAGTAATTCCCTACACTAGCGACCCAAACTGAAATAAACATAAAAGACCATATAGGAAAAAGAAATCTATAAAAGAATGTACTTGTTATAATTGTGAAAAACTAGGACATTTAGCTAGAGATTGTAAAATGCCTAAAAATCCAAAAAATAAACAAATATCAGAAATAAAAATAGAAACTACAGAATATATGCAGATATATTATATAGATTACGAATTAGAAAGTGAAGATAGTATATATGAAATTTCGGAGAATGAAACAGATAATGAAATAGATAGTGAATTAGATGAATCAAATGACGAAGAAGATATAAAAATGAACCAAATAACTGAAGAAGATATAAAAATAATAACAAAGGAAGAATATTTAAATGAAGAAGGAACAGATCAAAAAATAATATTTGATAATAATATATTTGACGAAATAAAAGGAAAAGAGTTAGACTTAAGTGTAGAGAAAATATTTAAAATACCAACAATAGAAAATATATTTAGTAGAAAAAAAAGAAGAATACTACATAGTAAGCCAAAAAGAACATGTAATAGACTGTAGATATGCAAAAGAAAGAGCTAGTATACCACTAGTAACAAAGAGAATGATTAATAAAGAAATAAACTATATAAAAAGTAAAGACCCAATAAAATATGTACACCTTGGAGGAACAGAGATATTAATAAAAGCATGTTTTAGAGAAGGAATAGATACACCAATAGAATTATATCTAGCAGATGATAGAATTATAAAACCTATAGGAAAAAGTATAATAACTGCCATAAAAGGAAATTTAATATACCAAAAATTTAAATTTATAATAAGTGCGAATTATTCAGTAGCAATAACAGATAAAAATATAGATAAATCATTAGTATTATATTGGAAAATATCAGGAATAGAACTAAACCCAGGAAGTAAAATATTTACAGCAAGATGTAAAAATCTATATGTATTAATAACAAAACATAAAATAATAGGAAAAAATAAAATTACTAAAATACAAATAGAAAGTCCTTCTGAACAATTTGTAAAAATAATTGATAATAATGGTTATAGTTACAAATATATAGACATAGAAGAAGATTTAGAAATAATAAATGATAGAATAAATACATCAAAAAGAATAGCTCATGAAAAACCAGAATCATCAAGTCATCAAAAAGAACAAGTTATGAAACAACTTCAACAGTGAATTTAAACCAATATTACATAACAGGAACGATAAATGAAAAAGAATATTTAATACTCTTAAACATAGGACAAGAAAAAAATTATATAACAAAATATCTAGTAAAAAGTGAAGAAATAAAATCTAATAGTAATATATGTCCAAATCTACCAAGGAGTCTAATAAACATTAAGGATACGATAGAAAAAGAAATAATAATAGGAGTTAGAAAAATAAAATAGAATTTGAAATAAAGGAAGAAATGCAAAAAGTAGACATAATATTAGGAATAAAATGGTTAGAACAAGTAAAACCATACAATAGAGAACATACACAATTATCTATAACATATAATAAAGAGAAATTATTCATAAAAAGAACTTTGACATGAAAATATATGTACTTGTAAAAATAATAGTAGAAGGATATTATAATAGGTATTATACACCTATGATAGATACAGGAGCAGAAGCAAACTTATGTAGATATAACTGTTTACCAGAAAGTAAATGGGGTAAATTAAAAACACCAATAGTAGTAAAAGGATTTAATAATGAAGGAAGTTTAAGTACATATAAAGCTAAGAATGTAAAAATACAGATATGGGATAAAATAATAACAATAGAAGAAATCTATAATTATGAACTAACATTGAAAGATATGCTTTTAGGAATACCATTTTTAGATAAATTATACCCACATATAATAACTAAAATAGATTGGTGGTTGACAACACCATGTAAATAAAAAGTAAGAGCAAAAAGAGTTATTCATAAAATAAGAAAGAAAACTGAATTGGATAAAAGGAAGTGAAACAATTACACAAAAGTTAGAAAATATAAAAAATACAGAAGACACAGTAGAACTAGTTGTATTTTCGATAAATAAAAAATAAATAACTATATTTTCAATAGATAAGGTAGAAATAATAAAGAAAAGATTAAGACAATTATATAGTGAAGATCCATTAAAAGGATGGAAAAAACATAAAACTACTATAAATTGAATTAATAGATAAAAATAGCATAATAACTCAAAAACCATTAACATATAATTTTGACGATTTAAAAGAATTTAACATGCATATAGATGAATTATTAGAAAAACAATATATACAAAAAAGTAATAGTAAATACAATAGTCCAGCATTTGTAATAAATAAACATAGTGAACAAAAAAGAGAAAAAAGTAGAATGGTTATTGACTATAGAAATTTAAATGTAAAAACTATGACATACAATTATCCAATATCAAATAAGATATTAAAAATAAGACAAATACAAGGATATAACTACTTTAGTAAATTTGACTTTAAATCAGGGTTTTACCACTTAAAGTTAGATGAAGATTCTAAGGAATTAACCGTATTTACGGTACCACAAGGATTTTATGAATGAAACATATTACCATTTGGATATAGAAATGCACCAGGTAGATACCAACACTTTATGGATAGTTACTTTAAGCAATTATCTAATTGTATAGTATACATAGATGATATACTACTATATACAAAAACTAAAGAGGAACATTTAAAATTATTTGAACAATTTATAGATATAATAGAAAAATCGAGAATATGTTTAAGTGAAAAGAAAGCCGAAATTATGAAAAGCCAGATAGAGTTTTTAGGAATACAAATAGATAAAAGTGGAGTAAAAATGCAACAACATATAGTACAAAAAATAATAAATTCAAAAGAAGAATTAGATACAAAAGAGAAATTACAATCATTTTTGGGATTAGTGAACCAAGTAAGAGAATATATACCAAAATTAGCTGAAAATCTAAAGCCTTTACAGAAAAAAATAAAAAAGGATGTAGAATATAATTACAATGAAGAAGATAAAAAATAAGTTCAGAAAATAAAAATACTTTGTAAAGAATTACCAAAATTACAATTCCCAGATGAAAATAAAAAATTTACATATATAGTAGAAGCAGATGCAAGTGAATATAGTTATGGAGGAGCACTTAAATATAGAAATGAAGAAGAAGAATTAGAACACCATTGTAGATACTACTCAGGTACTTTAATGAAATAGAAATAAAATGGGAAATATATAAAAAAAAATTATGTTCATTATATAAATGTTTATTAGCATTTGAACCATATATTGTATATAACAAATTTATTGTGAGAACAGATAATACCCAGGTTCGATGGTGGTTAACAAGAAAAATACAAAACTCAGTTAAGACAAAGAAAATTTGGAGATTAGTATTGCATATATTAAATTTTACATTTACGATTGAAGTAATCAAGACTGACAAGAATGTTATTGCAGATTACATATCAAGACAAAGCTACTCAAACTGATTTACCAATGGAAGAAGCTGATGTCAAAGATACCCAAACAGACTTAATATTACAAGTGTTTGAACAAATGAAGTTATTACAAGAACGAGTTATCACATTAACTACTGAAGTTACAGATGTAAAAGTGCAGGTTGAGCACTATAAAAAAATAAGAAAAAGTTATTAGCAAAGATACTGTGCAGGAAGAGCACATTAAAAAACTAGACCTAGAAAGTGACGATGAGAAACACCAAAAAACTCAAATTACTAACGAAATTACAGTTACAGCTGCAGGCGCAGGAGATGTATCCAAAGGAAAGAATGTAGTCACTCAAAATAAACCTGAACCACCAAAGAAAAAGAATTATAACTTCAACCAGATATTCTCAAAACCATATACACCAAATATACAAAAATCAGAGTCATCTACACCTCCCCAGATACATACATATTCCGAATCACTCAATCAACAAAAGCAGACTTATAACCATATCACTCGTACATATAGTGATAATATTTATACTTTACAAAAATTGTTAACTACAAAACCTATCCAGAGTAGAGATTTAGCAAAACAACACCAAGGATATATTACACAAAAATGTCAGAACTATAACAAACTTATTGCTTTACCTGACACCTCCTGTCAGCATAACTCATCAGTATACTCTAAGCTGCCAAGAGCTGGTCCTAAATCAATCTCACTCAATCCATCGAATCTCTCAACAAATCAGTTCCCTAAGGTCTAACCTCAATGGGGACCTACACTTTCTACCATACAGCCTTGAACTGAGCCATCTAAATACTAGAATGATAGCTATTATTATAGGAAAACTCTACCAAGGGTAAAAACTGATCCCAATGGCCTTTGAAATCCATCACACCAGCCCACAATATGTCCTTCAATACCTAAATAGTTTACTGTAATTGACTATCTATTTGTGGATGAAATGTCGTACTCATATCCAGCTGAGTACCCAACTCCCGCTGCAATGTACGTCAAAAGTTTGAAGTGAACTGAGTACCTCTATCTAAAATAATAGAAATAGGCACTCCATGTAATCAATCTATCTCATGAATGTAGATCTTGGATAATCTCTCTACATTATAGCTCATCTTCATAGGCATAAAATGGGCTGATTTGGTCATTCTGTCCACAATCAGCCAAACAAAATCAAACTTCCCCAAGGTCTGAGGCAACCCAACTACAAAATAGGCAACCCAACTACAAAATCCATGGTGATACTTTCCCACTTCCACTCAGGAATGGGCATCCTCTGAAGAAAATTACCTGGTCTTTGGTGCTCATATTTCATTTGCTGATAATTCAAACACTTAACCAGAAACTCTGCAATATTCCTCTTCATCCTACACCATCAGTAATGCTGTTAAGGTCATGATACTTCTTTATTGCACCTGGATGAATAGAATACCGCAAGAAATAGGTCTCTTTTATAATAGATCAAGTCAAATAACCCACTCTAGGAATACAGGTCCGCCCCTTAATCCTCAAAACACCCTTCTATTTCAATATTACCTCCTTAGACTTGCCTCACATCACATTATCTCTAATAATTTACAATTTTTCATCCTCAAACTAACAATCTCAATTCTGCTCTATCAATAAGGACCTCACCTCTATGCATGTAAGAGCTTTACCTAACTTAGAGATATCAAGACGCATGAAACTATTAGCCAACTATTAAACCTCCTTGGCTAATGGCTGCTCCTCCACACTCAATAGTACAAAACTACCCATACTAACTGCCTTTTTAATGAAGGTATCCGCTGCTACATTGGCCTTGCCCGAATGATATAGGATAGTCATATCATAATCTTTCAGCAACTTCATCCACCTATGCTTCTTTAAATTCAACTCCTTTTGTTTAAATATATACAAAAGGCTGTGATGATCAGTGTACACGTCATAATGAACTCCATACAAGTAGTGTCACCACAACTTCAATACAAAAACAACTACTAGTAACTCTAAATCATGGGTAGGGTAATTCATCTCATGTGGCTTCAACTTCCACAACACATACACTATCAGATTATTTATCTGCATCAATACACCACTCAACCAAATACCAGAAGCATCATAAAACATAGTTAAACTCTCACCTTCTATAGGCAGGTTCAAGATAGGAGATAAAGTCAATAGAGTCTTGAGCTTTTGAAAGCTCTCCTCACATTTATCCGACCACTAAAAACTAATATTTTTTTGAGTCAATCGAGTCATAGAAGCTGCAATAGAAGAGAAACCCTACACAAAACACCTGTAATATCCCTTCTACCCAATAATACTCCACACAGGTAAAGGTGAAGTAGGTCGTGACCAATTTCTAACTACCTCAACCTTGGCCGGATTGACCATAATACTATCTTTAGACACCACATGTCTCGAGAATGTCACATAACTGAGCCAAAATTCACAATTTGAAAATTTGCATATAACTTCTTATTTCTCAACCTCTAGAGTATGATTCTCAAATACTTTGCATGATCTGCCTTGCTCTTAGAATAAACCAAAATATCACCGATGAACACAACCATAAAAGAACTAAGATATGGTCAGAACACTGTATTTATCAACTCTATGAATGCTGCTGGGGCATTAGCCAACCCTAATGACATAACCAAGAACTCATAGTGGCTGTATCTAGTCCGAAAAGCTGTCTTAGGAATGTTCAAAGTTTGAATCTTCAACTGATGATATCCTGACCTCAAAGTCAATCTTTGAGGACACTGAAGCATCCTAAATCTATAAAAATTCATCAATACGCAGTAAAGGATACTTATTCTTGATTGTCACCTTGTTTAATTGTCGATAATCAATGCATATTCTCACAGACCCATCTTTCTTCTTCATAAACAACAGCGGAGCACTCCAAAGTAATACACATGGTTGAATAAACCCATTGCTAATCTTGAAGCTGGTCTTTCAATTCTTTCAGCTTAGTTAATGCCATCCTAGATGGAGGCATAAAAATAGGATTAGTGCCCAACTCTAAATCAGTACCGAATTCAATATCTCTATAAGGAGAAACACCTAAAAAGTCAGTAGAAAATACATCCATAAACTCTCTAACAACCTTCACTAACTCCAATGAAGGTGTCTCAATACCAAAATAATAAACATAAGACAAATATGATAGACATCTATTCTCGACTGATTGTTGGTCCTGAATGAATAAAATCACCTTCTGTCGTGCCCAAAAGCACACACAAATATACGTGGACTCACCAAGTAATATAGTGGACTTTTACAAGACAAGTATTGGTCCCTCAGAGACTTGTGTTAATAAATATCCCAGACTAGTCCAACTATTAAGATTAACTCAGTGCTAACGTAACCACAAGATTGTTTGAGAGTAAACTAGGAGTAAACTTAACAATGCAGAAAATTAAAGGTTCTTGAATAACAATAGAGAGAAACAAGGGTTAAGGCACTACAAATAATAATACTATGTTATAAAACCTCATTGGTTAGGTTAATTATCTTGGTTGTTGGTCCATGGGGTCTATACTTGACCATGTCTTTCCGAACCTCTAATCAATTATCAAACTTAGCCCAACAACTACATCATTGAGCAGAGATGCGAGAAATAAGTTAAATACATTGATATTTCATACCGTACTTGAACCAAATAGATAACAGAGGTATATTTCTATCCTAGATGAAAATTATAACTCTATTCAATTAGAATATAACAATTTTATTCTATCTATCCTACGTTCTATCCTCTTGTCCTCCTCCCGGGTTCACAAGATGACTATAAATGTATTCTAAGGGTCGCGAATTCTTAAAATAGTGATAAGAAGGATAAATAAACAACCAAATATGATAATAAACCAAACCAAATATATTCATAACCATAATACTCATATTTTTTCCTTAACCCCGAAAAAGGTTGTTTAGCCACTCATAGACATAACCGTAATCAAAATAGATTAATACTTGTAAAAACCATAAACAAACCAAATTAATGGAAGAAAAATCCTAATTTAGGTGTTCTACAGCCTCTCTTAATGTCCCAAGATTGTCCAAGGTGTGAAACATAACAACTAAGTGTCCTATTTATACTTGGACCAAAGTTATTATTTTTGACTTAGGGTCGTGCCATGCCCTTATTGCGGTGCCTAAGGTCCGTGGAACTCCCTAATTGTAGTGATATAATGGATAATTTAGTAATCCCCCAATGACATGGTACGTCCCTAACACAATTCCTAAGGTCCGTGGCATGCCAATGGCTCTAAAACGTCCATTTTTTGTCACATCTTGTCCCGTGTGTTTGTCCATCCATTCCAAACCTTATGGTGTTGTTTTCAATTAAATACAACTTGTGTATCATATATATATATATATATATATATATATATATATATTAATTATGAAATCACAAGAAACCTATAACATCAAAAACCACGAATTAGAGCTCAAAACAACATACAATCCAAGACGATGAACTAGTAACTTAAGCTAAGAGTACTGTTTTTGTCCTTTTGATCTTTAACTTAGTTTTGACTCTTGGATTGTTTCAATTGAACCTTAAACACTATAAACAAGTTATTCCATACATTATTACACAATTACACCCTTATTAACTCATTACACACACTATAATCCATCGAGAATAACTAGAACAGCACATAGCTCAAGCTAGTAACACTAGTTTCCTTATCTAAACTCTAAGTGACCTAATTGATTCCAAACTTGTTTGAAACGCACCTTAAACATTATAATAAAGTAGTTTAACACTTAGATACTCATTTGTACACATATCTACTCATTAAGCACAAGAGAAGTCCTCAAAACAATGCGAATTAAGGTCGGATAATAAGTCTTAGGTGCATAAATTCACCTAAGATCACCTTCTTAGGATATGAACTCCAAACACCGCTCCACTATAACCTTAGATAATCAGGCATATCCAAAGTAACTGTCTTGTCATGTCGATCCAAGATAACATAATATAGAGAAAGTCAATCCGTGCCTAAAATTACATCAAAATCAACCATTCGAGGATAATCAAATCTACCTAGGTATCACATCCCAAAATAGAAATAACATAGGATCAGTAAACCCAATCCACCACTAAGGAATAACCTACTGGGGTAGAAACACGAATAGACACAACTATAGACACACATAATATCAAGGCTGTAAGCAAAATATGTAGAGACATAAGAGAAAGTAGAACCAGGATCAAATAACACTGAAGTTAGTTGGTGCCAAACTGATACGATACCGGTAATGACTACATTTGAAGACTTTACCTCAGGCTTTTTTGGAAAGGCATAACAGTGAGCTCAAATATCTATCACTTGAGTCACTCCTCCCTAAGAACTTCCCTGACCCTTAGCCAGGGGCGTTGCTACTTTAGTAGATGCCTAATGACCCTACTGTGAACCCCTCTGTCTGTATATTTGACAATCTCTTCAAAGATGATCTAGACTACCACACTCATAATAGGACTTGGAAGCCAACTATTGAGAATGGAATGAATACTCGGTATGACCACCATGACTTGACCATTGCTAAGATGAACTCTCTGAAGCCTATCCTGAACCATAAAAACCTTTCCTGAATGTCCACCCTTTGATGTCAGTATTGCTGCCTATACTGGCCTACCATGTCGAGGGAAAAAATCTAGCTTGAACAAAACCCTACCTCTATAGGAGGTATTGCTAATCAATGTGATGTGCGAGTCCTCTTGTCTCTCAGATTCCTATACTCCTCATGATACATCAACTCAAACTCCTTTACTGATTCAACTACCCGCTAAAGAGAAGCTAACCTCTCTGATCCTAAGTGTCAAATATCTCATAACCTCTTGATCATCCCAGACTCATCGGACAAGATCACCATAGCATAACAGAACAAAGCATAAAATCAAATCTCATACTCAGCGATAGAAATACCCTCTTGTGTCAAATTCTCAAACTGGTGCCTATACTCCTCCATCAATTTATAAGGGAAAAATCTATCAAGGAAAGCTTGTCCAAACATAGCCCAAGTCATCGGTGGATAACCTACTAGCTTGGAATCAATATAGGAGCACCACCACTGTTTGGCAGGACCACACATTTGTAGGGCGGTATAATCAACCCCGTGGGAGTCAACCAATCCCACCATCTGAAGTCTCTTGTGGTAACTCACAAGAATCTCATAGGCGTCATCACGCTGATCACCCTAAAACTGTGGTGGATCCATCTTCCTAAACTTCTTAAACTGCCATTGCTACTCATAAGACATATCCGCCCTAACCCCACCGGTAGTTCCAACCTATTATGAAGGCATACCATCACACCCCGGTGCTGGCTGAACCACTGGACCCTATTAAATTGGAATGAGCTACTGATGTGGGGTTCATGTCTCTACTCTAACCTGTGAACCCTGTGGTGTACCAAATGATTCACTTCCCTGAGCTATAGTCTCCTAAACACCCAAAACTCGAATTAATGTATCCTGAAGAATTGGTGTAGCAACAAATCCTGGTGGTGCCTGAACTAGGCCCACATTATTAGTTGGAACTTGCACATTATCATCACCTTCCTCAGACTCAACCTCAAGAGGCCCCCTATTAGGAATCTGAGCGGCTCATCAATCTCTCTCTACCACAACTTTTGTCCCTACCTTATCCATGTGTCCCATCTTGAGCAATCGTCTCGAGGGTTGGCGAGGATCCTGACCACCATCTTGAGATGCACGAGTCCTCACCATCTGTGAAAAAATAGATTAAAATCTCAATATTTCAAGTTAAAGGATTAGTATTGCACGATAAGAAAGAGAGAAAAAAATGAATATTTCCAAAAGTCCTATAGCCTCTCGAAGATAGGTTATGGATGTCTCCACATTGATCCGCTAGAATCTACTAGACTTGGCTTATATTAGTGATACCAATAAACCTAGAGCTCTAATACCATCTGTTACGACCCAACTTCAGAACCGTGATAGAACCTATCCCATCCATCCGTGATAGGTAAGCTAGGAACCCAATTCCAAACATAACATCCCAAACTCATAGAAGCGGAAGAAAATAAGAACATAATAAACCTCGAGTAATCTCAAAAGTAGATTAATAGACTAGTACAGACAAAAGACAATCCAAGGCTGGGTAGTCACTAATACAAGCCACTACATAAAAAAATCAAAGAAAAGTTTGAGTATCTTAAAATGCGAAGAATACATAAAAACAAGGATCGAGGAGATTTTGGTAGTCTTTGAAAACAATAGCAGCGACGTTGAATCTCCAAGGATGCTAACGCAGAAGAACCACGGGAATCAATGCCTAGAGTTTGTCGGATTGGTACCTACACGTAAGGTGCAAAAATGAAAGAGTGAGTATGGGGTCACGTGTACTTAGCAAGCATCATCGACCGGCCTTAATTCAAAGTGGTGACGAGTAACGTCAGGTCAACCATCTAAAACAATCATACAACCTGCACTCAAGAAAGCCACCCTAATCTAATTGAATAATCAAGTCTAACAGTCATAAGGATATCATAACACTGTCCAAGAATCCTTAATAGAGTGAAATCAAGTGACAGATATTCAAGTACTTAGTAAACAGTACCAAACTAACAAATACACCTTACTCAATCTGAACTATGAATGAATGAATGAAATACTGTGCAACACAATGCATATGCTATGTACACACCTAGTGAGTAATGGCTTTAAGGTCAGGACCTATGGGGGACTCAGAAGGTCCATGTACTGTGCAGGCATGCACTCCGATCCCAATAAACAAATTGTGTAGGCGTGCAGTCCGATCCTAATAAATAAATAAATAATATTGTGCAGGCGTACACTCCGATTTCATATGAAATACAATGCATGATGTGCAGACGTGTAACTTCGATCCCAAAATCAATTCATTTTCCATAAAAAATCAACCCATCATACTAACAAATAGGGAAAAACAACTCAAAGCAAGCAATTGACTTATTTTAACTCCTCAAATTACACCGGTATCCGCATAGATGTTCGTCACTTCACCTATACGGAATCTCCATTCCCTATTACTCCCATTACACATAACTAACATATAAACAATTCGAAAAAAAGAGTCCACAAAAGTCTTAACTTGCCTCAAAGAAAGTCCAAACGTCAATTAATAAATTTTTCTTTCCGTAGCGTCTTCGAATGATCCAAATCTGTTCAATTACATAATTTTCATAAGAGTACGTATCTAATAACACCCAAATTTCTATTAAAATTTTCACTTTGAAAAGAAAAGAATCGGGTTAAAGAGTCACCCCAAAATCCTAAAATTGAAATCTTAATTATGTTAACAATTCAAAAGTCAGACAACATTGTGCAAAATTATCAAATACAAACATCCACCCTTCCATTCGTAATGTCAACTATAATACTCATATCCTAAAATAATAGTCAAAATAATGTTAAGAAATTAATGAAGATTCACTTCGAAATTCAAGAGAACCACCGAAATAGTGGCCGCCAAAGTACACACAGTTAGTGTCACAGTCAAAGAATTCTCATTCATAGAGTTTTTGTCATTATTAAGAACTTGCTTTCCCATTATCCAATGTTACCAAATTATATCCTAAGCATTTTGTCATTATTAAAGAATAGCTTACTTATTAACTAATTCTATATAATAGTGGGTATCGATGGCCCGTGCTAATACGAATGTAATATATATTATTTTTATTTTAATTATATGATATAAATATAATTTAAATAATTAATTATATTCTTAATGTGTTTTTAAATTTTTTAAGTTGTGAGCCATTGTGATTTAGAATATTTTTTGACATTGTAATTTATTATTTTAAATTGTTAGGTATTGTAATTTATAATGCTCTCCTTGTTCAAATTTTTGTGGCATTGAGAGTCAATTATATTTTAAGATAATTTAGGTTTTTGATTATTGTGATTTATAATACTTTTTCTTCTATTTCAATTAATGCGACGCTGATATAGTTTTGAGAGTCAATCAAATATCACTGAAAAAATTAATTTAAAACATCAAGAGTTAATTTATTATTTTATGTATATTTTATCTTTTTTATTAAATATTATTGATTTTTAATACATTGATGACTTATAATAATTAATTAGGGGTGATCTAACAAAATTATTACTGAAGCAGTTGAAATAAAACATGTCATAAATATTTATTTTATTTTTTATTAAATATTATTAATTTTTTAATACATAAATGACATATAATGATTAATTAAGTGTGATATAGTAAATCACGAAGCAAACAGACAGTTGAAAGTAGACATGACAACCGCTAATTGCCTGCTTGCCCTATCAGCTAACTAGCGTATTTTTATTTCAATTTATATGATACAAATACAATTTAAATAATTAATTATATTCTTAATGTGTTTTTAAAATTTTTAAGTTGTTAGCTATTGTAATTTAGAATATTTTTTGACATTGTAATTTACTATTTTAACTTGTTAGCTATTGTAATTTGTAATGCTCTCCTTATTCAAACTTTTGTATTGATAGTCAATTATATTTTAAGATAATTTAGGTTTTTGATTATTGCGATTTATAATACTTTTTCTTTTATTTCAATTTAAGCGACGCTGATATAATTTTGAGAGTCAATCAGATATCAATGAATAAATTAATTTAAAACATCAAGAGTTAATTTATTATTTTATGTCTATTTTACCTTTTCTATTAAATATTATTAATTTTTAATACTTAGGTGACTTATAATAATTAATTAGGAGTGCTATAACAAAATTATGACTGAAGTAACTGAAAGCAATATGTCATAAATGTCTATTTTATTTTTTAATTAAATATTATTAATTTTTTAATATATAAATAACATATAGTAATTAATTAAGTGTGATATAATAAAATTACGAAACAAATAGATAGCTGAAAGAAGACAAGACAATCGCTAGCTGCCTGTTGATTTATCAGCTAACGGACGCTTATATATATCTATAATATATTTAAAGTGTGAAGATCCTTAGAAAAGTGAATTGAATTTTTTGCCCTTCATTACAACTCTCTGTAATAGACAAAATCGTCAGTTTTACTTTCTTATTATATTTTTTAATTAACAATAAAATAAGAATCCTAAAATATATGGTAGAAGAAATTATATGGTAAGAGGTATTAGGAGAATTAATTTGTATGGTTAAAAACACTCCTTAAATATATAAAAGACGAATTAGATAGAGACAAGGTTACGTCGGTATTTTTTGTATTTGGTTAGGATACTTATACTTCTCCAATTTCATTTTTTATTTTAGGTAATTTCACTATTTATTTTTTGTTGATAAAAGGGATTGTTTTTATATTTTTGGCATTGTTAAGAAAATCAGTGCTAAAACATTGGTTTTGTTTGTCTATGGTTTTGCATTGTTAAAAATATGTGTTAAAAAAGTAAAAATATTTTCTCACAAGTGTTTGTTCATTGTCGAAAACTTTTGAAAACTAAATTATGTTGCTCTTGAGTCACCCAAAAAAAAATGTGAAAGATGCAGGTCCAAAGATTATCAATAAAGAGCTCGTCATAGATGAACAAGTTAGTTACTATTTCAACTTACAATTAGACTCTTGTAATTCCTGCTCCACACATATTTTCTTATTTCACAATCTTTGTTTCTTCCTCCTTATTTATGCTTAATAGAAAGAAAGAAGTGAAAGATACCTTGCTCGACAACAAGTTTAAGATGTCGTAGATTTTGTATAAATTGCATATGTTGTTTCGAAATTTTAAGCTTTGTCCGAAAAAAATATCAATTTTATTTTTGTATGTAATTAATTGTTCTAAAAGATATTATGTTACTGGTGTGCGCGATATTAAATACATTAGTATAAGATTCCTAAGAGAAAATTTGAATATTCAATCACTTGTTTTTTGCCAAATTATATTATGCGCGTAATAAATGAGTACAATATTTATTTTGAAGTCAACTGTAATTTTTTATAATTTATATAATTTTATTGATTGATGTGAAGCACACGTGCAATGCACGTACACTATGATAGTATAGTACAAATATACAAACACACTAAAGCTAAACAACACCAAAAGCGCTACTGCTATTCTATCCCACAAAGCGTCATAATAAGCAACTACTAATAATTTCGGAAAGCATCTAACCTGAAGCCATTTTCCCATTTTCTTTTCTATTCTCTCATGTGAGAAAGTCCTATGTTGTAATTTCAGTTCCCAACTTTTCAAACTTCCTCTTATTATTAATAATAAATATGGTAAATTCTTTTTCACTTAAAATTTATTCTTTTATTGGAAAAATAAGTAAATAAAATTATAGTTTTGACCCATTAATTCACTAATTAAATTAATTATCAAAAATATCCAAACTTCTAACAAATACTTAAAATTTGTTTGAAATCTCATGAAAATAAATTAAATATGTAAATTCACCAAAAATCATGTTTCAGACCTCTTGAAATTATTAAAACACAAATCCAAGATTATCTTGATAAAATATTAACCACAATTGGGCTTACTTTATTAAACTCAAAAACCCAATGACTAAAATCTATTCCGATTGATCATTTCTAGAGAGAGGGATTTCTTTCCCTACTCTCTACTACCCCTCCATCGGCCCCAATCATCATGGATGAGACATTAACTCTACCCTTTTTACCAAACCCACCAATTACTAGTCCTACTAAAGAAATCCTTATGGAGGAATCCCCCCTTACATATAAGGATATTGTTGCCAGGAAATTGAGCTCCCCTCTTACCCCTTCGAGACCTTTAGAGTCCGATCAGAAAAAGGGATTGAAACTCGACTGTAGAGGGATCCTGCTACCAGAGAATGATAAAGTCCGTTTGTATACCCCTTGGATTCACTCAGTAATTATCAAACCAATTAAAGGGAATTTCAACCACTAATACCTCAGGAAGAAACTCGACGATCTATGGAGACTACCTGAACCCCTTTGTCTCATAGATCTGGGATTGGTCTTCTATACTGTCAAGCTTTCTAGGCCAGAAAGCCAATCCTCAATCGTACAAGGAGGACCATGGTTTATAGCCGGTAGTTTTCTATCTGTAAGAATGTGGGAACCAAATTTTGTTCCAAGCCAGTTGAAAGTCGACTCAATGCGATTTGGATCAGGCTTCCTCACCTGCCTACAAAGCTATATGACGTAGTTATTCTTTATAGAACCGGCTAAAAAATTGGAACATTATTAAAAGTGGATGCATGTACATCAACGGCTCTACGGGGTAGATACGCAAAAATTTATTTTCAAATACCCCTTGATACACCGGTGACAACCTCAATCATCGTTAACCATCATAATCAACCACTCCTCTATGAAGGAGAGGGTTTTCTCTGCAAGAACTGTGGTCACCTGGGACACAGTGATCAATTTTTCCTACCCTCTAAAACATCCCCAAGAGTAAGACGCCAACATAAGTCAAAATTCGGAGACCACCATGGCCATTACTGAGGTCCAATCATCAGTGGAGGAACACACATCAGAATGGAAAACAGTTACGTTTGCCAAGAAGAAGAGAATGGAAATGAAGAAATCCTAATCCAACACAAAAAGAATGCCCACCGGCAAGGTCAAATTCCTTGAGGCGGGCCTAGGTAAGTCCCCTAACCCTAATTCTTTGAGGGCGGTGCCGGGGGAACCCTCTAGGAATTCACCGACTATTTTCCCCAGTCCTAGGCTGGCCCAGGAGGAACCCTCAAGTCCCAATAAGGATAACCAGACAGAAGTGGGCCAAAAAATAAGGCAGGCCCAAATACCCCTAAATACTAAAGGGTACGGGAGTAATACTGGTAACACCTCTTCTGGGCCTGTCTAGAAGGCCCACCACACTTCTGAAACACCCAAGCCTACTACTCTTAAATCCCTTTCTGATTTAAGGAATTTCACTCCTTTGTCTAAGGAAATAAAAATGAAAGATTGCCTAGATGGGGCCCCAAATGGTGAGCTGGACGTAGGTAATAACGGGCCTATTGTCTTGACGGTGGAAAGCTCTTACGCTTCACACAGTGATTTGATGGGAAGTGGCCAGAGCGTGGACATGGCATTAAATGCTAGTGGTCTTTCCAAGGCTAAAACTTCTCAGCTTTCCCCCGACAGCTCTCACCACCCTATATATCTTGAGGATTGCATGACTGACCCTACTATAGAGAACAACCATAGACACCTCTAACTCCAACCAAATGACTATCACCACTGTCCCATTAGCACCAAATCACCAACCAACTTTATGGTTAGAAATATGACTAACCAATCAAACTGTTCTAATTCATCTGGAGTGAGAGGAGAGACAACTCACCTTGCTCATTCAGGACTCCCAATACTTAGCTCAACTGATAATGGCAATCTTAAATAAAGGGTTACAAACTTATGGGCCCAAAGTTTGGATGGCCACACTATTTCAACTGATCAACTCCCCTTTTTAGGAGGAACTGAACATGGAATCCCTGGATAATATCATGAACGACATAATTCTGAGTCTCCCCTTCCTCCCACCACCTAATCCTGCATTGATGCTTCTAGGACCAGCTTTTGCTCCTTCATCTGGGAAACTTCCATCAACTCTAACCCCCCTCTAGCGCTCACAACCTCTCTACACCTCACTCTGGAGAGGATAGAGAGGGTGAATACCCTGGAGGCACTGAGAGGAAGCAATAAAGAATTGGAAGAATTCCTATCACAAGTTAGAGTACCAAGATCATAGGTTCTAGACATGGTCGATCCTCTAACTCTAGAGTTTACAGAGGTATTTCAGGAAATAGTGACCATCTTAATTCCTCTATGGTTAGCAGAGCTAGGAATAAGAACAAATATAGTAAACCTTATGAGAGAAGAGACTCCCAAGGTTACCCTAATCCCATTTACCAGAAAGAGGAAAGCATTCTCACTATCTCTCACCTCCAACCCCAAGGGGAAGGATAAGGTGAATGAACCATAACAAACTCACCCCCTATACTTCATGATGAAGAACTGCATAGTCTGGAATGTTAGAGGGCAAAAAATACAGAATTCAGAAAGTACTGTAAAGCTATGATCAATATTCATCATCCGTGTATCCTTGCCTTAATGGAGACCAAGATGTCAGACCATCAAGACCTTAGTGATGAGTTAGGTTACCAGAACTACATCCAATCTGAGGCCACTGGTAACTTAGGAAGGCTAGTCATTATGTGGATGGATGACTCTATCTCTATCACTACTGTTTCCATCACCTCTCAGGCTGTTAATGCTAAAGCAAAGGTTAGTTCCCTTCCCTCCTCTTAGTTCATCAGTATAATTTATGCCAGCACTGATTTCAACTCTAGGATTATCCTTTGGGAATAGCTCTCCTTCTTTTCTAATACCTACATTACCCCTGAGGGTAAGAGCTTGCTGGTTGGGGGAGGGGTGGTTTTAATAAAGTGCTAAGAGCCTCTAAGAAGTTCGGAGGCTCAAAAGTCAACTTCAACAGAATTAATATGTTCATGAATTTTCTTAATTACGGTAACCTCATTGACTTGGGCTTCAAGGGTAGCAAGTACACCTGGTCCAATATGAAGTATAAAAATAGAAATGGTCTCATCCTGGAAAGACTTGACAGATGTCTTGCAAATGACCCCTAAATTCACTCCTACCCTGAAGCTTCCATCACCTATTTTCCTAGAACTCACTCTGACTACTCTTCCCTCTTCCTTAACTTTAGCACTCCTCCTGTGATCCAGTCTAAATCCTTCAGGGTGGAATTTATGTGGCTCAGCCACTAGGATTTCTAACCTAATCAGGGAAGTTTTTTCTAATTGCCCTTCTATCACTTTAGCCACCTCATATTTTGAAGATAAGGTGAAGGTTTAGAATAAACATATTTTTGGGGATATTTTAAAGAAGAAGAAGCACTTGCTTAGAAGGTTAGTTAGAATTCAGAAATCCCCCAACTACCCAACCAACTACTTCCTTTAGGAGATCGAACAAACCCTTCTAAAGGAATTGGACCACAATCTTAACTTGGAGACTGAGTTTTGGAAAGTTAAATTCAGGATCTCTTGCCTTCTCCAAGGAGACTCTAATACCAGATTTTTCCACACCTCCACTCTAAATAGGAGAAGGAGAAATAGAATCAACTCTATTATGGATGAAAGTGGCACCTGGCACTATCACCAAAAGGAGATTGAAGCAAATGTCTCAAACTACTACTTAAATCTTTACACCTCTAACCATTCATTGAGATACATTAACACCCAAATCAATCCTTCTACCTGGGGTTCCATCAAACCCTCCTTCTATGACATGATCAAGGCCACCCTATCTTATAAGGAGGTCAAAAGAGTTTTCTTCTCTTTCAAGCCTGATAAAGCCCCTGGACCTGATGGCTTACATCCCTTTATGTATCAAAAGTTTTGGGATACACTAGGTTTCCCCATGGTTAAGTTCTGTCAAGAGACCTTTACCTCCTATACCATAGACCCAAGGGTTAATTTCACTTACCTATGTCTCATCCCTAAATGTAGAAATGCTACTACTCTCAATAACTTTAGGCCTATTGGATTATGCAATGCCCAGTATAAAATCATTACCAAAATCATTTCTTTTAGAATAAAACCTCTTCTTGCAAACATTATTGGCCCTACTCAAGCTAGTTTCCTGGCAAGATGGAGAGCCTCTGACAATGCAATCATTGTCCAGGAATATGTTACCCACTTCTCCAAAATGAAGGGTAAGAAGTCCAACATGATTCTAAAAATTGACCTAGAAAATGCTTTTGATAGGCTTGAATGGTCATTTATTAGGAAGGATCTTTTTTCTTTAACTTTCCTAAAGACCTCATTAATCTCATCCTTTCTTATATTTCTATTTCCTCCATCTCTATCCTAGTTAATGGGGAAAAATCCACCCCTTTCAACCCCATAAGGGGCATTAGATAGGGGGATCCTATGTCACCCTATTTATTTATTATATGCATGGAGCTCCTATCCAAAGGGATCAACTATGAGGTTGACACTCTGAACTGGATACCCTTATCTATCTCTAAAGGAGGCCCATTCATATCTCATCTCTTCTTTACTAATGACCTCTCCCATTTTGCTAGAGCAAACCTAAGGAATTGTCTTACCATTAATAGAATCCTTCATAGTTTTAGTTCTCACTCAGGCTAAAGGATCAATTTTACAAAATTCAAAGTAATATTCTCTAAGAACTGTGACCTAAATGCTCAGAATCACCTCTATTCACTCCTGGGTATCCACTCTTCTAACAGTTTTTGTAAATATATGGGTTTTCTTATCTTTCATAAAAAGCCCATCAGGGATGATTTTTAATTCATCATTGATAGTTTGAAGAGTAAACTTGATGGCTGGAAGACTAAGTTCCTCAATATGTCTGGTAGGGTTACCCTATCTAAAGCCTCTTTAGCTAGTATCCCTAACCATATCATGCAGTACATCCAATTCCTTACCTCCATGTATAAACTAATAGATAGAACCCAAAGGAACTTTATTTAGGGCATCACTAAGATTAAGAGAAAAATGCACCTTATCAAGTGGTACACTATCACTCTTTCCAAGGAAAAGGAGAGACTAGGAATGCATAAGACTACTATTAAAAATGTAGCTCTCCACTGCAGTCTAGGTTGGAGAATGTAATCTAACCCAAAATCCCTATGGGCCAGCATCCTTATTGCCAAGCATGGAACCAGTAAAAATAAAATACTGCAATGGTTCCAGCACTTCGTGCAACATAATTAGGAGCTGGACATAATGCAGAGATACTCTCTACTGGGCCATTAAAGATGGTACCAAAGTGGATATCTGGAGGGACAGATGGGTTCTTGGGATGCCCCTCTTGGCCTCCATTATTCATGGTCCAACAACCAACACTTTTAACCCTGTCATGGTGAAAGGTATTCGGAGGGATGGAAGATAGGACTTATCTCTCCTACCTTTTGACATCTCACCAAACATCACCAACACAATCCAAAACTCTTTCCTTTAAACTACTCATCTTACCCAAGATACTCCCCTCTGGGTGCTTAGGGGGGATGGTAAATTCTCTTGCAAAAGTGCCTATCAATACATGGTAAATAAGAGATACCCCCTCAAAGGTTCCCACAGACCTTTCAGCTGAATTTGGAAACTTAATATTCCTAATAAGATCAAGACCTTCATGTGGCTTATTCAGCACAACAGCCTTTCTATTAACTCCAATCTCCACAAAAGAGTTTTTAACATCAACACCACCTGTCAAATGTGCAACACCACCCAAGAAGATCAACACCTCATATTCTTTAGGTATAAGCTTGCCAAATCCCTGTGGAATCAACTTACCCATAAGTATAGGGGTAACATTCCCTTACACCTAGCCATGTTTGATTCTACTAACTGGCCCCACACCTGGGAGAGAGTTAAAGGTATTTATTTTGACAATATTATTCCTTGGATCATCTTGCTGCCCTACTGCCTTTGGCACCTTTGGAAAGTTAGAAATGCTATTTCTTTTCAGAATGCCAAGACTCACCCTTGCTTCAACATACCTTATGCTGAATCAGTTGAATACCATCTCCTGGGGAATACTAAAGAGACCCCTCCTAGGACCATCATAAATCTCAAATGGATTCTACCAAATCACTCCTCTTACAAACTCAACACTGACAGTTCTTGTATTGGAAATCCTAGAAAGCGTGGGATAGGGGTAGTCATTAGAAACAACAAGGGAGATTGGGTTTTGGGTTTCAGCAAAATCTTTACCCATGCAACCAATAATCTCATAGAGCTAATGGCCCTCAGGGAAGGCCTGAATCTAGATCTTCACCACAACATCAAACCTTTAGAAATATGTGTCAATTCTATGGAAGTTATTAATACGCTATATTATGGAAATCTTCTCTACGATTCAATTATTAATACAGGCAAGTCCTTACTAGAGAGCTTGGAGAATCCTCCAATCTACCACACCTTCAGGAAATAGAATAGAGTAGCAGACATACTAGCTAAGCATGGCTCAAAAAGGGATCTCTTTGACAGACTCCATGTTTTTGTAACTCCTCCGGCTAATGGAGGAGTAGTCTTTTGGGAAGACCTTAAGGGGAAAACATTACCCTGACTTATATCTACTAACATTGCTAATAACCCAAGTAGCTTTGTTTTTACGCCTGCTTAGGTTCTGTTTTGTACAAAAACCTACTCTTTATTTTAATTAATGCATCTTTGTTTACTAATAAAAATCCCAATGACTTAAATAACTTTCGAACACCTCAAGGATTGGTGCTATCCATCCTTGTAAGTCAAAAATCACGTCTAAAAACTATGAGAAGGGTTAAAATAGAATAAATTCATAAAATAATTTGTAGGTTCATTACATGTAGTTTTGATAAGGATGACTTTTAGTTCCTAAGGTTGGTTTGGTTAAGTACAATGTTCCATATTTTATTGTACTTATGTTTTGATTTAGGATTAAAATTTTCTACTTATAGATATGTTTTATTATCTTTTTAATTGTTGACTTTAGAAAGGTGTTTTGGGGTAGATGGTTCTCCCACCTGATGAGTAGTGCGGTACCACTCACAATTAATTTGGATCATGACAAAGTTGGTATCAGAGTCTTTTTTGTCAATTCTTCGTTCTAAAATAGGAGTAGAGTCCCACAGAATGGTACATAAATGTTAGTATTTTTCTTTGGGAGGCTATAGGGCCTTAGGAAATATGTCATTCTTGTTTCTTTCATGCTCTAACCTGATTCTAATTAGTATCTGGAGATCCAAATTAGTATCTAAGTTTTTCATTATTTTATCCACAAATGATGAATACTAGATCAAACAAAAATCGACCAGTAGTCCCTGCACTGACCACTCCTGCTGCAGAGCCATCCATAAGAGAAAAAAAGATGAGTGAGAGGGAAAAGTAGGAGAAGGAGGGGATGAGCAACACCCGCTAGGAGTGAAGCTTAAGCAATAATTGGACAAACCTTTAAAAGGACAATTTAATGCTACCCTCTAAGGATCATATTGAGGAAAGAGAAATAGTATAGGAGCAGGGAGTGGAGCTCAAGGTGGCGCACACTCACCAGGGTTGCAGCAATACCCTCTATATTTGTTGAGATTGTTCATTAAGTATTAGATATTTTGAGTGGGTAGGAGGGGACTGGATCCACACCAATGATACCAACTTTTCAAGCTCTAGTTGTTTATCCTACTATTGATATGGCTCCTAAAATGGATGAAGATTTATGTATCGATGCTTTTCCTTATTTGGTTTTGGGTTTGGTGATAACGGTAGAAACATGGGCTATTGACAAAAATTTTTAAGATGAAACCACCTACCTTCCATTATATTGAGTCTAAGGATGCTTTTAAGTTCATCATTGATTGCTATGTGAGGTTACATAAGATGGATATTGTGAAGCAACATGGAGTTGAATTTGTGACATTTTTGTTAGAAAAGGATGCTAAGTGTAAGACCCTTAAAATTTCAATCATTTTATGTTTGACCTTGTTATGTTCGTAATATTAATTTTTAACTTAAATTATGTTTAGGGGTGTTAAAAGGGTAATCCGAGAAAGTTTTGGAATTTTCAAAAAAGGTTTGGGGATATTTTGGGCCCCTAAGGCAGTAGTGGTCCATGATTTCCTCATGCCACAGAGGTTAACCTTTGCGTTTTCATCATGTCACAGAGGCTACCCTCCGCGATATTGGTATAGCATAGAGAATATTCTCCACAATATTGGCATGCCACGCCAAAACATAATTTTTATGCTGTTTTTAATTTATTCACTTGAGGTGAGGAGCTTCTGGGTCTTTTCACCCTTGTCCAACCCTTAAACATAAAATAGTCTTATTTTATTTAGTTTTCAAAGATCAAATTACTACCTTTCACTCTCAAACTCAAAACCTAAGAAAAAACTCAAGAGTTTCATAGGGAATTTATTACCCGTGCTCCAAGTTTCAAATTGATTACAAACTTTTGTGTGTTTCAGGCATGTATCTCTTCTCTAAATTGATTTTATGTAAAAGCATGTTTAAATGTTGTCTATGTGATTTAATTCTTGGATTTTGAATATGGGATAAGGCATTTGGAATGATTATTAATAAATTAAATTCCCATGGTTATGAATTAATTGTCTATTCTTTATTCTCATGATTTTAAACTAAATGAATGCATGGGTATGGAAATTGGAATGAGGAACATGGGTTTCTCCAAACTTTATGGTTCAATGGTTTGGAATTGGGTTATTCTCAATCCGACTTAGGAAATTGGTTTGAAACATAGATATACATACATAAATTACTTCACTTTGAAACCTTTCATTGCATAAAAGGTTAATGGAACATACATGATTTTGAAAGCACTCGAAGGCCATGGATTAATTTTAAATTATATCTTAAAAGTCAAATGGAGATCGTGGATTCCCCTAAATTAGATGGTGGAAGGAGGTTGTGGATTCTCCTATCTCACACGGATTAGCTTGCAAGCCTAATTGGTATGAAGATACCAAACTGTTAATGTCTTGATAAGTGGATCCTTGGTTAAATGAATGGGTTTATGTGCAAGTGTTTTAATTAAGCTTAAAGGGGGTTGTGTAGCTCGTCGTGAAAGGTGGAGGTCCCGGAGGGACCGATACTGGAAACCACATTTTTTGGCATGGGGGTCTTCATGACCATATGCATAGTTCACACTTTGTATATATATATATATAACTTGGATTGACGTGGGGTCATGGATTTCCTGGCCTTTCCTTGGACTTCTATGGTTCATGTGGCTAACATGCACTGGGGCCTTTTTGGTGGGGAAAGACGGACCCATATAGCGCGTGGGTGTTTTTGGAATGATTAGAGCTACACAGTCTAGGATAATGATTTTAAAATCTAATGCTTAAACCTTTTTCCCTATCCCGACATATTATATATGTGTATACATGAACGTGTGCATAAGGATTTGGAAGGATTTCGGACATGACATTATTTTCTCCCTTTCCTTAGTTACATGCTAGTGTTCACCTCGCTAACCTTCCTTGGATGCTACATTATTTCATAATATAGGGTCTAAAGATACTTTTTTTTTACCTCTTTCCAACTTTAGGTGGATTAGCACATTCGTTGAGTAGGTGTGGAGTGGTGAGTCTCCATCTTTAGAAAGACCTTATTATTTCCATATTCTTTTATTTTGACTTAGTACTTTTGGATTCTTTTGGTCATGGTTGGGGACATGTCCTAACCTATTTGGTATTCTGATTTTAGAGGCTATTGTGGACGGATGCGGGTTGCTCGGTTATGGTAATGACTCTTAGATTTCACAGAGTTATCTATTTATCTTTTATTTCTGTTTAAATAGATTTTGCATTGTTATAGTTAGTTAATATTATTCTTTTGAGGTTAGGTTAAGGGGGTGGTCTCCGATCCATGGTGGGCTTGAGTTATCCATCATGGCTAGCCCCTGGTTTGGGTAGTGACACTAAGAAATGGTGGAGGGCATACATAGAATATCGATCATCAGTTTTTCCTTTATTGACTTAGGAGCAATTTAATGACGTATTCTTAGAGAGGTATAAGCCTCGAGCTCTACGGGATTACAAAAAGGATGAGATTTTAGCACTAGGTCAGGGTGACATATCATTTACAACCTATGAGGCTAAGGTCCTTGCCTTGTTTTCCTATGCTACTTAGTTGTTGACTACTGAAGAGGAGAGGATTTAACTCTTCATTAAGGGTATAAATTATGATCTTCAGTTTTTGTCTGTGCATATGACTTTTGTAGGAAAGGGGTTTAGTGAAGTTTCTGACTATGTAAAGAAGTTGAAGAGGGTAACACAAGTGGGTTAGGCTAAGATGTTAGACAAGAAGTCCCATAATGTTTGACATTTTAGTGGGTCTTACTCTAAGGGCCACGGTTAGTAGGCTTATTTGGCCTGTCCTATTCAGTCAGCCTTGCTAGCTTCTATTGTGGTTCCAGCTAAGGTTTCTTCTTAATAACAGACTATTAGGGTCCACGAGATTTCTTACTTTTCTATAAGTTTCATTCTGTTAAGCGAGGATGTTACCATTGTGGTGTTGTTGGTCACTTTAATAGGGAGTGTCCTATCAGATAGACAAATTCTCAAGTGCAACAACAAATCTAAGCTATATTTCTAGTGGGTAAAGGGAAAATAGAAAAGAGGTAATGGAAGGAGTCATCCATAGGGCGGGTGGGGAAATTGGCGGGTGGGGAAATTGGTCAGGTGTTCAAGGTGGTCGAAGATATAGCGGTCCAAAGAGAGAAGCACAACCAAAGAAAGAGTTAGCTGATGAGTGATAATCCTACCACTCATTTGTACTAATCATGCATACTAGCATGTTTTATGTTAGAAAATAAGGCATTATATGGATTTAAGTGCACTAACACCCATATTTTGCAGGTATAAAGTGGAGAAAATGAGCATATATGGAATATAGATAAAAAAGGAGCAAATGGAAGCAAAAGGAGTGCAGCTAGAAACCTGAATAAGTCAGCCTCATTACCATGGCCATGGTCCCCAGGCCACGGTCGTAGTCAGTCTAAGTGGTCAGCAAAGCGTGGTCGCAAAACCTAACCCGATCGCAGACAAACACACGTGATCATGGATCAACGAGAACAGGCCCAAGGGTAGATTTGTAAAATGTCATGGACGAATCCCAAATCATATATAAACAAAAAACCTTTCTTCTTTGGGCGTTGCTTACCTCATAACATAGTTTTGAATTCCAAGCTTGAAACCCTAATTGGGCAAACGTGTAATTAACTTGGGAGGCTCAAATTTCTTAGTTTCTTTGTAAAAGATGAATGCTTGGGTTGACCCACATGGTATGTTTCTCATTACTTTTTTCATGAGTAGTTAAGTAATTTAGTCTTGGGGTTATGTTAAACTAGAGTGTAATTGTGTATGGATATTTTTGTGTTTGCATGGATTTTAGTTATTGAGTATAAATTTCACCATTGCTTGAGCTTATGTGTTAGAATTTGATGGGTGAAAACTCCAAATCTCTAAATGGGTTTGATAAGTGAAAGCTCCAAGCTCTAGAAACCCTTTGTCATCCTCGAAAGAGAGATTTAAGTGAATATTAGGTAATCCATACCATCCTTGAAAGAGGGTTATTAAGGGACATAGCAATGGTGAACAACTAAGACTATGGTTTACTACCATTTGCAATCTTAGAAATAAGTTCTTAGGGAGTGTAAATCGTGTAAAGAGCATCATCCTAGAAATAGGGATACTTTGTTGAGGTTTTGGGTGGTTATATAAACTCCTTACTTATTATGTGCTCGAAAAAGCCAATAGGTGAAACCATTGGGGTCTTATTGAAAGATTGACCTCAATAATCTTCGAGCTAGCCTATCCATTAATTAACAACTAAATTCCATAATAAACCAATATTACCCCACATGCTTTACCTCCAAGGATACATAATCCCAAGATCTCTCCAAACCTTAAATTCAAATCTAAGATAGCATTTACCACGTATTTGTTAAAGTTTGTGTGAACAGTTTGCAAATAATTCTCTCATTTAATTATACATGTCATTTTCATTAGCATTCTGGGTAACCTTATAGTAATTTGAGTACCCCTAGATTTGAAGTCTATAGAATTCACTCCTTGAGATCGGCCCCAAGTTACCTTGGGTTACTTGACAATGACCACCTCACCCCTCAATTATGGGAGTGAGTTGAGCGTTATCAAAATGGTGCCATTATCGGGGAGTGAAATATAAATTTCACTTTTGTGGTGCTATTCTTACTTGGGAATACCCGAAGTTGGGTAATTTACTTTATTTGTTGTTTTGGAATATTTTATAGGTGATCAAAGTGTGAATGGAGTGATGAGCTATAATGCAAGTAATTTGGGCCCCTTTGATGCCCCACTAGATGATGAGGGCCAATTAAATAAAGCGGGGAAAACAAGTGCAATTCGCATCCCTCCGACCAATGGGAATGGTGTGTTTTATGTGACTAGCATTATACTTCACATGTTGTAAATGAAATGTTTATATGGGGGTCAATCATATAAGGATCTAAATTTCCATTTGAAGAACTTTGTGGAAGTTTGTGTTCCATTTAACATAGCACATATTACACAAGAATCTATTCGGCTTCAACTCTTCCCGTTTTCACTAATGAGAGAAGCGGTGTTATGTCTCTGCTCAATTCTACCCAGTTCAATTACATCTTGGGAAGAGCTTACCATGGTGTTCCTTGATAGATATTTACCACCATAAAATATGCTTCAAAAGTGGGATGAGATTGTGAACTTTTGGCAAATGAATAAAGAACCATTGTTTGAAGCTTGGGAGAGATTTAATGGAAAGATAGCTCAATGTCCAAATCACGAAGTCCCGAATAAAATTCTCCTTGAGATTTTCTATAGAGCTCTTAACCCATTGAACAAAACTATGGTGGATAATGTAGAGGGTGGCTTTATAGTGAAATTGCATCATCTTGCGGCCTTCCGATTGATAGGTAAAGTATCAAAACAAAACTAGGGGTGGTACACCCGTTATGCCGATGCTCCTAGGACCCCTTCTACTACCTCCATGGTGACTAATGAGCAAAGAAAATAAGATGAGGAAAAGGAGGAGAACATGGCCGAGATGATGACCCAACTTGAGCTTTTAACGAAACATGTTATGGGTGCACCCGCAAAAGCGGTAAACACTATAACATCAAGGCCTTATAAAGATAATGATAAGGAAAGAAGTTGGATGAAGAAATTTGGTACTTCATAAACTACTCGGGGGGTTCCCAGCCCATATATCAAAGGCAAAGTAGGAACCAAGGTTAGATAGATCGTGATCGATAGAGAGATTGGAGAGATAGGAAATGTAACTATGACCGCTGCATTCCTCTTCATTATAGGGCTAAGTCCAAAGAGTCAAATGTCATTGAATCCAAAAAGTTTAAGACAGAAGATGTTATGGCAAGAATCTTTAGTAGAGTTAAAGGTATGAACAAAATGGTTCATGAGTTGAAGGGTGACTTCTCTGTGCTCTCCTAAACGGTGGTGTCTTACTCCACCTCTATAAAAAATTAGAGACCCAAGTCGGGCAAATCTCCATGCAACTAAATGCAAAGGCTAGAGGTGGACTTCTGAGTGACATAATTGCTAAAGAAAAAAATTAAGCACAAGTCCTAGAAATTGTCACTAGAAGTGCAAAAGAACTTGACGAGCCCCTTAGAGGAGATGTGAGTGAAAATATGTCCAAGGCCAAGGCAAAGGAGGTGACTCCTCAAAGAAGAGAGGCAAATGATGAGAACGAGATAGATGAAAGAAGTAAGGAAGTGGGCAAAGTTTAATAACCACAATAAAAAGCAATGCCAACCATCCATGTTCCTCCCCTATTCCTCAACGGTTGCATAAAAAGGAAGAGAGTTACAAATTGAGAAAATTTATGACAAAACTTAACAATCTTTCAATAAGTATCCCATTACTTGAGGCGATCCAAGAGATTTTGGGATATGCTAAGTTAATGAAGAAATTAATATCCAAGAAGAAGCTCGTTGAGGGTGATACTATTGAGATTACTCATGGGTATAGTGATATCATGGATAACAAAGTCGCGAAAAAGAAAAATGACCCCAGAGCATTCACTATCCCTTGCACTATTAGGACTCATGAGTTTGCAAAAGATCTTTGTGACCTTGGTGCAAGCATCAACCTAGTGCCCTTTGTCATCTATAAGAAACTTGGCTTGGAAACTCTTACACCGACCTCGATACGACTGATGGCGGACCATTCCATAAAAAGGCCAGTGGGTATATTATTTGATGTCCTTTTGAAGGTGGACAAATTTATTCTCCCAGTGGATTTCATATTATTCGATTATGAGATAGACCAAGAGGTACCTATCATTCTTGGTCATCCTTTCTTAGCCACTGGGAGAGCCATTGTCAATCTAGAGCTGGGGGAGATAAAATTTTGGGTACAAGAAGATGAGGTCTCGTTCAAAATTTTCAAGTCAAAGAAGCAAACCGCGGAGCTCCTAGTAGTATCCTTGGTGGATGTTGAAAATGGAAAAGTGAATGATGAGGGGTTTGAGGCCTCGCCGTGAGATTGAAAGATGAATGACGTCATGCCACGATGATAAATATGGTGCTATGTGGGAGGTAATCCACAAATACCACGAGAGTTGCTGTAATACCTCGAGAAATTTTTTGTTGAAATTTTGTGCATAAACGTGTCGAGTTCTATCTTCTAGAATGAATTATAAATTTTCCATGTGAATGTCTTAGATTATGACCCACCATTGCGTAGAGTATCGAATAATATTTCCAACTATATGTGGATCATCCAAAAATGACACCCGAACGACGAGTTATGAACATTCCGATCGAACCATGAATAGTACTGAACAGTAAAACGTGCAGGAAAAAGTACTGAGGCTTGGCATATTTTTTCTCCAACTTTAAATGATCATAACTCCTTGTACATAATAATCTGGGTGATCTACTAAATATCAACGGAAATCTCTGTGAGTCCTCTTTCTAATGAAATTGGTTTCATCCAATTTGTCTATCGAAGCAAAAAGTTATGGCTGATCTACTTCAGCCTATCAAAAGCAAATTTTTTGTTCAACTTTAAATGATCATAACTCCTCGTACACAATGATATGGGTGATATATTATATATCAATGGAAAGATATGAGAGTCCTCTTTCTAATGAAATTGGTTTCATCTAATTTGGATATCGAAGTAAAATGTTATGGTTGATCTACTTCAAACTATCAAAACAGTCCATCAAAGGACAGATTCGAGAATTATTTGATTTTTAGGGGCGTTTTGGTCATTCCCTCTCACCCAAAATCCATCCAAATTTTATATTAAAGTCTATTAGAAGTATTATATGTTATATTTCATCAAATTCCCTCAAAAAGAAAATCCTAAGCTCCTACATCCAACTTCAAGAACCTCCAAAGTTCACCATTAGTTCTGCAAATTTATTCAAGATTCCAAGTTCCTAGTTCAAGAACTCCAAGAACCATCATTCAAAAGAACGATTAACATCTCAAAAACGAGTATCGATCTAAAGTTGATCATTCAAGGTATGTGAGTTTTTCAACAAGAACTCTCTTTTGTTCTTGTGCCCAAAAGTAATTTTCTTTATAAAGGCATGATTTTTATTTGATTTTTACGAATTTGAAGCATGAACCCATATCTTATGATTATTATTATGAAATCTTGATTTTTATGATTTTGAAAGATGAATTTACATGTGTGGAGATATAAAGCATGAATCTTGTATGATATTTATCATGATTTTAATATTTGGGTTGTGAATCCCCATTGGAAATTATGTTTTTTTGAGAAAGTGTGTGTTTTTAGCATGTTGATGTTGAATATTTGAGATATTTTTAATGATTTAACCTTTTGGTCTTAATGGAGTTGTTTTGAACTCGAGTATGAAAGAAATCCACAACGTGGTTGATTTTGATAGATGGGAAACATGATGGCTCCCGATGTATATTTATATATTACTGAAATTGTTTTGTTATGTATTATCTTTGAAATGATCTGAGCTAAGTCCGGGAGAAATGTTTAGAACCAAGTGGGAGGTATAAAGCAACCTTATTTCCCTAGAATTGCGTGCCACCGTAGGAGTGAGCCTGAGGATGATTTATATAGTGATCACTAGTTTGTATAGATTTGATATCGATAGTCCTACTCCGATGGTAAGGATAGGATGGATCTCCCCAACGTGGGTTGTACGTTGGACTCCATGTAGCTCACATGGTTTATGTCGGTTATAGGATCTCCCAGTGTGTGTGTGTTTCCTTGTGTGTATGGTGAATGGTGAAGTGATTTGAAAGTGGAATTGTGAAAGTTATTCTTTCGAAAGATTTAACTAATATTTACATTATGAGAATTGATATTCTTGATGAACTGAAAGTAATTGACAAATTATATGATTACTCACATGTGTTATTGTACTTATTTCATCCTCTCATGATTATGATAATTTTTTTCGGACTATGTGAGTCTTTCATACATCTTGCATATTTCTTATAAATATTTATGATGATGATGTTTATACAACTGTATACACCCCCATATACTCGGTTCTTTTCCATGGTACTGACCCATATCTTCGGATGTCGGCTGCATTTTCTCAAAATATAGGTTCAGGTACTCAGTTCCAGGTTCGACAGTGATTCTTCGGACAAGCTGTTCTACATCCTGTGTTGTGGTGAGTCCTCATGTTTCGAGGACATGATATCTGATGTTGGTTTCATGGAATTATTTACATTTGATAACTGAGTATGATTTAGTTGGGGCATGTCTTCATGGCTCGCTGGTGTTATTGATTTTCTTAGAGGCTTGTCAGACTAGTATAGATATTAGGAGTTGACTAATAAGTCATATTTTGTTATCTTTCTAAAATTCTTTTATTCTTGGATGATGATTACTCTGTTGATATTTGAGGATTATTTTTGGAAACCCTATTGATTTGTGTTGAACTAAATGAAAATGGCTCAAAGGGTTAGCTTGGGACTACTCATAGCCTCAAGTACCGTGTGATGCTCCGGGATCCATTTTCTGGGGAGTTACAAACTTGGTATCAGAGCCTAAGGTTACAAGGTGTCTTAGGGAGTCTGACAAGCCTCGTTAAGTAGAGTCTTGATCATCGGTATGTAGCGCGCCACATCTATGAGCAAGAGGCTACAAGACATTTTAGGAAAAAGTGTGATTCTTTCTTTCCGAAGTCTATCATGCTTAAATTGTCTCTCTATGCTATTGATTTGTGCTTTCCTCTTTCAGAAATATGCCTCCAAGTTGAGCGAGAAGAAATAATAATGGTCAGCAACCTTAACCAACTGACCCATTGAATGAAAATATGTCTCATGCTGAATTTTGGGCAGCCTTTTAGGCGCTGGCCCAAGATGTTACTGCAAATGTTCAGGCCAACTTGGCCCCAGATCCATAGCAGCAGGGAGGTGATTCAGCTACTACCAGGATTCGTGACTTCATGCGGATGAATTCGCCGAAATTCTATGGGTCCAAGTTTGATGAGGATCCACGGTTATTTTTAGAGGAGGTGCGGAATATTACTTAAGTGATGTATGTATCTGAGGAACATAGTGTGGAGTTGGCTACGTATAGTTTGAAAGACCTTGCTTATGATTGGGTTGCTGCTTGAAGAAAAGGTAGAGGTGAGAGAGCTGTCCTTACAACTTGGCAAGAGTTCCAGGATGCATTCCTGGATAATTTTTTCCCTTTGGAGATGAGGGAGGTGAAGGTGGAAGAGTTTATGAACCTACGACACGGCTCTATGACTGTTAGGGAGTACTGTCTAAAGTTCAATCAGTTGGCCAAGTATGCTCCTGACTTAGTGGCTGATAATCGGGCTAGTATGAGTAAGTTTGTGACTGGAGTGTCTAGTTATATGGTTAAGGAGTGTAGGTCTGCTATGCTGAATAGTGAGATGAATCTTTCTAGGCTGATGACTCATGCCCAACAGATTGAGGCAGACAAAATTAAGGAGAAAGATAGAATGAGAAGGAATAAAAGAGCTAGGTCTGAGCAGAACATACAGGGTCAAACTAGATCACAGGGAAGGAGTTACCCTCAGTATCAGGATCGTTCGTCTATGCCAGCACCATCATCTATTAGTGCTCTTGTGCCTAGAGATAGGCAGGAGCAAGGTAGCAGGTCATATGCATCCAGGTCCTAGTACAGTGCTGGCAGTAAGCCAAATCGTCCCCTATGTCCCAAGTGTGGTAGGGCTCATTCAGGTGAGTGTTGGGGTGAGAAGAGGGGTTGTTTCTGGTGTGGTGACATGGGCCACAGAGTTAGAGATTGTCCACAGAATGGACAAGGGCGTTGTGACTATCGCCCTCAGACCTAGACTTAGACTATTAGTGCTCTAGTTCCAGCGACTCGCCCAGCCCCAGCTTAGGGCGCCTCTTCTAGCAATGCTGGCGGGCAGCACCAAAATAGATTCTATGCTTTACTGTCCCGCCAGGAATAAGAGGACTCTCCCGATGTTGTTACTGGTATGCTTCGTATATTTTAGTTTGATGTGTATGCTTAGTTTGATATGTTTCTCATATGTTACACCTTTGATTGCTCTGAATTTTGAAATGAGTCCTAAGATTATTCCTGAGCCTATCCTAGTTTCTACCCCAGTGGGTGATTTGATTTTTGCGCAGAAAGTGTATAAAAAGTGTCCTGTTACCATTCTTCATAGAGTCTTGTTGGCTGATCTAATTTAGACATAGTAGATTTTGATGTGATTCTGGGTATGGACTACCTGTATTCTTCTTATGCCTCTATTGATCGTCGGATCCGAGTGGTAAAATTTCAGTTTTTGGGTGCATCCGTGTTTGAGTGGTATGGAAATTCTATGTCACCTAAGAGTCATTTTATCTCTTACCTTAAAGCTAGAAAGCTTATTTCCAAGAGGTGTATTTACCATTTGGTTAGAGTCAAAGACACTAAGTCTGAGACTCCAACTCTTCAGTCTGTTAACGTCGTCAATGAGTTTTCTGATGTCTCTCCGGATGATCTCCCAGGGATACTTCCTGATAGAGAGATAGATTTCGAGACTGATCTTCTTCCAGATACTCAGTCCATTTCTATTCCTCCTTACCATATGGCCCCTGCAAAACTTAAGGAGTTGAAAGAGCAACTTAAAGATCTACTAGATAAGGGTTTCATAAGGCCCAGTGTTTCTTCTTGGGGTGCTCCTGTGTTGTTTGTGAGAAAGAAAGATGGCTCTTTGCGTATGTGCATTGATTACCACCAACTGAATAAAGTCACCATAAAAAATAAGTACCCCCTTCCGAGAATAGATAATTTGTTTGACCAATTGCAAGGTGCAAGTTATGTCTCAAAGATAGACCTTCGTTTCAACTATCATCAGCTCAAATTTAAGGAGTGTGACATCCCAAAAATTGCTTTCCAAACTCGTTATGGCCATTTTGAGTTTCTTGTTATGTCTTTCGGGTTAACTAATGCTCCAGTATCTTTCATGGACCTCATGAATCGAGTGTTCAGACCATATCTGGATATGTTTGTCATAGTGTTCATCGATGATATACTAGTGTACTCCCGTAGTGAGGATGAACATTCTGATCATCTTCTAACTATCTTGCAAACCCTTAGAGATCACAAGTTGTTTGCCAAGTTTAGTAAGTGTGAGTTTTGGCTAAGGTCAGTTGCTTTTCTGGGTCATATCATTTCTTTCGAGGGTATTAGAGTTAATCCCCAAAAGACCGAAGCAGTTAGAAATTGTCCTAGACCTATTTCTTTGACTGATATCCAAAGTTTCTTGGGTTTAGCTAGCTATTACCCCCATTTTGTTGATGGTTTCTCCTCTATAGCGTCTCCTATGACTCAGTTGACCCAAAAGAAAGTGAAGTTCTTGTGGTCCAAATCTTGTGAGAATAGTTTTCAGGAGTTGAAGACTCACTTCAGCCCCTGTTTTGACTTTTCCTGATGGTGTTGATGGTTTTATGGTGTACTATGATGCTTCGAGAGTTGGGTTGGGTTGCGTATTGATGCTGAAGGATAAGGTGATAGCTTATGCTTCTAGACAGTTGAAACCCCATGAGAAAAATTACCCCACCCATGACCTTGAGTTGGCTGCTGTTGTGTTTGCTTTGAAAATCTGGAGACACTATTTGTATGGTGTCCATGTAGATGTTTTCACTGATCATAAGAGTCTGCAGTATGTGTTTACCCAGAGAGAATTGAATCTTACCTAGATTGGAGGTTAGGTTGTTTGACTCTGCTGAAGGTAGTATAGGGGTTCAGAGTAGTTCTGAATCCTCCTTGGTTTCGGAAGTGAAGGAAAAGCAATACTTGGATGCTAGTTTGGTCAGACTGAAAGAGTCAGTCAAGGACCAAAAAGTAAAGGTTTTCTCCCAAAGGGGAGATGGTGTGTTGAGATTGCAGGGTAGATTGTATGTTCTGAATATTGATGATTTGAGATAAAGGCTTATGGATGAAGCGTACGGGGCGCGATATTCTATTTATCCTGGTGCCACCAAGATGTACCGAGACTTATGGGAAATCTATTTGTGGAGTAGCATGAAGAAAGATATAGCAGCGTTTGTAGCTAAGTGTGCAACATGCCAACAGGTTAAGGTTGAACACCAAAGACTTGGTGGTATAATGCAAGAGTTTAGTATTCCCACCTGGAAGTGGGAAGAGATAAATATGGACTTCATGATTGGTTTACCTCCTTCCCGACGCCATCATGATTCCATTTGGGTTGTGGTTGATAGGTTGAGTAAGTCTACTCATTTCTTGCCTGTTCATACTTTATATATTGCTGAGGATTAAGCTAGATTGTATATCCAAGAGCTAGTCAGACTGCATGGAGTTCCCTTGTCTATCATTTCGGATAGGGGTACTCAGTTCACTTCGTAATTTTGGGAAGTTTTTCAGAAGGGTCTTGGTACCCAAGTGCTTTTGAGTTCTTGTTTTCATCTGCAGACCGATGGTTAGGATGAGCAGACCATCCAGACCTTAGAGGATATATTGAGAGCTTGTGCACTTGACTTTAAGTTAAGTTGGGATGATCACTTACCGTTGATAGAGTTTGCTTACAATAATAGTTTCCACTCTAGTATTGGCATGGCTCCGTTTGAAGCCTTAGATGGGAGGAAGTGTAGATCACCCATAGGTTGGTTCGAGGTGGGTGAAGCAGCTGTGAGTGGTCCTGATTTGGTATTTGAGGCTATGGAAAAAGTTAAGTTGATTAGGGAAAGGTTGAAAACTGCGCAGAGTTGTCAGAAGTCATATGCGGATGTTAGAAGGAGAGACGTTAAGTTTGAAGTTGGTGACCTAGTGTATCTAAAAATTTCACCCATGAGGGGGGTGAAGAGATTCGGAAAGAAGGGGAAGCTTAGTCCCTGTTATGTTGGTCCTTACAAAATTCTTAGCCGTATTGGTAAGGTAGCTAATGAGGTCGAGTTGCCTTCCGAGCTGTCCTCTGTTCATTCAATATTCCAAGTCTCCATGCTTAGAAAGCATATTAGCGATACTGTGGTAGTGGATTCCTCTGTGAGTGCTGACATTCAAGAAAATCTTTCTTTTGATGAGATTCCTGTTGAGATTCTTGATTTCAGTGTCCGAAGACTAAGGAACAAAGAAGTTCCCTTGGTCAAGGTGTTGTGGCGAAACCAATCTGTTGAGAGTGCAACTTGGAAAGCTGAGGCGGATATGCAATCCAAGTACCCGCACCTATTTTTTACGAACTCCGATCAAGCTAAAGGTACCGTTCTTTCCTAAATCATGCACTTTTGATAAAAGTTGCAGCAGTTCAGCTATCATTTATTATGTGTTCAGCTGTAGTTTCTTGAATTTATGCATTCTATGTTGCATTCGGAGTGAGAAACAATGTGGTGATGAGTCTAACAAATGGTTTCAGCTGTATGCTCTATTCCCTATCTAATCTTGGCATGTCTAGCATCATTCGAGGATGAATGTTTCTAAGGGGGGATGATGTAATACCCAGGGAAATTTTTCGTTGAGATTTTATGCATAAACATGTCGGGTTCTATCTTCTAGAATAAATTATAAATTTTCAATGTGGAATGTATTAGATTATGACCCACCATTACGTATATTATCGAATAATCTTTCCAACGATATGTGGATCATCCAAAACGGACACCCGAGCGACGAGTTATGAACATTCCGATCGAACTGTGAATAGTAGTGAACAATAAAATGTGCAGGAAAAACTACTAAGGCCTGACGTATTTTTGCTCCAACTTTAAACGATCATAACTCTTTGTAAATAATAATCTGGGCGATCTACTATATATCAACGGAAAGCTCTGCGAGTCCTCTTTCCAATGAAATTGGTTTCATCCAATTTGTCTATCGGAGCAAAAAGTTATGGTCAATCAACTTCAGCCTATCAAAAACGAATTTTGGATAAACTTCAAATGATCATAACTCCTCGTACACAATGATCTGGGTGAGATACTATATATCAACGGAAATATATGACATTCCTCTTTCTAATGAAATTAGTTTCATCCAATTTGGATATTAGAGTAAAACATTATGGTTGATCTACTTCAGCCTATCAAAATAGTCCACCAAAGGATAGATTCAAGAATTATTTGATTTTTAGGGGCGTTTTGGTCATTCCACCTCACCCAAAATCCATCCAAACCCTATATTAAAGCTTATTAGAAGTATTATATGTTATATTTCATCAAATTCCCTCAAAAAGTAAAACCTAAGCTCCGACATCCAACTTCAAGAATCTCCAAAGTTCACCATTAATTCTGCAAATTTATTCAAGATTCCAAGTTCCTAGTTCAAGAACTCCAAGAACCATCATTCAAAGGCATGATTAACATCTCAAAAATGAGTATTGATCTACAGTTCATCATTCAAGGTATGTGGGGTTTTTCAACAAGAACTTTCTTTCATTCTTGTGCCCAAAAGTAATTTTCGTTACAAAGGCATGATTTTTATTTTATTTTTACGAATTTGAAGCATGAACCCATATCTTATGATGATTATTATGAATTCTTGATGTTTATGATTTTGAAAGATAAAGTTACATGTGTGGAGATATAAAGCATGAATCTTGTATGATATTTATCATGATTTTAATATTTGGGTCGTGAATCCCCATTGGAAATTGTGTTTTTTGAGAAAGTGTGTGCTATAAGCACGTTGATGTTGAATATTTGAGATATTTTAAATGATTTGACCGTTTGGTCTTAATGGAGTTATTTTGGACTCGAGTGTGAAAGAAATCCACAACGTGGTTGATTTTGATAGATGGGAAGCATGATGGCTACCGATGTATATTCATATATTACTGAAATTGTTTTGTTGTGAATTGTCTTTGAAATAATCTGAGCTAAGTCCGGGAGAAATCTTTAGCACCAAGTGGGGGTATAAAGCAACCTTATTTCCCTAGAACTATGTGCCCCCGTAGGAGTGAGCCTGAGGTTGATTTATATAGTGATCACTAGTTTGTGTGGATTTAATATCGATAGTCCTACTCTGAGGGCAAGGATAGGATGACTCTCCCCAACGTGGGTTGTACGTTAGACTCCATGTAGCTCATATGGTTTATGTCGTTTATAGGATCTCCCAGTGTGTGTGTGTTTCCTTGTGTCTATGATGAATGATGAAGTGATTTGAAAGTGGAATTGTGAAAGTTATTCTTTCGAAAGATTTAAATGATATTTACATTATGAGAATTGATATTCTTGATGAACTGAAAGTGATTGACAAAATATATGATGACTCACATGTGTTATTGTACTTATTTGATCCTCTCATGATTATGATGATTTTCTTCGGACTATGTGAGTCTTTCTTACATCCTGTATATTTCTTATAAATATTTATGATGATGATGTTTATACAACTGCATACACCCCCATATACTCAGTTCCTTTCCATGGTACTGACCCACATCTTTGGATGTAGGCTGCATTTTCTCAAAATGTAGGTTCATGTGCTCAGTTCCAGGTTTGACAATAATTCTTCAGACACGCTGTTCTACATCCTGTGTTGTGGTGAGTCCTTATGTTCCGAGGACGTGATGTCTGATGTTGGTTTCACGAAATTGTTTACATTTGATAACTGAGTATGAGTCAGTTGGGGCATGTCTTAATGGCTCGCTGGTTTTATTGATTTTCTTAGAGGCTTGTCAGACTAGTATAAATGTTGGGAGTTGACTAATAAGTCGTATTTTGTTATCTTTCTAAAATTCTTTTATTCTTGGATGATGATTACTCTGTTGATATTTGAGGGTTATTTATGGAAACCCCGTTGATTTGTGTTGAACTAAATGAAAATGGCTCAAAGTGTTAGCTTGGGGCTACTCGTAGCCTCAAGCACCGTGTGACATTCCGGGACCCATTTTCTGGGGTATTACAGTGGCTTGTATCCTTTTTTCTACGTTCTCATAGTGCATTTATAGCCCATGCATTTGAATAACCAATGCATTTGTGGCACTTTGGATTGTATTGAATGAGCTTAAAAAAGAAAAGTGTGCAAGTCTACTTTGAAAAATTTGAGCAGGGAAAAATATGTGAAAATTGAGTAAAATGTTGAACAGGGGAAAATAGGGGAGCAAAACTACTCTTAGTTACCGCGATCGTAACCCCCATACGCGATCACGGTTGCTGGGTGTCAGCGATCGCGGTTCTCTGACCGCGGCTGCGGTCACTTCAGTCATTTAACTCGTAGTTTCCCCTCATTTCCCTCACACTCTCTTTCAATATTGTACTCTTAAATTTAGTCTAAATTTTGGTCAAGTTGTGAGCTCTCAATCTGCCTCTTTGCACATTTCTTTTTGCATCACAACTTTTGTAAGTGACATGAATCCATGCTTTTATTTTTGAAAATAGGCGATAAAGTGCATGATTAAGAAAGGGCCTAAAATTTCTAATTGTTATGCTTTCCATGTTGTTATATTTATTATTGGTGTGATATTGGCTGAATTATTGAAGTGTGCACAAGTGGGAAAATCTTGAGTACCCAATAGTATGTACAAAAGGTAGACCAATAGGATATGCACGCCAAGTGTTTGATAAATTTCTCAAACAAACTTTCAATAGCAATATCTACTTTTTGAAGGGCAGATTCACACACATCTGTAGCATTGTTTGCATGACTTTCATTTGCACCCATATTATAGAACATGCTAGCAATCTAAAATTGGAGAAAATATGAGCATGCAGAGCTGACATAAAACCAGCCTCAGGTGTTGCGATCGGGGTCCTAGACCATGACCGCAGTAACGCAAATGCGGTCCTGACTCACGATCGTGGTAACTGAGGACAGGTCCTTGCCAGGTCGAAAATGCCGCACATCTAATTTTTAGCCAGGCAACTCTAAGCACTTAGTCCAATGAACTTTAATTATCAATATAGCACAAATTGCATGATTAAAATGACATCGAAAGATATAGTGTGTGTTTATTGCTTTCAGGACAACCTCATGGATAAGTATGATTATATCTGATTCATGGCATCCAAATGCCACACTCACTACTACAGTGATCTTTCAAGGACAAAGTTAGTCTTGGAAAGAGGGATGTGTTTGGAGAATATGCCAGAGAAAATACCGACCTTCCGTGACAAACTTGAAGCCACAAGGTGGAAGTGTTTTGCCTTGGATCCATGTCTTGCAAATGACCAATGGGTCCATGAATTTTATGGCAATATCAGTGAAGTATCTTTATTAGACACACTCAATATGATTGTAAAAATTTGAGGAAAACTAGTAAAAGTTGGGGCTAAACAAATCAATGATGTTTATGGGCTCAAATAGGTAGACATGGGTGAATTCAAATAAAAAGGGTGTAAATCGGGGAATTGGTTGGCACAACGGCTATGTCCTGGAAAGGAAGTCTCCTGGACCAAAACTAAAAGAAATATTTCCATGAACTACTTCACTTCTGTGGCTCGAATATTGTTGCACATTATTTGTAGTTGAGTGTCTCCTTGCACTCACCTGACAACAGTCCCTGAATTGTATGCTCGTATGGTTATTTGTATTTTAGATGACAATTTATTGGATGTTGGTCAACTCGTGGTCAATGAAATATATCATTTTAAAAACCAAGATGGTGCGAATCTTTTTTACCTCTCTTTGATTACTGAGCTTTGCAAGAGAATGGGGGTGGAAGAGTATGATAGTGATACATGGGTGCATCTTAGTGCCCCCATCTACCCATTGAGGATTTAAGGAGAGGGCACACCAGGCAACAACAAGAAAAGAAAGATCAACTTGGAAGTACCAGTATGTAGCAAACCCGAACCTCATAGGCCAACCGCCATGGGACCTATTAAAGAGATTGGAGTTAATATTGTAACTATTAAAGAGCTTATGTTTAGCTTTCCTCAAGGGCTATGAGATCCCTCCACCACCCATCACTCATATGTTTCAAGTGCCTATTATGATGAGTACAAGGAGGACCAAAAGAAACAAAAAGCTACTATTGATCGACTTGAGAAAGCTTACTCTTCTTTGGCAGCATCACACCAGGACCTCTGGAGAATACATAAAAAGATTATCACAAGGGAGAAAAAGAGGGATGAATTATTTATCAAGATGTCGAAAGGGTTGAAGGGCTTATGAAAGGTCCTGAAACCCCAAAATAGACTTCCCACTTCTTGGGTGGACAGTGATGATGAGGCCCCAGTTTAGTGGTCAAATTTTGAAGATGATGGTGATGATGCAGGGTCTGAGAGTGATAGCAGCTTTGATGTGGACTCAGGGAGCACTCTTATCTCTTTTATCCTTAATTATTTATGCAGTGGGGACACTGCTACCTTTTCAGTTGGGGGTGTCTCTTTATTTATTTGATTTAGGCATGTATTATTGATATTCTGCTCTTTTGGATAATTCTTATTTTTTACTTGGGTTGTAATATTTAGGCACTCTAATGGTGCCCACATCTGTATGGAGTAGTTATTTTGTTCTTGTTTTGTCAATTTGTGATTTTAGTTTCTAACCATAGATGCAAAGAAAGTCTGAGTACTTGTGGCATCGATGATTGGGATTCATATTTACACCCATTGGTGAAGTCTTAGTAACTATATAGAAGTTCTCCCATACTATAGTTTGCAATGTAAGATAATAACTTGGGTTGTTGCTATAATTAGCAAAATTATACATGGTTTAGGTATAAAAGAAAACACCTTCCTCCATCCAAATTTTTTTGCGAAAGTCGAAGTCATGAACGTGAGTTATTTTTTGACATCACTCTCCCTCTTTCTTTGACTCCAAAAGTTAATTGCATAAAAATAGGGGATACTCCACCCTTGTATCGAGTGAGTAGAATAATTAACCCCCCTTGACAATATTTCCATGCCGTGTGTGTGAGCTTAATTATCTACATCTCATGTGTACTTGTACCATCTAGAACTTGGCCCATTAGTCTTTCAAAACAAAATTTTGGTTGTGCTTGGTAGGTAAAATGATCATAGGACATCTTGTGATTTTGGAAGCCTACTTTAGTCTAAAATTCCCACCAATACATAGGAGTTACCCCTAGTCACCCTCTCTGAGCCTTTGGACTTTTCTTTGACAACCACATTATAAGTCATGGCCCTTCTTCTTACTCTTACTTGAACCCTATCCTACTTGAACTTAAGAATGAAAATTGAGGTTAATAGCCTAAGTTGGGGGTGATGGAAAGAGAAAGGAAGTGTAGTGAGCCACGAAGTCATAAAAAGAAAAAGAACCTTCAAATCTAGCAAGTAGCATTTTTCTGTGAAGGAAAATATAGTCCATCGAAAGAATGTGTTGCATAAAGCTTGAGGCAAGCATAAGAAGTGAGGAAAAGAAGTGAAAAAACTTTAGTTAAAGTAAAAGAGACAAAGTAGGAGAAATAAAAAAAGACAAAGAAGTGGCCCAATAATCAAATAGTGATGAGTATATGATGTAGGATTTCAACGAGGGTATAGACTTATTGTCCTAAATTGCTATCCTACCCTACCCTAAACCTACATTACAAGCTCAAAAAGCCCTTATGATTTCCAACCAAGTGTGGTCATTATAGTGGCGATTGAAAATAGGGGTAAGTCTATGGCATGGTACTTATAACATAGAGAGTTCCTTGAGAGAGTGAGTGATTGCACTTAATTTTACTTGTTGTGTAATTGGTAATAGGTGTGTGAACCTTTCTTTCTTATGAGGGGGAATGTGAGTTAATTAAGGTGGGTGATTTTGTCACCTTCAACATAATGAGATGAGTGGATGTATAACATGATTGTAGCCGGCTTATGAGTCATTTCTAGAGTGTTAGTAATTTTCACATAGTCGCTCCCCAAGATCTATTGCATCCTTTGTCTCTTTATTTTATGATAGGAGGTATTGTTAATACTTTTCTATCCATGTGTGAAAAGATTTTTATGGTATCAACCAATTTGGAGTCTTCATGGTCATTGAGAACATAAATAAGGGCATAGATGAAAAGGGTCTCATGGAAAGAGGTAGTGTTACTTGAGGAAAAACAAGGGTCTAAGCTTGGGGTATTGATGAGTGGTAATCCTACCACTCATTAACACTAATCATGCATTCATACTACCATGTTTTGTATTATAAAATAAGGCATTATATGGATTTAAGAGCACTACCACCCATATTTTGTAGGTATAAAGTGGAGAAGGTGAGCATATGTGGAATGGAGCTATAAAAGGAGCAAATGAAAACAAAATGAGTGCAGCTAGAAACCTGAAGCAATCAACCTCAATTACCGCAACTATGGTCATAGTCAATCTAGGTGATCAGCAAAGCGCAAAACCTAACCGCGGTCGTGTAACCATGGTCGCAGACAAACACACAAAATTGCGGATCTACGGTAACAAGCCCAAGGGTAGATTTGTAAAATGTCATGGATGAATCCCAAATCATATCTAAACAAAATCCCTTTCTTCTTTGGGAATTGCTTACCTCATAACATAGTTTTGAATTCCAAGCTTGAAACCCTAATTTGGCAAATGTGTAATTAACTTGGGAGGCTCAAATTTCTTAGTTTCTTTGTGAAGGATGAATTCTTAGGTTGACCCACATGGTATATTTCTCTTTACTTTCTTTATGAGTAGCTAAGTAATTTAGTCTTGGGGTTATGTTGAACTAGAGTGTAATTGTGTATGGGTATTGTTGTGTTTGCATGGATTTTAGTTGTTGAGTATGGATTTCACCATTGCTTGAGCTTATGTGTTGGAATTTAATGGGTGAAAACTCCAAATCTCCAAATGGATCTTATGAGTGAAAGATTTAAGCTTTAGAAACCCTTGGTCATACTCAAAAGAGGGCTTTAGGTGAATATTAGGAAATCTATAACAACCTCAAAAGAGGGTTATCGGGGGACAAAACAATGTTGAACAACTAAGCCTATGGTTTACTACCCATTTCAATCTTAGAAATAAGTTCTTAGGGAGTGTAAATCATGTCAATAACACATCCTAGAAATAGGTATGCTTGGTTGAGGTTTTGGGTGGTTATATAAACTCCACACTTGTTAGGTGCTCGAAAGAGCAATGGGTGAAATTGTTGGGGTCTTATTGAAAGATTGACCTCAATAATCTTTGACCTAGCCTATCCATTAATTAACAACTAAATTCCATAATAAACCAACATTACCCCACATGCTTTACCTCTAAAGATACATAATACCAAGATCTCTCCAAACCTTGAAATCAAATCAAAGATATCATTTACCACATATTTGTTGAAGGTTGTGTGAATAGTTTTCAAACAATTCCCTCATTTAATTATACATGTCATTTTCATTAGCATTTCAGGTAATCTTAGAGTAATTTGAGTACCCCTAGGTTTGAAGTCTATAGCATTCACTCCTTGAGAATCGACCCCAAGTTACATTGGGTTACTTGACAATGGTTGCCTCACCCCTTAATTATGGGAGTGAGTTAACCGTTATCATTATCTCAAATTGATAACTGGGTTCACTAATATGCATTTTTGAGAAAGACTAATGCCAAGGTTTCTAACATGGTTATCAAAAGTACTATGTCTGTTTGTGACTGGATAGATATTGTTCTATTTGATTTGAGTTCTACTTATTCTTATGTATCTATTTAGTTTGTGGTAGGGCTGAATCTTGTTTGTAATGTACTTGATTATCTTATTTATGTGTCTAATTTGGTTGGTAAGTTTGTTGTAGTTACCCTGGAATTTGGCAGCTTAAGACCTACCAAATTGTAGACAGTTAAATTAGCTTTCAAATGATACAAATTTTGCCTTAATTCGATACTTGAGCAAAAAGTTATGGTCATGTAAAGGATTGTGCGTCGCATAACAATCTCCTAAGGCTACTGAAATGGGTATGCGATTGGCTAGACGTCGCCCAACAAAGGGATAAGCGATTAGCCATGCGTCGCCCAGCCTAGGGATAGACGATTGGCCATGCATTGCTAACCTTGGCTTGGGCGATTTGCTGGGCATCGCCTAGGTCATTGCCCAGTGCCAAAAATGCTCAGTTTTGACTTAAATCAAGGGTGTTGAAGTCATTTCAGACCCCTAAACCATCTCTAATCACTTTAAAATGATTTGATTAAGTATTAAACACATTAAATCCTCTCCCTTAACCCTAAGCAATCAGTACAAAAAATCAAACACCCTCCTCTATTCCCAAAAACAAAAATCCAAGTGTCATCTCTTAAGAATCAAAAAGTTAAGTTCCAAATTCAAAGTTCTCTCCAAGGATTCTTTCAATCGAGGTATGTGGGGTTTATTAACAAGGATACTCTTTTATCCTTGTGCCCAAAAATTGTTTTAAAGTTAAGATTATGTGATTTGTAATTAAGGTTCATACCCTATCTTTCTTGTTTTGAGTTTATGGGTTTAAAAAGTGATTTAAGTATTAAAGTGCATGCGTATTATCATCTATTTATGTTTTGAGTTAAAGATTCTCTCTTATGGTTTGTATATCATAAGTTTGATTTGACTGTTGATTAAAGATTTTCAATTGAGTTTTAAGCATGATATTATGTTACAACTTATATGAAAGAGAGCATTAGATTCAAAGGCTTTAAGTGCATCAAGGTTACACATGCTCGTGTTTTAATTTATTAGATTCATATTGTAATTTTGATTTCATTATCTTGACTGAAATTATTGAAGTATTTCAAGAAGATTATTGAGCATGAAATATTGTTAAGAAATTCAAAGAATTTAAGATTATATTATAATTCCTAAGTACAAGTTTTTGGGATTTCAAGAAGACTATGATCTTAAGTTTCTTTGATAATTTTATTCCAAGACTTAAAGTAAAGATTGATCTTTTGTTCCTAAGATAAGACAAGGAATCCACACTTGTCCATCTTGATTTTTTTGATTTAAAGAAAAGAGAAGCACATACAGTTTTCATTATACAAACTTAGTGCTATTTTAATATGGATTTCCTAAAGTGTGAGCATATAAGTAATATGGGAGTAGTACTGTAATACCCCGTATTTCCCTAGCATAAACTAATTCTTAATACATGAGTATTCATATATAAAATTTTTGAAATATTCATTAGTTTTTAGTTTAGATCCTACCATTGCATAGGAAATTCAATTAGCTTTCTAACGATACAAAATTCGCCCAAATACGATAACTGGGCAAAAAGTTATGGCGATTTTAAGTTTCATTTGTTAAACACCGTCATTTTGACCCTTAGCGTGTTGTGGAGCCAGTATAAATAAAAATTTTTAGTTTTCAGTATTGTACCGCGATGTTGGCGCGTCGTGCCAAGGACCCATTTCACGTTTTCCAATTTCTAGTGAGCCTCTGCGGTTATGGCACGTCATGAAGGTGGCTAAAATGGCATTTTAGTGAAGGACCGCGATCTTACTGTGTTACGCCATCGTCCAGTTTCCCAGTATTCCCTTTTTAAGTGTCTTGGCGCTATAGTGGCACGTCACGCCAAGGCAAAAAATTAGGATCTTCAGTTTCCAGCTTGCATTTTTTTAAATTCATTTAGGGGTATTTAGGTCTTTTTCCAAAGCCCTAGACCCACCCTAAACATGAAATTTAACCCCTAATCGACCTAAATACTCATTATTATTCAATTGCTCTTAAATTAAAGATCCCCTTTTCAAGAACAAGAAACCCTAGCTCTCAAATTCAAGGCCAAATCTCAAGAACTTACCATCAATCCTTCCAAATTCATTAACTCAGGTATGTTAGATATTTATCCCTGGGCTCCTTTCACCCATGGAGTCTTAGAATCCTATTTAAATTAGAAAAATCTAATCTTTTCAAGTTAATTGATTTTAAATTGTGATTTCACCCATGAGTCTCCATGAACTATGATTTTATACCATGTTTCAAAATGATTGTTGTTATTCAATTCTCCATGTTTTAATGTTATCATTCCTTGAATTAAATCATGATTTATTGTTATTTATGTTGAATTCATACTTTTACTACAAGTTCCATGACATTCCTATGATTTGATCAAACCATGAACTCCAAGTGTTTGATAAAATGCCTATAAGAGTGATTGATTTAATAAAAACCTTCATGCTTTGTCCTCTAAGATTTAGTGTTATTTTACTATTATTGTTATCGAGTCCTGGAGTATTAAATACCCAAAAACCATAGCTGTTTACTTAATCAAGTCTCAGTACATTACATAATAATCTTCAGAACATGCTGTGAGCATTACCAGGATAGTTAGATATCATTCAGTTAAACTCAGAACAGTCTAGTATTTTAGTGTCTTTCAGTTGGGAGTAGGATTTAGTACCGAGCGAGGGTAGGGATGGTGGATTCCCCGTCAGATAGGCTTTATTGTTAGTAGCAGTCCCTATACTTCAAAACTACGTAGACAACATAGGATATGAGAAGTAAACCATTAGTTTAGGCTTGACTATCTCGCAGGGGTCACCCATCCATTCAGGCTTGACATCCTTAGTCATTCGAATAGTATATCAGTATAGTGGATCCACACAGCCAGCGTTAGTACCCGTGGAATGGTATTAACACCCTTTTAACTGGGGTTACAGGTTGAACCTCGATTAGCTTAGATTGGGCTATGTCGGTTAGATGATAGCTCCCACAGTCTTAGTCCAATAATCAGACCAGTAATTCAGTCTTAGTGTTGTTTTACCAAAGTATACAAATATCAGTATTTCAGTATTTCAATTTATAGGTTTTTATTCAGTTCAGATTATATGCTTGGTCATGCATCCCCAGTATTTACAGATTTCATGTACCTTATATATTTACAGGCTTCCATGCATACACATTATTTATAGATTTCATATATTTCGGGTATGTACAGATTTTATGCTCTTAATTTAGTACTCTATAATTTACATGTATATTCAAATACTTATTATTTCTTTTCATGAAACCATGCATATCAGCCTACCTTATTTAGCATACCTGTACATTCAAAGTACTGATCACATACCTTTTATTGTGCTATGATTTATTATATCATAGGTTCTGACGCCCAATTCCTGGACCGTTCTTAGATATTTTAGACATCTCAGCAGTAGCAGTGGTGAGTCCTCTTATTTCGAGGATAGAGTATTTATTTTTTATATTTTTAGTTTAGTAGTTAGTTGGAGTTAGTTGGGGCCTGTCCCATCAGCTTCCTGTCATTAGGTTTAGAGGCTTTTAGACATTAGAGTTAGTTATTTAGTATTCAGACTTCAGTTGACACTACAGTTAGTTATTCAGTTTATTTAGATTCCGGTGTTTTTATCAGACTCAGATAACTATGTTCTTCAGATTCATAATTCAGTTTTAAAATCTTATGGCATATCAATTATTTTTCTGCATTTATGATTATATTATTCAGTTCTCACAGTAGGTACCAGCTCATGGGTTAGCTTGTGGTCCCTCGAGACTGTAAGCACCGTGTGATGCTCAGGGTGTACTCTCGGGTCATTACAAACTTGGTATCATAGCCTAAGGTTTTAAAGTGTCCTAGGAAGTCTAAAAGTCACATCAAGTAGAGTCTTGTGCATGGGTGTGTAGCGCACCACACTTATGGATGAAAGGCTATAAGGCATTTAGGAAAAGTTTCCTTTCTTTTAGTATTCATGTTGTGCGAGTAAGAATGAGCTTATTTAAACTTTTAGCCTAATCCATTTCTTCCATCCGTTTACAGAACATGCCTCCCAAAAAGAATAAGAGAAGAGGAGTAGGAAACCAGTCAGCACCTCATCCTGTCCAGGAAGATCCCTTGGATGAGTATGTCTCTTACGTAGAATTTAGAGCTGTGTTAACCACTCTAGAAAATTCTGTAATAGCATAGAATAAATGGCTAGCTGCTGTTCTAGCTAACTTAGTGGCCAATACTGCTGCAACCAGAATTCAGGTCTTCACCTGGATGAATCCTTCTTTCATGAGATCCAAGTCTAAAGAGAATCCACAAGAATTCTTAGATATGGTTCAAAAGGTAATGGATGCCATGGGGGTACATCCAGTGAGAGTACTGAGTTAGCTGCATATCAGTTACAGGATGTATCCCATATATGGTTTAAATAGTGAAAGGTAGATAGGGGTATTGATGCAGGTCCTGTAGAGTGGGAAGAGTTTGCCACAACTTTCTTAGAGAGATTCTTCCCATTGGAGTTGAGGGATGCCAAGGTGTTAGAATTTACCAACTTGAGGTAGGGCAACATGAGTGTGAAGGAGTATTCCCTTAAGTTTAGTCAGTTAACTAGATATGCTCCTCATATAGTAGCTGACAGCAGATCCAAGATGAGTAAGTTTGTGGCTGGCGTATCTGGTAGTCTGGTCAAGGAGTGCAGGACGACAATGATGATTAGGGAGATAGACTTGTCTAGGTTAATGGTCCATGCTCAACAAATTTAGGAGTA